>NC_136486.1:131869682-131894682 GCF_053919585.1 Euprymna scolopes | reverse complement strand
GTATGCATACGCCATCATCGGAAGCTTTAAAGAAACAGGGAGAAGATTTCAAAGAGTGGGGACGAGGACGTATCTGTTTCACTCTAGTTTTGCTTGGGGTGGGTTAAGAGCTTGATCCGTCAAACTATACGCCTCGTTCATGTCCTCGTGGAAAGAAGCAATCGGGCTCAAGATTTTGGGTGAGAGAGCATCCAATCCTCAGATTAAAAGCCTTGGTTAGGTCTACAAAAGCCAGATATAGCAGCTGTGTCTGCTCACGACATTTCTCCTGCAATTGTCTTACGGGGAACCTCATGACGCTGGTTTATCTGGCGGTCCTGAAGCCGCACTGTACCTCTGGATAGACACGCTCTGCGAGGGCCTGCAGTTTGTTGAGGAAAACACAGGCGAAGGCTTTACCAACACTACTTAAGAGTGAGATGCCGCTTTAGTTGTTGCAGTCACACTTATCTCTTTTGTCTTTGTAGAGAGTAATGATCTTTGCATCGCGCATGTCATGAGGTGCTGTTCCTTCCTCCTAGCAGTGTAGCAAAAGTTCGTGGAGGTGCTCTAGGAAAAAATTCTTTTCAGATATATATATATATATATATATATATATATATATATATATATATATATATATATATATATATATAGAGAGAGAGAGAGAGAGAGAGAGAGAGAGAAGTTAAATAAAATTTCTATTGTTTGTGTTGCCAGATTTAAGGGAGTCGAATATTACGCAACTAACTCCGTGACTTAGTGCGATAAGTAGCGTATCACATCATTGTCTAATAAAATGACACATATGTTCAGTTTCTGTTCTGTCTCCTCTTGGATCTTCCGACCACTCTGTTGTATCAATTAAGATAAAAATGAAATGTAATAAGTCCCCAGATATACCTCTCCATCTTACAGTATATCGATACACTAATGCTGACTGGGATAGCTTCTGTACATTTATATCGGATCCACCCCTGCGTTCCATGTTTAAAAAGGATGTCCTCTATAGTATCAAACCTGACGGAATGTTAATTGTAGGTATAGACCGTTTCATACCCACGAAAATGTTCTAGCTAAAACCTAACAGCCAGCCATGGTTCTTTCCAGAATGTGCTGCCGCAATTGCGCACAGAAATCACTTTTTCCACTGCTTCCAACGAAATAGATGTCTGCTTCCAACATAATAGATGTATGGAAACTAAAGCTGCTTTCAGGACTGCCAGCAACTATTGTAAGAAAGTAATAAAGAATGCAAGAGAGTTGTATGCTCAGTCCGTCAAGTCCAAAGTAGCTGAGCAGCGGCTTGGTTCCCACCAGTTTTGGAAAATAGCAAACAGAATCCGGAATAGAAGCGTGCATTCTATCCCAACTATCATCAATGGACCTGAGGTAATCTCGTCAGCATCAGACAAAGGCAAACTCCTTGCCAAGAACTTTGCAGTTAATTCTACCCTTTTCGACCAAGGCCGCCAACCCCCAATATTTTCTCCTGTATCAGAAAACACGCTATGTGATATGCATATATCTGTACGTGATGTTTCCAAGCTAATCAAAAACCTTGATTCCAGTAAAGCAACTGGCCCTGACGGTATTCCAATTATAGTACTAAAAAACTTCAACCAGAACTAGCGCCCATACTTACAAAATTATTTAAACGTTGTCTTAAGGAGAATTGCTTCCCATCACCCTGGAAAATCTCATCAGTATACCCTTATTTAAGAATTCAGGTGATCGCTCATCCCCCTCTCAGTACAGGCCAATAAGTCTCCTGTGCGCCATGAGTAAGTTGCTGGAATCTGTGTTAAATAAAGAAGTAATCAACCATCTCAGCAAAAATAACCTTCTTAGTGACACGCAATATGGTTTCCGTTCTGCTAGATCTACAGCAAATGTGCTTACAGTTATATCGCATAAAATTAACGAATCTCTCGACGGAGGCAAACTTTTTAGGGTAATTGCTCTTGACATATCTAAGGCCTTAGATAGAGTATGGCATAAAGGTTTACTTCACAAGATCTCTAGCTATGGTATAGTTGGAAATGTCTTCTCAATTATTAAATCATTTCTTTCTGATAGGTTCATAAGAGTAGTAGTTGATGGGCAAAAATCAGAAGCTCACAGTATTAATGCTGGAGTCCCTCAGGCGTCCATCCTGGGCCCAACCCTTTTCCTGATCTACATTAATGATGTTACAAATCACATCCTTACATCATTTGTAGACATTTATGCTTATGACACTACCATCTAAGACAGTAAACGACCAAGTTCTCTCCGATTCTCTCTCCTCTGATCTTGAGCACGTGGTACAATGGGGAAAGGAGTGGCTGGTTACTTTTAATGCATCTAAAACTAAGCTTCTCTCTTTACATCATCAACGTTCTGATCCACATCTGGCATCAATTGAAATGAATGGCTCTCGTCTTGAGGAGGCCTCAAGTTTTGACAAGCTTCTGGGCTTGAACGTTACTCCTGATCTGAAATGGAACAGGTACATCAAATCTGTTGCCAAGGCCGCTGGAAAAATGGTGGGATCCTTGCATCAATCTAGTAGATATCTCACTGCTGATGCAATTCTCCATCTATATAAGAGCCGGGTATGTCCAAGGATGTGTCCAATACACATTTGGGCAGGAGCTGCTAGAAAGGACTTGTCCTACCTTGATAGAGTTCAAAATAGACTTCGTAGCCTCGTAGGAGATGCCATTTTCTCTTCCCTGCAACCTCTATCTCACAGAAGAGATGGTACGAGTTTGTCTCTGTTGTATCGTTATTTTCATGGAAAGTGTTCGACTGAGCTTCAGTCTATGATCCTCCCTCGCCAAACTTTCAAAAGAAACACTCGTTTAGCTGAAAACTATTAATAATCCCCCCACTCTTTATATGTGCCTAAACCTAAACGTAGATTCCATGAACAAAGCTTCTTTCTTAGAACTGTACATCTGTGGAATTGTTTTCCGTTTTCCTGCTTTCCAGCTGACTACAATATGGTTGCCTTCAAGTCTAACGTAAACAAGTTCTTGATTTGCCGTTCCACTTGTTAACAAATTTACCGAATTTCCATTTACTAACGATTACTATATTGTCCTATTTCTACTGTACACTCTTTAACCCTTATCCTTGAGTGGCCTTTTGGTTTTGATAAGTGGTGATGCCTATGTAAAAAAAAAACACTTCCTGTCCATCATAAATGATTTTTATAAACAATATTTATAGCTCTAGAAGCAAGACCTCGTCAACAAATTAACTGGTTTCGTGTGATATTACAATCAGCGCATCAGCTGTCAATCTTGCAGGACAAAATTCATAGTGCTTGTCACTGAGTAGGCTGTTTCTGCTGATGTTAGTAACTTTTTGATTTATTACAGAGTCAAGAAACTTACTCATGGTTCACGGGAGATTGATTGGCCCGTACTGAGACGCAGAGGACCGATTAACAATATTTTTAAATATTGAGTAAACTGACAAAGTTTTCCAAGGTGATAGGATGCACTTTCTCTTTAGGTAACGAATGAACAACTATGTTTGAATAGGAACTAGTTTCGGTTGAACAAATTTACATCAAATTTTACCCTTTGTGTGATCGTTTGCAAAAGTTTCGACTTTACAAGATGCTTACAAAATAACATCTGGTCCATTGATAATGGTTGGACTTTGTTCAGTACTCTTGTACCCGTCAAAACGGTAATCTGGTAATAGGGGTTAGGGTAATCTGGTAATAGGGGTTAGGGTTAAATATTGGAATTCTAGTTTATCGCATGATAATTCGTGGAAATGATGCGCAAATGAGTATAGAGCAGAACACAGACACAAAAAGATTAAGTTAAATTTTATCTTTGTAAACTATTGAAGAAAAGAAAAACCGTAGTAGCTCCCAAAACTTCCAAGAGAAAAGATTGTTTATTTGTTTGTTATAGAAATCAATATGCTAACAACTAGAACATTTTAATTTTTAGTAAGAATTAGAATCGACAAATTTCATGACACCCTTTATTTTTATCTGGAGTTACTCGAATTAAATTATCATATATATATATATATATATATATATATATATATATATATATATATATATATATAAATAAAATGGGTTAAGAAATTCCAACGAAAGAAAGATGTATATTTAAATAAGGGAGTAGTCACCAACAATGTATATTTTTTAACATTATTTTATTATTCCGTGTCTTGGTTTTTCATTGAGAATTATGTTTGGATCATTGTAATAAGGTTTTTAAGTCATTGAAATCGTTTTTACGCGTGTTTCAGACGTTCTGTGAAGCGTCCTCGTCAGAAATTATTTTCAAATGTGTTGGAGATGTAAAAATTGCAATTTTCGTAGTTCAGTTGAAGTGTTTCCAAGGGGTGGAGGCTTGTAAGTGTTTATTATTCATTGGCATGTTCAATTTTTATTACTCTTTTATTGGGCTTGTCCAGGCGCTGACCTGGTTGTAGTCACTCTCTCTTTCTGCTAGTGTTTTTTTTTCTTTTCCTTTAGGGTGGGGTAGGGTGTGTGTGTGTATGTGTGTGCGTGTGTGTGCGCGCGTGCGTGTGTGCGTGTGTGTGCGTGTGTGTGTTTGAGAATGTATATACTGTTTTATAGTATTATGAGGTTATTTTCTTCCTTAGGAAGGTGACTGTGATCCGAGGTCGTTACTAATGTGTATGTGTGAGGAGGGGGGCACAACATGCAACAAATCCTACATAGGCGCCACCAAAAATTTCAGCAATAGAGTGGCCTTACATAAGAGAAAAATCAAAATTGCAGATAACAGACACCTCTATGTTTCAAAACACGTACACACATGCAGCGGAAACAGCTTCAAAATACTGCCAATCTTCCAAACAGACAATTATTTCTATTTACTTACACAGGAAAAAAACTTCATCACCAGATTCACTCCTGAACTGAACAGAGCCTAATATCATCACACAAAACATGAAATGCAAGGTACACTCGCATGCACATCCATACACATACATATATACACACCCACACATAAATCAGACCCGACACATTAAAACACACACACACATGCACGCATACAACCACACACAGACATAACACCCCTATATCTAATACAACACACTGAACAATACCAACCCTACTTAACCTCGAAACCAACAACACTAGAAACACCTAGAACCATAGTATAATATCTGTTCCAACATCTCGCTCCCTCCTCAGTCAGTGGAGGAGAACCCCCTCATGACTGAAACAACTATCATCCCTTCTATCATCCCCCTTCCATACCTATACCCCCTCCAATTGCCCCCCCTCCCCTCTGGGGGAACAAAATCTCCCCACACTAGGAACCGATCCTGGGTCTGGCCATACCCACATCGGGAGACAAATAAATAGAAACATTAAAAAATCCCCTATACATATTTTAAATACACCCCTCTTTCTAAACAAACATAATATAAGGAATACCCGAAAAGACTAAAACGAAAAATGACAATACTAAAATCCAAGAATCCAAAAAATAAATATCAAAATAGAATGAAAGCACCCCTACCCTTATTTCAGAAGAGCTGGTCCCCCCCTCCTCACACATACACATTAGTAACGACCTCGGATCACAGTCACCTTCCTAAGGAAGAAAATAACCTCATAATACTATGAAACAATATATACATTCTCAAACTAATAAAAGCAAACACACACACGCACACACACGCACACACACGCGCGCGTACACACACGCACACACACAGACACACAGACACACACACACACACACACACACACACGCGCGCACACACATACACACACACACACACACCCTACCCGACCCTAAAAGAAAAGAAAAAAAAAACACTAGCAGAATGCGAGAGTGACGTGACTACAACCAGGTCAGCGGCCTGGACAAGCCCAATAAAAGAGTAATAAAAATTGAACATGCCAATGAATAAACACTTACAAGCCTCCACCCCTTGGAAACTCTTCAACTGAACTACGAAAATTGCAATTTTTACATCTCCAACACATTTGAAAATAATTTCTGACGAGGACGCTTCACAGAACGTCTGAAACGCGCGTAAAAACGATTTCAATGACTTAAAAACATTATTACAATGATCCAAACATAATTCTCAAAGAAAAACCAAGACACGGAATAATAAAATAATGTTAAAAAATACACATTGTTGGTGACTACTCCCTTATTTAATATATATATATATATATATATATATATATATATATATATATATATATATATAAAAGTATGGACGATAGAGAATTTGTTGATCTTCATTCCATCCCGGGTAACGTCGGGCCACCATGCTAGTATATATATATATATATATATATATATATATATATATATATATATATATATATATATATTGTCATCAGAATCGGTGACATTGCCCATTTTTCAATCAAATCGATTGCTTGCCTACTCTAGTCGAGGGCACATCGCAGTGTACTTAGAAGAAGCTTCACATACTTCCTTGCACTGAATTAAATTGCACTGCATAGAACATGCTGTTTTTATAAAATTAGTTTTATGTAATAGCTTGAATTAAAATTTAAGATGCAAAGATCAAGAATCATGGTTCAATTATGATCTAAACAGAAACACTAATTTCGAACTCGCGCTTGTCTTATTTAAGAACCTACTGGTGTTCTTATGCGTTGGGCTTTTCTAAAACTTCTCAAATGCACTTGTGATATTAAGTGTATAAGGCGTTAACTAAGGAGTTAATACTCGAATTTCTTCTTTAATCGGATGTTTTCGATTCTCTATTTTCGATACTTATCGAATACATTCCGACTCCCAGATACATGGAGTACATTTTTGTAAAATTAAAAAAAAATCAGCTTAACCATTTTGGGAAATGTTAGGGAACGAACTCACACACACGCACATAAACAAAAACGCATATATATATATATATATATATATATATATATATATATATATATATATATATATATATATAAGAGAGAGAGAGAGAGAGAGAGAGAAAGAGATGGATAGATATAAAGAGAGAGAATTTTTTTTTTAACCGGTTAAAAACGGGCAACAGTTTGAACTCATTGAGTTAGAAAGAGTGCTTATGTCAACTTGATGATTGAATATGGTTATCTTTGTGCTCATTTTTACGCTAAATACTAAACCCTATCAATTCATATTAATCCCTAACCGTGCATTGAACAGATACCAATATACTTAGTTCGCTGCACCTTAGCATAACAAAGGCTAACACAAAAGTTCAGCTCGATCGACGCAATAATTTTCGAAAAAAAGACTCACTGACAAACAGACGAAAATAAAATACAATATACATCCTAGATAATCTACCCAACGTTGCCCGAGAATCTTTAATCTCTCCCCTTCTTTTAAAATTCTTTTTACTATGACATTATATATATATATACACACACGATTCATTTTATTTTTTATTTTTAAAACTTTCTAAATCATTATTATATATTGGGTCCAATATAACATAATAATAAATACGAAATCTGCATTAATCAAAATATTATATTTAAGCATATTTTACGACCGGGCCATGTCGGGCGGTCTGCTAGGGCGGTCTGCTATATATATATATATATATATATATATATATATATATATATATATATATATATATATATATATAATGCATAAAACAAATATATCGGTAGGATCTGTAGGTATAATCCCTGGTTACAAAATGCATAGTCAATATATAGTCGATATGGAACTAATACAATAACCAATAAGAAACATACTTACATACACGTACTGTAATTTGACCTTGTTTCACTCCCTTTACTAAACACCCTGTCTCTTTAGCGCTGATTGATGGCTTTGCCATCGCAGGTGACCGATAGTCAATCCTTGGAGCATTTTGATTGACACGTCGCGAAAATGATTTCTATTTCTAACTGAACGGAAGCGCATATCGACTGCTCCCCGCGGGCACAAACAAAGCCGCTCGATCTATAATTGCCTGTCAGACCTGAATTATTTCCCGGCCGCTGACAAATCATTTCTTCCTTACTTTTAATTCATTTTTTTGTTATCAGCTTATTTACAATGCACCTTGAACGTATAATTGTATTTTCAATATGTTTCCATATCTGAGAAATCATTTATTGAATAAGATTATTTGTAATGAATTTCAAGAAGACTATGTGGAGTGCATTGATATATAAATAGAAGCATATGTGTATATGTGCGCGTGTTTATGTGTGAGTGTTCATGTGTAAGCGTTTGTGCATTTGAAAATAAACTTGGAAAATATATCTAATAGAGGTCCTGTTTAATCTCCTGTAAACAAATTTCAACCGTAGATCCATGATGTTGGAAAGAAGACCTAATAGTTGGGGTTTATATGTTGGGATTCTTGGTTTATGCCAATTTTGGGATTGAATAATTTGTGGAGGTTGTCAGTACAAGAATATTGTAGGAAATCTCTATTTTATAAAAAAGAAATTTGTCTGTGTGTCTGTGTGTGTGTTTAGGAGTCAGCTCCCTATGGATTCGAAAACGGCTGAGCCAATTTTTATGAAATTTCACATGAAGGAACTTCATGTACCTGGTAGTGTTCTTAGATAGATTTTGTATCGGAATGTCTTCGACAAGTATCGATGATCGATAATCGAAATCATCCGATAAAAGAAGGATTTTGACCAAAGCTACTACTTTACACAATCTAACACCACATGTGCATTTGAGAAGTTTTATCACTACACAAATAGTAAAACCAGACATATACAACCAACAGTAGGTTCTTTGATATGACAGGGGTGCGTTCGAAATGAATGTTTCTTTTTAGAGCACAGTTGGAGTATGGTACTTGACCTTTTGCATTTAACTCGAGCTATTATACAATAGAATCTCGACTTTCAGCATAAGTTTGAACTGAGCTGTCGGTTATAACCCGGATGTTCGAAACGTTCATGTAAATGTGTAACATAGCACGAGCGCGCTTATGAAAATGCATGCGAAATGACATCACTGGTAAATAAAAAACTGCAAACAATAAAACGACAGCGATCACGTTAGAGACGTGAAGTACGTTCGAGATCACATTAGAGGCGCGAGTAAAGTTAGAGATCACATGAAAGGCGTTAATAACGTTCGAGATTACGTGGCTGATGTCATGGCCGTAACAATAATGAAATACATGTCGTTGTTACAAAGTAAAATAGAGTTCAAATTATTTCTTTTTCTTTGACCTTTTGCGACTGAAGTTACATACAACAAGTTGGTTCCCGGACAACGTTAAAAATGGTGAGCACCAAGCGACGTTCATTTGATCAATCGCATAACATAACGAAATTGAAAGTCTTAGTGCTTTAATTAAATGGAATCTTATAAAAGAAATCTTGTTTTTAATCATAAAAAATATATTGTGCACAGATACCATGCAATTCATTACATTCACATTTGATACACACATTTTTTTAAAATTCAATTTTCACCCCAAACAAGGCACAGTACCTCTTTGGTGTAAGGGGCTACTATCGTGGACATAAGTTGGAGGGATACTATGTAGAAAGTTGAGCAGTAAGATGTCTGTTTAGATTATACTTGAACTTCTGCATGCCAGTACAGTTGGGGAAGCAAAAACCCGAAAGGGAGTTCCAAAGTTTAACAATTCTGAGGAAGAAACTATTAGAGTAGAAGGCCTTCTTACATCTAGGGATCTCTACTGCGTAAGAGTGAGACTTTGCTGCTTGTCAGGTTTGTCGATGGTAGATACGTCGAGGGGGTACAAGAGCCTGTAGTTCGTCGTAGAATCCATCATTAAAACACTTGTAAAACAGGCAGAGGGGTGTAACATTTCGTCGATATGACAGAGGTTGAAGCTTAGATAACAATTCAGGACCTATCACGTTGGCAACTCTCTTTTGAACCATGTCCAGGACTAAAATACTAGCAGCAGATGCACCAGCCCAAATGTGATAACAATACTTCAAAAATGGGCAAATGGTGACCTTATAGAGACACAGGATACTTTCAGGCGCAAGTAACTTTCCTGCACGGTAGAGAAAGCTCACTCCCTACGCCGGGGGTTGGCCTTCGGTCCAACATAAAAGTGTAGTATTCGCCGATGATGTCAGGGTCTTCGTGTCGAGCTTCAGAGACATCAAGATCGTGTCAGAGGCGCTTGCATAGTACGAAAGAATCACAGGATCCAAGATCAACCACAGTAAGTCAGTCGGACTGCGGTTGGGCGCCTGGGGTGACAACGCAAACTTCCCGGCGCCCTTCAGCTGGACGGATAGTCCGGTTCGGAGCATCGGCGTGTGGTTTAGACCGGGTCTCCAGCTTAATAAGAATTGGTCGGAGGTACGGTCAAAGGTGGAGGCTGCGGTCAACTCGTGGCTTCCTAGGAAACTGTTCTTAAAGGGTAGAGCTGAGGCGTGCGCCACGTACGTCTTTCTTCTCATCCTTTACCGACTGGCCATACTTCCCCTGTCTATACAACACCTAAAAGCTCTCATCGAACTCTTGCCCTCGCTCATTTGGAACATAGGAAAACACTGGGTAAGTAGACACGTCTGTATTCAACGTCTGTGTTAGGGAGGCTTGGGAATGCTGGACTTGAAGTGTCATCGAGACGCTGAGAGGATGACCTTCCTGAGCAACTATATGCAAAAAAATCAACCGTGGTACCCTGAGGTTACTGCCGCCTTTTTCGAACTACTTCTCGACCCCTCTATCGAGAGCTGTCGCACTGCAGGGAGAATCTGCTTTCCTAAAAGACTGCCGAGTCCCGCTAAAACGACTACCAGCGTCCTGCGACCTTATGACTGCTACCCGTAGGGAACTCCACAGGGATCTAGTGAAGGGGGCGGCACCGATGACACGCTATGCGCGCGTTTGGGTTGGCAGCAGAGTGAAATCCACTCCTCATGGTGTTGTGCGCCAGGTTCGAGTCATTTGAACAATTTGGAGTTCTCTCTGATCTGGCGATTGGCCCGAAATGCACTTCCACTCAACAAGATACAATGCAGTTCCGGGTTTTTGGAGTCGCCTGCTTGTTCCCGTTGCGGAACAACGGCCGTAGAAACGACTGATCACGCTTCTTCGATTGCTGAGAAATCCATTGGTACTGGTCGTATGTCAGCGAGATGACGGCTCGCATCGACCCCGAGCATATCGTCCAATTACCGTCTCCAATGTAGCTGACAACATAAGACGTGGTCCTGCCTGTGGCGAGAATGGTGATTTTGACATAGCGTCTGCAAGGTGGCCGGGGGGGGGTTGTCTTTTTCTGATCAGGATCTGATCGCTTCTTTAAACACCAACTACGGGTGAAGATCATATGTAATAGAAGAAGGCTGCATCGCGTGGCATTTGACAGAAGATGGATACATGTAGCAATCTATGTATACGAAAAGGAGCCACATTTGAATACGTGTTCCCCGCCTAGGTGTGGAACACGCAGTTCCGGCAAGTATAACGTAATCTTAAGCCTCTTAGCCAGCTGAGTGACTGCTCCATCCCTCCCCGACTAAGAAGCCTCCAAGATCCCCACCCCCTCTTAACTGCCATTTGTTCTTTTCACCCCTCCCTCTAAATTTAACCCATCTTGGAGAGAAAGAAACCAATAACTAACCCCCCATCCCTCATCCAAAAATTTTTTTATTTTCTCAATTTCGTCCCATCTAGAGGGCACCCCCAGATAGAGACTGTCCCGGAAGAGCTGAGGTTCCGTTACAAACCAAAGTGGAACGGGCAGCCTATCAACTAGACGGAGTTGGGAGGGTCCTACTTACCACTGCTTGTATTTCCCCCCTCACCCTCGACATAAATGAATTATTGTATTACCGTTATTATTATCTTTTTTGTTTTTACACGTTAATAAAAATGTTTTAAAAATTGGGTGCTTAGTAGAACGCCCCCAATTACGAAGGGCCAATGCGGTATTATGGTGGAAGAAAATTTTAGCTAAGAGAAACTTTTGTTTAGTTCCAGAGTGACAAGGATGACCAACGACCTCCCTTTTCCCCCCTTTTGAGTTGGCCTTGTGCCTAAGTTTTTGTTCATGTTTATTTTAGCCTGAATAAAAGATTTAATATCTCAAAGTGTAGTGTCTGTTCCGGCAGATGCTGCAAGCAAAGACCATTGCCCTTGTGGCAATGAGTTTCTGGTCGATGTAGGGGCAACTCTATACACCAAGAGACTTTCACTATCCAGCTCCCATTTCTCACCTTTTGGGAGTTGGTCCCCATTCCCTTTTCTCCCCCTCTCCACATTAAAAACAGCCTTATGCCTAATTTGCTCTCGTGGGGAAGCAGATAAACATAGCCCACCTTCATCGCTGCGGCCCTCGCAATGTTCTCAATGTATCTGTACTAACTCATGTTTCCTGTGAACGTTAAGCCAAAGAGTTTTAATGATGTACTTTCAGGTAATGCGTCTTTAGTCATAGCTATTTCTGGTTGAGAATTATTGAAGGAACCCAGTTTAGTCTTGGCAGCATTGAATGTTACTATCCATTTCTGTCCCCATTCCACTAAAAATTGGAGGTTTTCCTCTAGAGTTTCATCCATTGCCTTGGATATCTGTTCATCTATTTTCCCCACGTGCCTGTTTAAAGCGTGATGTCATCAGCAATATACCCATCTCAGAGATAATTTTATCAGAGAGGTCATTTATAAATATTAGGAATAATAAAGGTCAAAGGATAGTCCCCTGAGGTACACCCGCATTCATATAATATTGTTTAGATATAAAACCGTCGAGGACAATCTGGATTTTTTTCTTATCAAGAAAAGATTTAATTATGTTAAGTATTCGTCCAGTGACACCGTATGATCTGATTTTCATGAGGAGACCATCGTGCTATACTCTGTCAAAAGCCTTAGATATATCTAGGGCTACCGCTCTACCCTCCCCTGTTTTGTATACACATTAAGAGATTACAATTAGGATATCGGCTGTAAAACAGGCTTGCCTAAATCCATATTGTTGGCGTGTCAGAAGTTTAGCAGCCGTAAGTTGATGGACTAGAACTTGGTTAATTAACAACTCAAACATTTAGGCAAAAAACGGGAGGAGGCTAATGGAGCGATAATTTAATGGGTCAGATCTTTCGTCATAATTCTTTTAAACTGGTACTACAGAAGCTGTTTTCCAGCAGCGAGGAAAGCAAGATTTGTTAAGGCATTTGTTGTAAAGTTTGGAGAGAACTGGAGCAATCTCAGCGGAGCATTTTTTAATAGCACAGCCGGGATGATATTGGGTCCACGCTTTAGAGGTGTCTAGTTCTTTTTATAATATCATGCACCTGAGAAGCGGTGATTTTCAGATCATCTAGTGTGCTTCTGTCCACAAAGGAAAGTCAGAGAGAGAGAGAGAGAGAGAGAGAGAGAGAGAGAGAGAGAGAGAGAGAGAGAGAGAGAGAGAGAGAGAGAGGTTTGCTGGGTCCAAATTAGAGTTGGAGGTAAACCGACTGGCAAGCATGTTAGTCTTCTCGATTGCAGTGCAAACAACCTCGTGCTTGTTGGATAGTGGGAGAATTGTTGATTGTTCATTATTTACTACACTGTTTTAGATTTTTCCAGAAATCACGGGTCCCTAATTTCTGCGTTTTCTGGTAGTTTCAGTATATTCTCTCTTAGCTGTGGTTATTTCCTTCTTACAATTCCTTCTTGCTTCTATAAACTTCTGTCTGTTGTACTGGACTTATGCTGGTTTAATCAGCGGCACGCATGCTACCTTGGAGCAATGGCAACTACACAAGTAGAAGTAAACCATTGCGGAGAGTTGGGTTTGCTATAGAATTTCCGCGTCGGAACATGTGCTTCAATAACTGTTTGGAACCCTTCAGTGGACTCATTTGCGTACTGTTTAGCGGGAAAAGAAATGATATTTCCCCATTGGGCATCTCTGATGAGATCCCTGATGGCTTCCCAGTCAGCCTTCTTATAATACCTTGTTGTTTTGAGCAATGGCTTTTTAGTTTCGGGTCGAGAATTTAGGTCGAGTTCTACCATTATCACAGCATTCCCGAATGATCAGCATTCCCGAGTGGGTTATGGGCATTCCTAACACAATTATCGGGAACTGTGGCCAGAAATAGATCTAGAAGTGAGGCATGTTGATCTTGCTGATCTGAGAAACGTGTTGGACACGTAGCCTTCTGTGATAAGGAATGAGATATAGAGAAGCTATGTGTTATGCTACCAGCTGTATCTATGTAAGTAGAGAATCCAAGTCAATTACTGTGGTAAACATTGAAGTCACCAAATACATGTACTTGTGCGCTAGTATCGAGGGAGAGTGCTGTATCTATGCTGTCAGAGACCTTGTTGATTAGGGTACAGTCCTGGATCGAGGGAGAGTGGTATAGAAAATATGAGTAGCTAATGTTATATTCCATGTTAAGTCTAAAGCACATAAAGGCCTGGTCGTCTGATTCTAGTTTTGTTTCTCTAGTCAAGGGGAGGGTGTTTCGAATATAAACTCCAATCCGTGCACATATATGTCTGAGTCATTACGCCAAAGTGAGAGTTAACCAGGCATGTTAAAGTGTTTAGAGGGATGAAGGGATATAGGTTAGTTTCACTTAGCGCTAAGATATTCGGGATGTTTGCTAGGAGAAATGATTCAACATCATCTAAATTAGTTCTAAGCCCGCGGGTAGTCGTGAATGCAAGCCTCAAGGGTAGAGACAAATTGGCTTTGTTTGAGTTTAAGCCTGGTTTAATCGTAATTTTTTTTTTTTATTGAACTGCCATTTTATTTTGTTTAAAAGTTTCAATTTTGTGGTGAGCGGTGCTGGACAAAGTGGTTGCAAACAAGTAGACCATCAGCCGACTCCTCATCTACAGGATTATGGCCTATAAGTTTTGATCCTCCCGTCATCATAAAAATGAAAAGTCGAACATATTCGTAGTACTCAATCTGGAGAAATGCAACAAATATATTAAACCACAAGTTTTTATGGAAATCGCTCTAGACAAGGCCTGAAGCCACTTAATGTAAAGAGCTAAAAAGAACTAAAGATAATTATAGCAAAGACAGAGATACCTATTGACCTTAGTCTTGAAAAACCAAGCCTAAAGTAGGGTGAAAACAGTCAACAGGAACGGAGCTACTGGAATAGGGAGATATATTACAATGAGGTATCGAAACAGCGAATTGATGGAGCATGTCAAACGAGCTGGAACAAAAGAAGCAGTGAATAGATCAGACAATTCTGAAGAACACATACCATAAAAGTATTTACAGAAAAGACTGAGACTAGCAACATCACGTCTGTGAGAGAGAGATTGCAGAGAAAACGATAGTGTGAGGCCAATAAAGTTGCAGGTAGTCAACAGTCTTATCACCACTAATAACTCATAGACAGATTATTACAAAACCTCTTAAATAATCGGGGATTACAAACATGGTCATTTATACGTAACAGTTAAGATATATAAACCTATTCTTCCTCTCCACCATATCATTTTCCAAATTACTATTACTATATATTTATTGACTAAAACCTAAATAAACTTCATCGCGTATTTATCCAGTAAATAAAGAGTCCACACAAAACTTCTAACAATCCTGCAAGCTAAACAACCATATAAAAATCATTCCTTCAATAGACGTAGAAAGCCTATTTATCAATGTATCCATAAAAAACAATAGATATGATTATCAATAATATATATAACAACACACCCCTCTTTCTACTTAAAATCAATCATAAAATACTGCAAAAGTTACTATTAATTTGCACAAAGCAATTTCCTTTTGTGACTACAAAGAAAATATTTTTGTAATTTGAATGTGTTCGGTTTTTAGACAAACTTTCAGCAAGTAAACCCCACTCTTTAATGACGCTATACGTAACCTATGCCCATGATGTCCTGGTTTTAGTCGACAATGAGAACCAAGTACACAAACTACAAGACTTTTTGTAAAATAATCCTGTTCTTAAATCCACTGTCTAACTAAACGTAAATTATCGCTTGCTTAGATGCCCAGACTTTTGCAGTTTGAACGTATTTGCATGTGTAGAGACTAACTGATGCTTTTGTAAAATCAGTATAGAATAAACACGATTTCGAAAGCAATTTAGGCAGCTAAGAGAAAACGTTGGTTTTGATAATGTTGTCAGTGTTGTTCCAGTGATGTGTGAGCAGAGGTTTGTTCTTGAAGTTTAGACCATCATTGTTACTTTATGACTGCTATAGGGCATTTGTATACATTTTTGTTTCTTACACATATATTTTCTTTTTAATCAGTTAATTGTTCGTAATATATAAACAAATGACGGACATTGAAAAATAACGTAAAAAAAGTTTTCATCTATGTTGCGTTTTTTTTGTTTCTCATGCAATGGTATTTTATATACGCCTGTTCACCTCAACCTGGCCATATTGCAACTTGGACGTAAAGTGGTGGCTTGTAGGATCAGTGAGATGTTTGATCGCATGACATTTAAACTCTGAATGTCAGTACAGTCAGAGAAACAGGAAACAAGGAGGGAATTCCAAGTCTAGCAATTCGAGGGAATAAACTATTAGAATAAAAAGTTTTGAAGAACTTCTACAGCAAATGCGGTGATATTTTGTTACTTGTTAATTTACGTCGAGAGCATTTGCGTTGAGAGGCATATGTGCTGTGAGTTCTTCAGATCGCATACAATTCAAGTACCTTAAAAACAGACATGGAAATATAACATTACGATGATGGAACAAGAATGGTGTTTGGTTGAAAGTGTGGGACCTGTTAGGTTGGAGACTCTCTTTTTTAATCCTGTATAATGGCGAAAGACTGATTCTATGTGGCAACAATACTCCATGCATGGCGAATGATGGCTTTGTAGAGATACAGTATGATGTCAGGTGTGAATACTTTTCTGGAAAAATCGAGAGAACTAGTCTTTTTTGCAGCAGCCTTGGCAATGTTGTCAAACTTTTTTTACGGATTAATCTTGTCTGTGAATATTAAGTCGATGAGTTTGAACGATGAGTTCTCAAGTCGAGTGTTATCACTAGAGGTGCGACAACAGAATATTCTTTTCATTTTTTTGACTCTCAAGTATATATCCGACATAGTAAGACAGAGTCAATGAATCGAGGACCACATCAGTCTATATAAAAACATATAAGATATTAACGGATATATACTCAAATGTCAAAACAATAAAAAAGAATATGCTGTTGTCACAGCCCTGGTTATCAGCCACCGCAATCATTAAGAATATTTATTGTAATTGTTAAAAAAATAAGCTTAGTATTAGAAACATTATATGTAACCATCCATTTATGTCCCCTTTTTACCCCAAATTGGAGGTCATTTTCGAATGAATATTTAAGCCATTGCGTTGGATATGTGTACATTCGTTTTCCCCTGGTGTCATTTATAGAGCGTGGTGTCATCAACAAATACGCCCATCTTAAACACAAATTTATGAGGGAAATCGTAAATACATATTAGGAATATTAAATGTCCAAAGATCGATCCTTGAAATGAAATGAATGTGCATACATGTCGTTTGAACATACGGCTATCAAGTACAACCTATATTTTGCTCTTGTCGAAGACGGATCTGCTTATATTAAGTGTTCGTACTGTAATAGCGCATGATTTAATTTTCATGAGATCTTCATACTAGGCTTTACCAATTTCTTTGGATATATTAAAGGGTTACCGACCTAGCTCGCTCTGTCATCTCGTATATATATATATATATATATATATATATATATATATATATATATATATATGAACAAATGATTAATAAAACATGTTAAAAGACATCTTGAAAAAGAGTTAAAAACATATTTAATTTTAAAAAAGGAAGCACAATAAGGGGATAGTCCTTAATCCGCGGAGTTTCGAAGAAATACTCTCCTTCTCATCAGAGGGTAGGAATTAGCAAAATGCAGGATCGGATTTTGCCTATAAAAGTATTCAATGAAACTACAAGTAAGTCACAGATCTTACTTGGTTAAAAAAGGGTGCGGTAAGGGGAACAGGAGGCAAAAGAAAAATGATAAAAAGATTTCACATGAATGGATAGTCCGGTGAAGGGTAAAAATCCAAAAATGGTAAATCCAAAACGGTCGAATTAAAAATTTCAATCCAATGGGTAAATTCCAAATGGTCCAAAATAATCCAAAAGGCAGAGTTCCTTGGAAAAAAGCGCAAATGGAATGAATTCCAAATCATTAAAAGAAAAGCACTGGAGATAAAATTTAAAACACGTCTGTCAAGGCTGGATGAATAAAAAAAATTAAGGTTTAAAAAAAAAAACCCCCGAAAAGCGGTGAAAGTTTAAATTTGAAAAACAAGGTCAAACTGACCCAGACAAAAAGCGCGAAAGTTTGCGTTAATAATTAGGTCAGCTTAGATATGCACGTGAAAGTCCCAGAATTAAATTAAGAAAACTGATCAGAAGAAAAAATAAATGGCCAAGTTTAAGAAATGGGGCGTCTATTATATATATATATATATATATATATATATATATATATATATATAAAGTGAAAGTAAATAAACAAAAAAAATAAATAAAAAATAGAAAATTATATATATACACACATACATATATATATACACATACACATACATATACATACATACAGACACACAAATGCACACATACATGTATATACATACACACACGCATATAAATATATATACATATATGTATACATATATATATATATATATATATATATATATAAAATTTCGATTTATCTGCAAGAATATATTTCATTTTATATGCACTATATATATATATATATATATATATATATATATATATATATATATATATCAAAATAGAAAAATGCAAGTAGGAAAAGTAATATGGCTAAGCTTAAACATGGAAAAGTAAAGGACTAGTTGTTAAAACTGGCAAAGAAAAGGATAAGACACTGACTGAACACTTGGTAGTTCGTATCCAGTTCGTTCAACAGAAACACTTTCACTTAGGGATGTTGGCATGTGGTTCCGTCTCCTAAGTACCCGATGTCTTTCTTGTGGCGAAAGTAGTACAAAACGTGATTTGCACAAGCGACGGCGCATCTCTCTAACCTGTCAGGTGATGAAAGCAAGGAAGGGAAGAGAAAAGAAAAACTGAGCTTATTAATATACACATGACTTTAATTTGCACATGAGAACAGTAACGGCTGTGAAAAGGACGAATTGGAAAGCACAGACTATCATATTTTTTGACAGCCCATAGAGATAGATAGATAGATAGATAGATAGTTAGATATAGAGAGAGAATACAGACAAAATACATAAATAAAACACGAGAAAACACGTTTATAAACAAGGTAACATAGAAAGAAACATTTAGGATTAGTTTAAAAAATAAAATAAAATAAAAAATAAAAAAATACTTAACGTTGTTACGCTAAATGATTGATGGATGGAGTGCAGAGGTAAAAAAAGAGAGAGGAAGAGAGAGGGCGGACGGTGAAAGTTACAGTTGAAGTCAGAAGTTGGAAAGGAGTTTAGATTTTTAAATCTTAATTTCATTCTTTTCTAGAAAGAGTTCTAACTAGAAAATATCAAGTAAACGGATATTATTATCTGATTCATTCGAAATAAATGCTCGACAATAGGGAGGTGGCGGCAGCT
This sequence comes from Euprymna scolopes, assembly GCF_053919585.1. Lineage (NCBI taxonomy): Eukaryota > Metazoa > Mollusca > Cephalopoda > Sepiida > Sepiolidae > Euprymna > Euprymna scolopes. The sequence goes on along the minus strand of NC_136486.1, from coordinate 131,875,150 downwards.
CATTGGTTAACAACACGGATTAACAACATGGATGTTCTAAGTTCGAATCCTACTAGTTCCACAGCAACAATTCATATAGTTCCTCTCGTAAGTACCTGATATCCATCTAGACAGAATTCTTAATATATAAAAGATATCGGGGAAATGAATGCCAACAAAATCATCATGAATTATGCACAACAACAACAACAACAATAACAACTAACTGAAGCTGATAAAAAAGTACCATGCTGATTGATACAACTTTTCTTTTCTTTTTTTTAAATACTGAAAACGAATTTCGTTTGAGTTGAATGCCACCCAGTGAAAGCAAATATGTCGGCGAACATCTAATGCAGAACACCTGTTACAGGGAGCAAATTCGTCCATTCCTTTAGTCTTTCACTCATTCATTTAATTTCCTTTTCATACATTAGTTTCATTTTTTTTTTACCTTAGAATTCGGTGAGTTGCACAAGTACAAATAATGGCCGCCTTTCTCTCAAAGAAACTAATCGGCCCTTCGCGCGGCAACGACTGTGCACGTGTGTGCGTCTCTTGAAAGGAAGAAAACATTGAATTTAATGTGACCGATTCTATCTCACTTCCTCTTAATCTATTTATCACACATCGCCACTTTATCTATCTATCTATCTATCTATCTATCTATCTATCTATCTATCTATCTATCTATTAGATAGATAGCTTGCTAGCTAACTATCTGACTGTCTGTCCGTCTATCTATCTATTTATCTGTCTATAGCTAACTATTTTTTTTTACTTTGAAGTCACCACCTACCAAGGCTTGTAGGCCATTCGATGATAAGAGTTAATGAATGTAAGATGGTAGTGTAGTAATCGTTAATATTGTAAATCGTTAATATTGCAAATCGTTAACATTGTAAAATTTGATCATTTATGGGGACGGTTCAACAAGAACTTGTTTACATTGGATTTGAAGGTTACTATGTTGTATTCAACCGGGAAGCAGGTCATCAGAACAGAGTTCTACAAGCAGACAGTTCTGGGAAAGAAACTTTGTTCATGGAGTCTGTGTTTAGATTTAGGCACAGATAGAGTGTGGGGGAAATCGTATATAGTGGTTTTAGCTAGTCGAGTGGTTTAGCAAAGAGTGGCATAGATTGGGGTTCAGCCGAGCACATTCCATGAAAATAACGATAGACTAGAGACAGGCTCTCAACATCTCTTGTGTGGAAAAGAAAAAGGCATAACCTACTAGGTTTTGAAGCCGGTTTTGAATTCTATCAAGGCTGGATATAATTCATGGGTTCATTCATTTATTGATTCTTTCTCTCACATCCTTCTTCTTTATCTATCTATCTATCTATCTATCTTTCTATCTATCATATTTTACAGTATCTACATATTTATTCACCAATCTATCCATGTATCATTATCTGTCTATATCTGTCTATGTATTATGATTATTTTATATCTTTTATGGTTAGCTTATATATATATATATATATATATATATATATATATATATATATATATATATATATATGTTGAGAGCAGGTCTCTACTCTATATCAATCTAGCTATCAATCTTTATCTAGCAATCTATTTATCTCTCTCCCCCCTCGTTATCTATCTATCTATCTATCTATCTATCTATCTATCTATCTACCGATCTACCTATGTTTATAAATCTATTTATCATTATCTGTTTAATAGCTATTTATCACCTATTATTCTCTCTCTATCATTGTCCGTCTTTATCTATCTATCTATCTATCTATCTATATATATATATATATATATATATATATATATATCGATCTATCTATTTACTTTGGTCTATATATGTCTTTCTTTGTGTCTTTTACATTGTGTATCTCTATCTCTTTCTTGTTTTTATTTCATTCATTCATTCATTCTTTCTTTCTTTCTTTCTTTCTTTTAACTTGCCCTTTCTTCATTTATTTATATCCCTCTCATTTTCCTTGTGATTTCTGTTGTTGTCTCGCTATCTTTCTATTTTTCATTTATTATATTAATAAAAGTATTGATATTTATAACAATACAACTAAAGACGTACTTGTTATTAGTAACAGTCGCAATTCAAGTATTTGAAACGGTACAACAAAATAAATCTCGTTTGAAACTAAATATTACTTTTAGTACTTTAAAAATTTTCGCGTTTTTCATTGAGTCTAGTCGCTAATAAATATACATTTAAAATTAAATATTTTATTAATTACAGAGTGGCACGATAAAATTGGCGCCCTAGAAAAGACGACATGATTCCATTTCCGTTTGATGACCACCGTTGGCCAGTTGTATACAAATCCAAGAGAGATCGGAACCTTCTATCATGTCTGAAAGTGACACAATTTTCAACAAGCGAGATCGGAGATGCGCCGCTGTACAACTCATGCTCTCTACCGATCCTAGTTATGACAACAGGACTATTGCCAGCAGGCCCAAAATGCAAACTCGGATAGTTTAACGCTTGAGGGCACAGCTAAATGAAGTTTCCAACCACGATTATGGGTTTTTGTCTGCTTTCAAGTGAGGACCACATCATGCCACCTCACATCTTCGAAGTCAGTTTGAAAGTCAACACCAAAGTGTGCCTGGATATGCTGAAGAGTGTAATGATTCTCTAGTGAAATCAGGAGTCCGTTGGCAGACCCCTGAGTGTGACAGAAAGACTCGGCGCAAGCCCACAAGGTTAAAGCGACCTAGGCTTTGCTTCAGAAGGAGTGCTACGACTTTGTACCCTCCTCCCTCACCGGCCTGAACCTGCTGAACTACTTCGTTTGGTCATACGTCGAGAAAATCACCAACATGACCTCTTACAACACCAAAGCCATCCCGACAGCTGCCATCCGCTGAATATTCGCCGAGCTCCCGCCGGCGCTAGTGGAAAAGTCATGCTCCCAGTTCCGGACCCATATCGAATTGGTGTTTGAGTTTGAAGGCGGCTATATTGAATAGATGTCAGCTCTGCTACATAATCAACCTGAACTGATTTTTTAAATAAAAGTTTTAAAATAAAGTTGTAGTGTTGTTTTTTTTAGGGCGACAACGTTATCGTTCCACCCTGTACAGATAAAGTTTTATTTTATCATTTTATTATTTTATTATACACAACTTCAGTGAAAATTTAAAAAATTACTTTTAATCAAAATTTTTACATTATTATTTTACTGCTAGTCTGTGTTTCATTATGTTCGTCTATTTGTCATATGACATTTTTCTCGCAGTCTTTCATTGCGTTTATTATTTTTGCTTGTTTGTCTTTTCCGTTTTTTTCTGTCTGTCATTGTGTTCGTTTGTTTTTCAGTATTTTTGCCTATTTGTTTATCATTATGTTGTTATGCATTTCATAATGTTTGTATTTCGTTCTTCATTATGTTTTTATATATTCTTTCTTTATTTCGTTTGTTTATTTTTCATCTTAATGCGTTACATTTCAATCTTTTTTCTATTTTGTATCTGGTGGATTTCACTTTGCTAATGTCAGAGTAAATAAAATAATACGTTTTCATTGGGTAGTCTTTGGTGACGTCATTCTCACAAAATAATAAATGACGTCAACAGAGACGATTTTTTTTTAACGAAACAAAGATAGATATATAGATAGCTAGATAGATAGATAGAGAGAGAGAGAGAGAGAGTGTGAGAGAGAGAGAGAGAGCGAGAGAGCGAGAGAGCGAGCGAGCATGTGTGTGCATGTTAATTCATTGTAAGTTATACATAGTAAATTAGTTGAATAATAACTAAAAATTTACGAAAATTGTGTTTTAATGCAACATATAGCAATATCTACAACAAATTTTACTGTCCATCTATATCAACCCTCTGTCTCCCTCTTCTATCTCCCCCTTCCTTTCTCTCTCTCTCTCTCTTTATATATATATATATATATATATATATATATATATATAATGATCTGTCTATATCTATCCTTATTCTATATCTGCTTATAATGGTTTATCTATCTATCTATCTATCTCTCTATCTCTCTATCTATCTAGTTAACAATCTATCTATCAATCTATCTATCTATCTATCTAGTTAACAATCTCTCTATCAATCTAGTTAACAATCTAGTTAACAATTTATCTATCTATCTATCTATCTATCTATCTATCTATCTATATAGTCTGTCTATATTTACCGACCTAGATACTGGGTGGTTTATGGTAACATCATTCTCACAAAACATATCCACTATATTTTAAGAGGGCAACATTTTTTCTTAGAGAGAAAGAGATAAATAATATGTGTGCATGTGTGTGAAAGATTTATTTATGGTCAGTTATGTATAGTAATTTAGTTGGACAAGGGTAACTAAAAATATTACGACTTTTTTTAATACAACATATAGCAATATAAGCAACACTTTTATAAAATAATAATAAAAAAACAGTAAAATAATGATTTCTTGTTTCAAATTATTTTTATTTAGTTTTGCATGGAGCTGAACTCAAATTTAAATATGTTAAGGCCTTAGGAACTTTGGGGGCTAAATGGGGGGGGGGCAAATGATGGACTTAGTCATTTCTTTTTTTGCATGGTGCAAAACTCAAATTTACATATATTAACGGCTAAAACTGCACCGTTTGTCCATTTTCACTACGATTTGACGTCCCCTGGGGACTTTTGGGGCTAAATAGAGGGAGGCAAATGCTGAACTTAGTCATTTTTTATGCTTCGTCCAGTGTGCACTCACGGGGGTGGGGAACATGTATGCTTCACTTGTTTACCAGAATTTATAAATATATATTATATTTCTGTTAGTCTGTCTGTCTGTCTGTTTCACTTTTATCGGAAACATCTTGAGCGATCTGGTTGAAATTTTGTATCGATCTTTGTTATGATAAGGTACAGCGATGCACAGTTAGGTATTAATAGGGATTAATAGGGATTAATCACCACACTATTACATTTACTCTAGAAGCATAAAGCATAAAGCGCTTATTCTAAGTCAACGGACTATAACTCTTCCCTGTTTTTAACGGGCTAAAAGTCTCGTTTGAGTATTTTTTTTACAAAGGCATCACCACTTATCAAGGACAAGAGGCTACTCGAGGATAAGGGTTAAAGAGTGTACAGTAGACAATTGGACAATAAAGTAATCGTTAGTAATGGGAATTCAGTAAATTTGTTAAATTTGGAACGGCTCATCAAAAACTTGTTTACGTTAGACTTGAAGACAACCATATTGTAATCAGCTGGAAAGCAGGAAAACGGAAGACAATTCCACAGGCGTGCAGTTCTAAGAAAGAAGCTTTCTTCATGGAATCTACATTTTATATATACGGGCTACGCCGATTAAAAAAAAAAAAACAACTTTGTGGGTATTTGTTGCATATCTTTCAAGTTTTAGCTGGGCATCGAAACAGATATTTATCCTTTATGTAAAAGAATTTTACAGATTTCAGAGGAATAGATGTTTATCCAAGTAATTCTTTTTGCATACTTATTACGTGCTAAGGCTGGAATAACTCTTTAAG
>NC_136486.1:131839682-131864682 GCF_053919585.1 Euprymna scolopes | reverse complement strand
CGAACCTGGAAATTTTTCTGTCGAAATAAGGAATCTGTAAGAAATTTCAAACGGAACGTTCATTAAATCCATTGGAGTAGCATGTACTTAACAGTCTCGGATAGAAGTTTTTACTAATTCGCAATTTTATATCTAGTGTCGTCTGCACTGAAGATTAAACCATAAACTTTCAAAAGAGTTTCACTTTGAAATTGAATTTTCTTAATGGTTTATCTAGGTTTATTCTAGTATGAATTTTGGGAGCCTGAAAAATGCTAGTTTTTTATATACAATCTTAATATGCATTTGAGTTTCTACAAGTGTGTGTGTGTGTGTGTGTGTTTGGGTGTGCGTGCATGCATGAGTGTGTATGTATATATATCTTTTTATGCAATTCATTCAAATTAGGATAGTAGTTGCATATAAGTAAATAACGCAAAGTTTTCATTTAAATAGATCAATAGTGCAATACTAGAGCTATATATTTCGTAAAGATACCAGTTTATAAGGAACAGACACATATATTGTTGCTCATTTTCCAAATCTTAGGATTTGATTGGTAATAACTTGCGTAAGTTGTTTCGGCATAATGTTGGCATACACTTATATAATAGTTCTTTAATTTTAAATGTGCACAATTGGGCAATCTCATCAGCGCATAGAAAAACATCTTATAACCTTTTTCCTCGTCTTATGGACAGGTATTCACTTTTTTATTTACATATTTTATCCAGAATATACATGCAATGAGTCAAGTAAACATTATCAACATTAAAAAAAAAATAAAGCACACTTGTCATTGCTACCCTCTCAACGTCTGTATGTGTAGTAACCTTTCTTTACTTGTTTTTTTTTATGATGCATCATCTTTCAATTTCCAGTAGTCACAAAGTCTAATGTAAAGTCCCCAGCAGCTTCTTTTTTTAATTCAATTTAAAACAACCAACATTATTTTTCATTAATCAAATTTCAATATTATTGTTTAATTAATTTTTACCAACATACATGCTGCGAAACTTATCACTGGACTCCGTTACTACTATTGAAAATATAAAGAAAACTTCGGCGATGTTTTAAACATAGGTGATTATAATTATTTGGTTTTAAAGTAACACACACACACACACACACACACACACACACACACACACACACACACACACACACACACACACACACGCATATATATATATATATATATATATATATATATATATATTAGTAAAAAATGATTAAACATTAATATTGAAATTTAATTAATGAAAAATAATTTTCATTGTTTAAAATTAGATTATAAGAAGCTTCTGCAAACCTGACATAAAACCCTGTGACAACCGGAATTTGTAAAATAAAGCGTGGTAAGAAACAACCAAAGAAATGTCGCTACTCATACAGGTGTTGGGGAGATAGGAAAGGCAAGTGTACTTAATTATAATATGCTGATAATGTTTGCTTGGCGCATTACATATATGTTGTGGATTAAAATGAACACTTCCATGTTAATGTTGTGGATAAAAAATGAACACTTCCATGTTAATAAAAGAATTATGTCCAAAAAATAAGCAGTTCTTAGTGAATTAAACCTAAAAATAACAATAGATATTAATCACAAAATAGTAAACTTCCTAGATGTAACACTAAACATTGAAAATGATTCATATGAATCTTACCATAAACTAAACCAAATACTAGACTATATACACTACGAATTAAATCATCTAAAACCCATGTAAAAAACCATTATTCATAGAATTTCAAACAGTTTCTTTTAACTATCTCAAAGTAAGCAAATCCTTATTAGAAATAAATAATACTATAATCAAACATTAGTAAGATTCGGATATAAGGGACAAATATTTATTTGAAAGACGCTCAAAAATAGAAACAAAAATTGGGGGAAAAATTAATAGACCGTCGAATGTAACATCATATAATATGGCTATGAATGAACCCAATAGAGGAAAAAGTAAAAGAAAAAATAAAATAGTAAAAAACAGTTTTTTAAATATTTTCTTTTTTCTTTTACTTTTTCTTTTTTTCTCTTACAAAAACTAATAATGAGAGAGGGGCATCTAACTCAATGGCAAAAATAAGGGGGAAAACAGACGAATAAAACCAGATCTGGTTTAATCCGCTGAATAGTGACCATATAAAATATAACATTCCGAAAGAATTCTACCAAATTTTTGAAAAACAGTTCCCTTCAGAATGTAAACCAAGCAAAATAATAAATAAAAAGTAATATAAAACTGTCGTTCTCCACTTCATCTAACTTAACAAAAACTATAAGTTTCAACAATGCAAAATGGAACAAAATCAGGAAGGATAGTGATAAGGAAACCCACGAAAAATATAGTGAAAATATCTGCAGATATTGTCAATAAATGTGAAGTCATAACCGAAAAAATAGGAAGGTAATCTTGTGATCGACGAAGTGCAAATTCAAAGATAGATTCCGTAACCACCAAACATCCCTCAAAGTTAAAGATAGGCAATGAAACAAACACCAATGGCAATAAGACTGACAATAATAACGATAATAGTAGTAATAACGGAATAGAATCAAGAATAGTAAGAAGATAGAAAACATAGCATTAGGTTAATGGATTAGGGTTAGGGTTAGGGTTAAGGTTAGGGAACACCGTAGAAACAAAACTGAATATAAATTAAAATGATCCAAAGTAAGGAGGGCCAGTAAGTATAAATCAAATAAATCGAAAAGATGCATCCTTGAATAAAGAAGATTTATTAAATATGCGCTTGGATGTAGCGCAGAAATGCCTGCATAAGAGAATAAATTTCTGTTATCCCGCATCAGACCAGACTTAACCAAAAGAATAAGAAAAAATAGAAGATATATAAACGAATAAGTAAATAAATATACATAAGGGTAGAGTGGATAAAAAGGATAAAAAAGTAGATTAGAATATAACTTATGTTTAATGTAGAAAATATAAATTAAATATAAATTATGAGGAAACCTACTCTTGAAATATCAACAACCTAAAATCGAAGCAAGTAATGAGACATACCAAACATATAAGGTTAGATTAAACAATTTAAGTGACAGTAAAGGGGGTAATGGTACATCCATAAAAAGAGCCAGTAAAGCACTGATAACAATAGATTTCTCAAATCTATATAGCTTAGAAACGCGACATAAATATGACAATTAGTTAAATAGGAAATAAGATAAATAACATATAAAGAACGGAAATTTTTGGCTAAATACTATAGAAATATTATGGTATAAAAACCTAAATATAGTAACAATAAAAAAATCCATAAATGAACCAAAAAATGTTATGAGAAATAAGTAAAAGGAAATAACTATGCAAAATATATATTCGGAAAAGTAAATTAGAGTGATCTCTGTATTAAAAAAAAACTAGCGTATATAGGACAAAACTGAATGTTTACTCGTAGACAGATAAACAAATATATTCCAAAAATATTATAGTTTTAATGCAGAGCAATTTAAATTAATAACAATATACAATAAATAATAAATAGAGAAAATAAATTTTAGGAGGTAAATTAAATAAGATGAGTAAAAGCGATTATTATAAATACTAAAGTAAGGCTGTCTCAGTATAGACAGCCAAACACATTCTAATAATATTGCAGTTAAAAAAACAATTATTTAAATTTAAAATAATATATAATTAATAATAAACGGAGAAAATAAATTTAAGGAGGTAAATTATATTAAACAAAATGAATAAAAGGAATAATTATAAAAACGAAAGTACGGTTGAAGGGAAAAATAAATAAATAAATAAAAGGTTGTGTTGCTACATTAAAAATACAGTGATAACATATTTTTACCGTTTGTAGAAGATTGCTAACGAAACAGATGCGTAACATATACTCTATGAGAAAATAAAAGAACATGTATTTTAAAAAATTGTGAATTGAAGTTATATTCCAAAATTCATGATGTTGACCATATATCTGTTTCAGATACTGTCAAGAATTGTCTAGGTCAACTGAATTAAAGGAATAAATTATAAGATGGTGAACATCATGAATTTTGGAATATAACTTTTTTGCCATTTATTCTCTATATTGCTCTGTAATTACACTGAGCTTTTTAAATAAGGATTGATATATATTATAAGAAAATATATTTCTACAGAAAAATATATATTTAGACAAATATTATTGAATAGCACGGAATTATTCTGTTTTACAATTTTCCTTTTTATCTTCTCCAATCTCCGAATAGTCCTTTTTGTGTTTTTCTCGAAATTGTATATGTTGGATCCATAATCGCGAGCGCTTTCGACGGAAGTACTTCTATCATCCTCAGGCATATTGTAGAAATAAATGTAGGGATTGTTTTTTAATTTACTTATATATATATTTTTTCCTAGTCACGTGGTAATTTGTTACAAGTTAAGTGGGCGAATTTTTTTTCTTTTTTTTTGCATATATTAAACAGATTTATATATACAAACACATATATACATTATTAAACATTTATCCCAAACATTTCAAAATGTTCCGACTGCACTCATAATTAATATTATTTATTTGGGGCTTCTTTGTTTTAATGTACAATGCTTCGAGTATTCTTAGCCTATTTACATTTCTCTCACTCTGCAATACTCTTGTATTTTCTACCATAATTCTTCGAAATTCCGAATGTTGGCAGCTATGTCCCTTCAAATATTGTGATATGGAGCTAGAGTCAGAGAGGTGGAGAGTCAATCTTCGCGACAATGAGAAAATGTTATATATATAATAATATAAATATAAAGAAATAAATGTTACCATAGTCAATAAAAGTTACTTCGATGGTAGAAAAGTTCATTGATTTGTATTTTTATGTAGTTTGTAAAAAAAAAATTTGTTTTTTAATTCACGAACCGGTTTAAAAAATCAAAATGGCAGCGACTTTGAAATGGAGAGCCCCGTTTTCAATTTGAAGGAGGCGCACCTGAGCATTTTGTGTTAACAATTTAAGAGAGTTCCGTCAACGTAAGGAATATTTATAAACATATTTTAATATTTTCCGTTATTTTGTGCTTGAGGAATATTCGATTATGGCATGTGTAGTTTATGTAGTTATCGCTTCAAATTTCGTTTTAATTTCGGTTCGCTGAAATTATTTCAAGTAAAGAGCATTAAAACTATTTCAAAACAAACAAAAAAAAATGAACTGAACTTTAATTGACTATGGTAACATTCATTTCTTGTATATTTATTTTTTCGGGTAGTCGTTTGTTGGATTTTCTGCTAAGCACTCTTACTAAATAATATTGAAAAACAAAGTAACAAAAACAGTTTTGAAAAATAATGAAGCTTTACTTACTTCAGTAAAATAATCCGAAACAGCAAAATGGGATATTAAAAAAGTAAACACGTAATTACTTTAGTTTTTTAAAGCAAAGAATCGATATAAATATGACTAAGACTAAAATGGCGCCCTTTTCAAGCAGAGCAGCTTCGTTTCCGTTTTACAGTATTGAACGGTGGAGTATTGCGCCGTCTGATTCAGGGTTGTACTATTTAATGTAAAGAACACACAGAAAGGGTTGTAATCAACTGAATTCCTTCTAGTACACTGACAAAAAAAAAAGCTTAAATAGATATATAAATAAAAATAAACAGGTTATGTAAATGTTTTTAAAAAGACACTTAATCACGTGAGCAGGATTTTTTCCTTCTTTTGGCGCGATAACAAGTAACGTTCTCATTTTTTATTATTTATCTATTTATCAATTTTCGAAAGAGTGCCACGTGCAAGTGGAGAAGGAAAAAAAAACAGAATTATGCAAAATTTGTGTCGAGAATTGTCGAAAGTTCCGATATTTTTTTGGCTTTCACTTTAATAAGAACGTAAATTTATGAGGTGAATTTATTCGGCACAATATGATTCAACTAAAAAAAAAAAAGCTAAGGTGAATTAAGATTAAAGTTAAGGTGTTATTGTGGACCCTCAAAAACCTTGTTAAACTTTGTGACATATTTACATTCTATGGAAGTCAATAATTTTATTATTATTATTATTATTATTATTATTATTATTATTATTATTATTATTATTATTATTATTATTATTTATTTTTTGTTTTTTATTACATTTTCACCCCAAACAAGGCACATTGCCACTTTGGTGTAGGGGGCTACTATTAGGGGCAACCACTACTGGGGTACTATGTTGGGATTTGAGCAGCAAGATGTCGTTCACGTTTTTTTTTTATTACATTTTCACCCCAAACAAGGCAAATTGCCACTTTGGTGTAGGGGGCTACTATCAGGGGCAACAACTACTGGGGTACTATGTAGCGATTTGGGCAGCAAGGTGTCGGTTCACGTTACACTTGAACTTCTGCACGTCAGTACTGTTGGGGAAGCAGGGACCTGGAATGGAATTCCAGAGTCTAGCGGTTCTGGGGAAGAAACTATTGGAGTAAAAAGATCTTTTACATCTAGGGGTCTCTACAGTGTGGGGGTGGGATTTAGCAGCCTGTCGAGTTTGTCGAGGGTGCTCACGTCGTGGGGGCACAAGTGATTGCAGTTCGTCAGGGCATTCACCACTAAAATACTTCTAGAAAAGGCAGAGGGATGCAACATTTCGTCGATGGGACAGAGGCTGAAGCTTAGATGCCAGTTCAGGGCCTATCAGGCTTGCGACTCTCATTTGAACCTTGTCAAGGAGTGAGAGACTAGTAGCAGATGCACCAGCCCAGATGTGGCAGCAATACTCCATACATGGGCGAATGGTGGCCTTATAGAGGTACAGGATACTTTCGGGTGTTAGTAGTTTTCTAGCACGGTAGAGAGAGCCCACCTTTCTTGCAGCGGCCCTGGCAATGCCTTCAATGTAATTGTTCCAACTCATGTTTCATGTGAACGTTAGGCCAAGGAGTTTGAAAGATGGACTCTCAGATAAAGAGTCGTTGGCCATTGCTATGGGTGGTAGAGAGGGTTTCTTGTAATTATTGAATGAAACTAGTTTAGTCTTGGCAGCATTGAACTCGACTAACCACTTTTGTCCCCATTCCACTACAGATTGGAGGTCTTCCTCTAGTGTTTCTGCCATTTCTTTAGAAATGTGTTCATTCGTCTTCCTGTCGTGCCTGCCATAGAGTGTAGTGTCATCAGCATATATACCCATCTCAGAGGCAATGTTGTCGGGGAGGTCATTTATGAATATCAGGAACAATAGAGGTCCAAGGATAGAACCCTGGGGCACCCCCGCATTTATATCATATTGTTTAGATGTACGACCGTCGAGGACAACCTGGATTTTTCTCTTATCTAAGAAGGATTTAATTATGTTAAGTATTCTACCAGTGATACCGTATGATCTGATTTTACTGAGGAGACCCTCATGCCATACCCTGTCAAAAGCCTTAGATATATCTAGAGCTACCGCTCTGCTCTCCCCCGCTTTGTCCAGTAAATGGTATATACGTTCAGAGATCACAGTTAGGATGTCTGCTGTGGAACGGGCTTGTCTAAATCCATATTGTTTGTCAGTCAGTAGTTTAGCATCTGTAAGATGATGGACTAGAGCATGGTTAATTATGGTCTCAAATATTTTGGCAAAAAGTGGGAGGAGGCTAATGGGGCGATAATTTGATGGGTCTGTCCTTTCGCCAGAATTCTTGAATACTGGTACAACAGAAGCAGTTTTCCAACAGCCCGGAAAGCAAGCTTCATTAAGGCATTTGTTGTAGAGTTTGGAGAGAACTGGAGCTACTTCGGCTGAGCACTTTTTTAATAGCACAGCTGGGATAAGATCGGGTCCACATGCTTTTGAGGTGTCAAGGTTTTTTATGATAGCATGCACCTGAGCAGGGGTGGTTACACTTGAACTTCTGCATGTCAGTACAGTTGGGGAAGCAGGGACCTGGAATGGAATTCCAGAGTCTAGTTGTTCTGGGGGAAGAAACTACTGGAGTAGAAAGATCTTTTACATCTAGGGATCTCTACTGTGTGAGGGTGGGATGTAGCTGCCTGTCGGGTTTATCAAGTGTGTCTACGTCGTGGGGGAACAAGTATCTGCAGTTCGGCAGAACATTCACAATTAAAATACTTGTAGAACAAGTAGAGGGATGCAACATTTCGTCGATGGGACAGAGGCTGAAGCTTAGATGCCAGTTCAGGACCTATCAGATTTGCGACTCTCTTTTGAACCTTGTCAAGGAGTGAGAGACTAGTAACAAATGTAACAACAATACTCCATACATGGGCCAATGGTAACCTTATAGAGGTACATGATACTTTCGGGTGTTAGTAGTTTTCTAGCACGGTAGAGAGAGCGTACCTTCTTCGCAGCGCCCCTGGCAATGCTTTCAATGTAATTGTTCCAACTCATGTTTCCTGTGAACGTTAGGCCAAGCAGTTTGAAAGATGTACTCTCAGATAAAGACTCGCTGCCCATTGCTATTGGTGGCAGAGAAGGTTTCTTGTAATTATTGAAGGACACCAGTTTATTACATATTATATTATACCATATTTCTTCAAATTGAAACATAATTATCAAAGCATACTTACGCAAATAGATATGAAAAGTCTTTGTTACAGTTTGTGCCATATTTCCATGGAGTACAGGCGCGAACGCAGAACCCACAATTTTATAATACCATCTCTATTTAAGCTGAAACATACTTATTAAAGTATTTTTATGTACATCTGTATAAAAAACCCTTGTAAACGTTTTTTTTTTCATTTTTTATTTCCATACTTTGGGAGCCAGGCGCGAACGCAGACCGCACAATTTTTATGAACCACCGTTCTGCCAGATGAAACATACCCTTTCCTGATCCCCGATACATCTTCTATCATTGTATGTAATCAGTTTTTTAAAATAGTCAACCATATAGGAGCCTATACGTGATCACACACACACACACACACACACACACACACACACACACACACACACACAGACGTTCAGTTTTATATATATATATATATATATATATATATATATATATATATATATATATATACATACTAGCAAAAGTACCCGTCGTTGACTGGGTTCAAAAACAGCCTACAGAAAATGGACTTTGATTTATGAAAGTATGATAGGTTATGAAAAGGAAGGGTTGTAAATTTGGGTTGAATTTGGGGGTATCAAAACCAAAGCAAAATATGATGAAAGTAAAAATAAAATAGATAAACCCCATAATTTATTATACCATATCTGTTCACACTGAAACACTTATCACAATATTCTGTGGATTTATATTAAAAAAAAAACCTTGTTAAACTTTGTGACATATTTCCTTTCTATGAAGGTCAGATGCGAACCAACACCCCATATATTTATTATACCATATTTCTTCAAACAAATATAATTATCAAAATACACTTATGCAGATAGATATGAAAAGTCTTTATTAAAGTTTGTGCCTATTTCAATTCTATGGAGGCCAGGTGCGAAAGCAGACCCCACAATTTTATTATACCATCCCTATTTAAGTTAAAACATACTTATCAAAGTATTCTTATGTACATCTATATCAAAAACACTTGTAAATGTTTTGTTTTTAATTTTTACATTTTTTATTTCCATACTTTGTGGACCAGGCGCGAACGCAGACCCCACAATTTTAATGAACCACCGTTCTGCCAGATCAAACATACCCATTCATGTTTCTCGATACATCTTCTATCATTATATGTAATTAGTTTTTTTTAAATAGTCAACCATATAGGAGCCTATCTGTGCACACACACACACACACACACACACACACACACACACACACACACACACACACACGTTCAGCGCTATATTATATATATATATATATATATATATATATATATATGTATATATGCTCTGAATATTATTGAGCATCATACAAATGTAGTATATATTGTATAGTATCATTAGATATTTAAAATTGTAATTTGAAAATTATAAGAAACTAGCATTTCAGCCCGGCATTTCCCGGGTGTTTGGAGGTGTATGTTGAGCAAAAGAAAAAGTGGTAGTAGGAAGGCAGGCTCGAACCCGTACCGCAAAGGAGGAGAAGAACGGGGAAAAAACCTGACGTCTTTGCTGTTACGACCACCGCCAAACCGGAAGTGACGCAGATTTAAATTAAGGTTGCTTGGTTGGTTGGTTGTTTTTGTTTTACGGCATATCAACCCTTTTCAGTTTATTTGATGCCAAATCCAAAGATTGTGAAGAAAAATTTTTGAATAGAATATATTTGTTGTTTTCAAGTCGGTTTCTATTTAACCCATAGTTGGGACCCTAACAGGTAGTACCACTCCGGGTCAGAGTGGACCTGGGAGCAATGGCAATTAAAGGGTAGCTCCACGCTCCCAAAAGCCCGCAAACTGGGGCCTCACCATCAGATATAGTTTAAGGTCATATCCAGGACCGGGAAGTAGGGAAGGAAAAAGAAAGGAGGGGGGAAGGGGAAGTGGAAGGGACTGTTGATTTTGTTTTGTTTTTGTAAAACATAATTAAGTTTTACAAAAGAGAATAGAAAACAAAAACAGAAATCGATGTAGGTGCATTTCGTCTCAGAAAGCCAATAGACAGCCTGATCTGGTAGCACCAGTTTAAATTAAGGCTAGAAAATCGAAAATACGTCGCCTCTGTCGAAAGTTTTAGGCAGACATGCATACATACATACATACATACATACATACATACATGCATACATACATACATACATACATACATTTGGATACATAGGGAAATATACACACACAGGCAGAGACACAGACACAGACACTTTCACTTATATATATATATATATATATATATATATATATATATATATATATATATATATATATATATATATATACTTGCTTGTCAAGTTGAACTTTGACCCCTTAACAGACAGATTTCTGGCCGAAGCCCGATCACATCGATTTTCCCAAATCTCAGTACACTGTATATCAAATTTCGAGTCTGTAGACTAAACATTGATTGAGTTATTGCGTAGGGAAATGTACACAGACAGACACACAGACAGACACACAGACACACAAAC
Source organism: Euprymna scolopes (assembly GCF_053919585.1). Taxonomy (NCBI): domain Eukaryota; kingdom Metazoa; phylum Mollusca; class Cephalopoda; order Sepiida; family Sepiolidae; genus Euprymna; species Euprymna scolopes. Next base: position 131,853,721 of record NC_136486.1, on the reverse strand, counting down.
ACGTTCACTTTTATAGATATATAGACTAGAATGGGTGGTCGGCGTTGCCCGGATGTTTGAAGGTGTGTGTTCAGCAAAAAAATGTGGTAGTAGGAAGGCAGGCTCGACCCGTACCGCGAAGTAGGAAAAGAACTGGAAAAACCTGACGTCTTTGCTGTTACGACAACCGAAAAGAGGGGATGACATTCGAAAATATCGTTGACAAAAGCGACCCCTCCCTGTAGGAAAGTGTCCAGTTGAAGGTGAAGAAATTAATGTTTATAGTCAAGTTTGCGTTATTTGTCGTCTGAAGAATCGCGCTTCAAAACGATACTGATCTTGTGAAAATCCGTCGCATATATCGAAAGTTTTAGGTAGACATGCATACATACATACATTTATATATTGATAGCTCAAATTTTCGACCCAAACCGATTAAAAAGCTTGCCCTATCTTTGAATACCCTTTATGTCAAATTTCAAATGTTTAGACCAGAAATTGTCTGAATAATTTGGTAGAGACCACAGAGATCATTTTTTTTTAAAACTTTAACCTCTATTATGACCCCCTTAACATTTATTGTTTTGGACTCAAATCAAATTATTACGTTAGATCCATGTCCAAGGAACCTCTATATGAAATTTCAATGTTTAGACAGAAAATATGCGGCTGAGTTTGATAGAATTCTCAAAGGTCAATCGTTGAAATTTCACCCCTTAACAGCCAAATTTCTATCCGAAAACAGATTACAAAGATTTTCCCAAACCTCCATACCCTGTATATTAAATTTCGAGTCTGTAGACTGAAAATTGATAGAGTTATTTTGTAGGGAAATGTACACAGACAGATACACAAACAGACATACACTTTCACTTTTATAGATATACTAGCAGTTCCGTCCGCCTTTGCTCGGGCCCTATGTTCTGTTCATAAGGTTCATAAGGTTATGTGCATATGTGTATATTAAAATGTGTGAATATGTAAAGTAATGTCTTTCTGTATAATAGTCTTCCTTAACTACCGAAAGGACAGACAGACATTTTCACTTATATATATATATATATATATATATATATATATAACTACTTCATTTACTCACATAAAATTAATATACGAAAGTATAAATTTATGCGTAAACTTTAAGTATTTACTTCAAAAGTGCTCAATACATAGGTAGAGCTAGTTAGTAAGTTATAAAATATATATGGCGATTAAGCTACACTGAATATTCCACGTTTCATCCACTCCAGGATTCTTCAGGCTTATGCGCGAATTTTGTGGTCGTCTGTCGTTTTATATATACGCATCTTCTATTGAGATTTAAGTTAGCCAATCAGCTTTCTAGTATCCACCGCGCCCTTTCTATCAGCCAATGAACATGCACTTATCAGACAAAGGTCTATTTGACCTCGGGTTGACCTGGTCCTTTGTGTGTGCTCTATTTAGCCTGGATATCTAGTTTCTTGAGCTGTTTTAAATCTAGGTTATGTTTTTTATGTTAGTTTATATATAAATATATATATGTACATACATATATGCATATATATATACATATATATATATATATATATATATATATATATATATATATATATACCTACATATATGTGTGATCGTTTATGCATATTCATGTTTATTTAATTTATTTATTTGTTTATTTTCTATTGTTTTAAAACTATTTGGTATCGCTATCCTAGAGTAAATTTTATCTTGTGAACACGGTTGTTCGCTATTTCTCTTCTATAGTTTAATAGATGTTAGGGTTCTTTAAAGTAAAGGATAGCAAATTTTTCATGAAGGCATAATGTACATGGGTCGTCTAGGTAGCTTATTTTCCATTCGACTACCGGCGAATGTCCGCTTTCCTTGAGTTCCCAGTATTTATTTGCTAGCGTTGTTTTCATACGGTGTTTTTTTTATTGTTGAATGTACTTTTGTGGTCATAATATCGAGTTTTGAAATCTAAGGATGTCATACCTACGTAATATTTCTTGTTATTCGGGGTTTCAGTAAACTACGCTTTTGGTTAGACATTTATTTTGAAGTGTGCGAAGTGTGCGGTGTCTACAGTTGCATTTATCTTGTTCATTATTAGTATTTTTATTTCTAGTATGGTTGTTCTTGTCTGGGGTTAGTTTATTATTATTATTATTATTATTATTATAATTATTATTATTTCTGCTATTGTTAGTTTTATTTTTGTCATGGTGTCTATTTTTTATTGTTTATTTTGTTGTTGTTTACATTGTTTTTATTTAATATTTTGTTATTATGTGCTTTAATTATCATCTCTTAATTTTCGCAATAGCTGTAGGATAACTTTAAGGTATTTTTTATTGAAATTTTTGTGTAAGAGGTTAGTTGTGGAAAGTGTTTTTCAATAAGATCTACAAATTTCTTGCCAAGTTTTGTTTTTAACATTCGATTGTATGTGGTCGTATACCAAATTATAGTTCTTTTTCTTCTATTTTTAATTTTATTATAGTTATTGGTGTTTTGTTGCTTATATTTGATATCGATATTTTTGTGTACTTTTTCGGGCTATTTCATAGATATTGGTTGACCTGTTAAATGCATTTTCATCGCTTGAGTTATTACTGAGTCTAATTTCGATCGAGTTAGGAATCTGTTTTATAATTGATGGTGGGTGATTGGACTTAGGGTTTACGTATATTGGAGTAGCGTTATCTTTTAAGTAGGGTTCATATGTGTTTTTATCAATATTTAATGTGACGTCCAGGAAGTTTGTTATTTTTATGTTAGCTGATACGTCTGCTTTTAGGCCTAATTTTTTCAGGTCTGTACACAGAAACTCAGCGAGGGAAGCTTGGGAATGCCTGACTTGTTAAGTCATAAGTATGCCGAAAGATTGGCGTTCCTGAGTCGGACTCTGCTTGAGGAATTGCACTGGGTACCAGTTGTGGAGCAAGCTTTTCCACAGCTCGTATCCTCCCCTGCCGCTGAAGGTCGCAGAAGACCGGTGGAGGAATGGCAGTTCCTCTCCGAATGTCGAGCCGCCCTTAGGGCATTGCCAGGGTCCAGTGACTTGCACGGCCTAAGAGAGGACTATATCGGGATTTAGTGGTGGGTACCGCAAAAGATCCGCTGGTTGAGCGGCTGCACATGTCGAGGGAGGAGGTCCTCTCTCAGTGGAATTGGGCGCCAGGCAGAAGAATTTTAAATAATTCAGAATTCTCTTTGACATCGAGACTTGTCCGGAATGCGCTGCTACTTTTTTGTCGTGCTTTCCAGGGACTGCAAGAGGGATGAATATGTTCCCTTTTGCTCCCGCTGCGAGGATGACGGAGATGAAACAAGGGATCACCCCTTTTTTCTTTGCAACGGAGTTCAAAGGCTCTGAGAGTACGTCGGAGAGGTAACAGCTCGCATCGACCCCAAGCGGTTGGTGCCACTTGATTTGGCGTACGTCATCGACAACATGGACCCGCCATTTACTGGGGAGAAACGGTTGGTGTTTCTCGCGATCCTAGCTGTAGCTAGGTTAGTGACGAGGGTTACACGTCTTAACATTGTCTACGGGGTTGAATCTGTTTTAGATCGGGATCTGGTCGCTTACTTTAAGCATCAGCTTAAAGTAAAGATCAGATGCGATTGGAAAAGATTACATCGCATAGACTTTGGTAAGAGATGGGTGCACTAGTTGGTGCATCCGACGAAGCGCTAGGTTTAAGTTTGTTTTTACGCCCTAGTAGTATTGGTCAGGCAGTGCTAAGGTTCTATGGAACCCAGACCCGAGCAAAGTTTTTAGAGTAGGGTTAGTTAGGTCGTAACCACTTCGAGTGGAAAATACTTTATTAGGTGCTAGATTAGGGCAGATATGATAGTTGATCCTGTCCCCGATTTTTTTTTCATCTGCACTAGGAGAACTTCAAAAGATGCCCAGTCTACCCTTTGTTTTGTCCCCGGTCTGTTGCCCCTATACGTAAATTTATATTGGAAGACGCCGTCCATTCCTTATATCGCCCATCCCTATCTAATTTGTTTTCAAAATATCGTCTTTAGGTCCCCCACTCCCTACTAGGGAACGACTGCTTGCTTTCGACCTTCGGGACCGGGAGACAGTGGGAGCTCCATATACAGAAATAGGTTAGGAGGATCCCTTACTAACACGCCCCCATAGGCATTTTGTTTAGTTGTTTTATTTTTCTTTTTGGGTGTATCTTAGTTTGCCCCCTCCCCATCATCTCATCCTTCATTTAGTTAAAAAAAAGTTTTTGTTTGTACATACGTTTTTGTTTTGTTAGCATGTAAATATTCATTTTTCTTAGTGTATATAAAGCCGACTCATATGCTGGGTAGATTTTAAGTAGACAAACCCCATGGTAAGAATGAGGTATTATGGTGATAGTGTCTTAGTGTAGGGAACTTAGTGAAGTCTCCTCAAAGACCTAGCTCTTAGTTTAGAATGAACCTCGACCCCCACTTCCCTCTACCGGCTCCATGCTTAAGTGTCTTGGACCCCAAATGAGGGCCTGCCATTATCTACTGTCAGGCTTAGGGGCCAAGCAGTAGATAAACTGTTGTTCTTGGCCTTCGGACCGGGATCAAAATGTAGTATCTGTTCCGGCAGATACTACAAGCAAAGACCATATGTGGGGCAACCCCACACATAAGTTATTAGTCAATGTAGGGGCAACCCTTCATACTATTTCTCACAATCCAGCTCCCCTACTCCTCGGGAAGCTGGTTCCCATTTCCCCTTCAATCCTCACATAAAATATCGGCCTCGTGCCTAATTTGCTCGGTAGGGGAGCAAATAAATATCCTGTTGCTCTTGTCCTTCGGGCCGGGATCAAAGTGTAGTATCTGTTCCGGCAGATACTACAAGCAAAGACCATATGTGAGGGCAACCCCACATATAAGACCTTAGTCAATGTAGGGGCAACCCTTCATACCAATTGTCACTATCAAGCACCCCTACTCCCCGGGAAGTTGGTTCCCATTTCCCCTTCATTTTCCACATTAAAAATCGGCCTTGAGCCTAATTTGCTCGGTGGGGAGGGAGCAAATAAATACCCTGTTGTTCTTGGCCTTCGAGTCGGGATCAAAGTGTAGTATCTGTTCTGCAGATGCTGCACTTAAAGTAATTTGTCCCGGAAAATGGAGGGGAAACCCTCTATACTGGGATAATTATTATTTTTGGTCCCAACCAGAGTGCTCCTTTTACCTTTTTTTCGGGGAGCTGGTTTAACTCCACATTAAAAACGACCTCGTGTCACATTTTGCTTTGGTGGGAAAGCAAATAAATATTAATAGAAAAGAGGGGTTTTAATATGAATATCAATACACACGAAAAAAAAAAAACGAATTTATAGGAGTATAGATAGATAAATATATAGATAGATAGAGGCAAAGGACGCTCGAGGATAAGGGTTAATGACCTTGCCAGTTTGATGACGTTAACACTTTGAGAGAATTGGAAGCGATGGATGATTGGACAGATTTTAAATATTTACGATGAGGGAGGCTTGCAAGTATTTGTAACATTGAACATGATATTGTAGTTAGCTGGGAAACAGTTCTACGGTATAAGTTTCATATATAGTAAGTTCATCTCATGTCAATACGTAAGAAACTCGCTTAGCAACAAAATCACACCTCTTCACTGTTGAGGGTTTAAATGCAAGAAAGCTTTCTGCTTTAATAGTTTCTTTCTTCCAACAGCTAGACCTTGGAATTCCCTTCCTGCTACCTGCTTCTCTGATTGTACAGCTATGCGGAAGTTTAAATGTAACATAAACCAACATCTTGTTTATCTTTCTTAGGCATGGTCCCAAATAGTCCTTATCTTGTCCAAGTGGCGATATGCATTGTTAGGGATGAACGTGAGTAAAAATAAAGAAACATCAATGCACATAAATAATCATATTTAAGATTTTTGCATTTTTTTTACATTGCCGTAAATAAACAAGATACCAAGAAGCCCGAAGAGCACGAATACCAAAACAGTAAACTTATGAATATCAACATAGATAAGACCAATGAAAAACAATGCCAATAATATAATCTTTTAATTAATTAATTTTTTACAAACCCCTTTTAGTCAATTTTGACCCCTTTTTCTTGATTTCCTCTAAATAAAACAATTTTGTTCTTGTAAAACCTGCAAATGAAACACATTACTGCAGGACTGCTTACAAGGAGAGCATGGCCATGTCTGGTTCATACAAGTCTAGGATAAGTCTTCGACAATCAGTCTGACAGTGTCAGAGTTAATTATGAGTAGTTGAATCTGTCAACCTGAGATATGGTTCTATGCATTTTTAGGATGTTCATTCTCCCAGTCTTTACCTCCTCTCGTTTAGAAGACGTTAATTGTTAATTACCCGAGGCGCCCCTGTCGAGAAATGCCGTCGGGGGTTGCTCAGGCAATTTTAAACAGTCTTTTATGCGCTGGCTTTTCAATCTTCACCTTTTGACTTTTTGCTACATTTTTCCGCGGTGAAAAGGGAAGTAAATAAATATCACGAGACTGCTTTTTTTTTTTTTACAATCTAGCTGTCTTTAAATCAAAGTTATTTATCTCCACCTTCCACGACAGGATGATGTAACACAAGAGTCGGAAAGTGAGATTTGAAAAGGCAGCGTCCCAGAAGGAAAAAATATCCTGCTAAAAAGGTCTGAGCTGTCTCGTCAATATTCTCAGGTAGGAACGATCCAGACGATTAACAAACCCGCTATCGAAGGAAAAAAGTAAAGCCTAGGAGGATGGACCTCTTAAAAACTGCACGGGAACAAAACCATGCGTCAGTCAACAGAGAACAAGTGATCATAACATCGGAAAACCCTTTGAACTTCAAATTTAGCGTCAACAAATTCTTGTCACAAACGGCCCAATAAGTAATAATTAATTCTAGCAATCTTGAACATAACAGATTGAATGTCAAAACATTGCCGCGAAAAGGTAACGTCACTTGGGAAATGCAAAATGCGATATCGGGATACATGAAACGAAATACATCTTAATAATTTTTGGCGCAAAATACGGAAAAATGTCGTTTACGTATTTCACAATTACTTACAATTAGCATTGAAATAAATTAACTTGAAATTATATGTTGAGTTTTAAATAATCAAGTACACAGGAATCATGACTTAAACATTGAATAAGTATTTCACAATAATTTTAATATAAATTGGCGTTTAATATCTATCTGATGGAGATAGATCCATACAAGTACTATTTTTTTTATTGTTTTAAAAAATGTCACAAGCGTTTTTTGAATGGTTTCATTAAAAATTTAAATGTGTTAATACAAATATATTTTTTAAAGTATATATCTATATGTTAATATTGTAATACCCTTTGCACACGTATGTGTGTCACGGTTTACAGATTATAAACTATTTGATCGAGTTATCCTATTCATTAACAAGGAGGATAGACTACGAACATTAATAAGGAGGATAGACTACGCACATTAACAAGGAGGATAGACTACGAACATTAAATCTAATATGTAAACGGCTATATGTCTGTCTGTCTTTCTGTCTCCATATTTTAAAACTCTATCTCCTCCGAAACTAAAAGCCGCAGAGTGCAATTCGGGACCTTAAACGATTGGATTTGTACAGGTCCTTATTTTATGGGGTTTTAAGCGGTTAAAATTGTTTTTAAAGGATCAAAAATGAGTAAAAATGGAAAAAAAAAAAGTCAAACATTTTGTATTTTCATCTTAGTTTATTTAAAATTTTAAATTTTTAATCGGTTTACATGCGTGTTACTTTGATACAGTAATAACGTCACCAGCTTTGAATGCTATAGTTTCGGTTTCGATTCTAGCTGATGGCACATAAATAGATTTTTTTTTTTACTTTTGAAATCACGACTAATAATATATACGAGATCTGGACAAATTAAGATATCATTTTAAGCGGGCAATACCGAGGGCTGTCCTTGCTACGTATTAGTAAATACATATGATAATTTAATATCCATTGTGTGTTATCACCTTACACCCCCCTTTTAATAAATAGATCACCGAAGATTCTATGTAAATAAATAAATAAATAAATAAATAAAATGATGTTGCTTTGGAGCCGTATGTGAAACTAAAGTATACGTTCTTGGTTTTCTGACTAGAATCAAAGTGAAGTATCTGTTCTGTCTAAAGATGGTATAACGATATCGTGGGGTTTCGGTTAGTGCCGGGTGTCTATACAATAGAAATATGTTACAGACGTCTATAAAGATATTGAAGATAAACCGTAAAACCAGATATATTCTGAATACATTAATAAATTACTTAGATAACTACTTTTACAGTTTTAACAAAAGGATCACAATGATATCGCCGTGTCTCCATTCACGCTGAACATCCACAGAATGCTCAGCATCAATATATTACATATAAAAGTTGCCGTTGAGGAATTTCCACAGGCCCCGCTAGTATATATAACTCTATTCACTAAGAGATTTATTAGAGATTCCATGTTATTTTTAAAAAATAAACAAAGCATTACAAAAGTAAAGGAAGTTACGATAACTTTAAAAAAAATGTAACCATGTTTATAAAACGCAACTATTAAAACATAAGGCAATTATGAAAACGTATTTCGTTTCATGTACTCAGATGTCGCATTTTGCATTTCCCAAGTGATGTCATCTGTTTGCAGCCTTATTATCAATGTTTCGACATTCAATCTACGATTGTCAAGATAACCTTAATTCTTATTGGTACTCATGCAGAGAGTGATCCGCGCTGAAATAATAACGTTATTATTTAAAAAGCCATTCTTAACATGGGGAGGGGGCTGTTTTGTGCCTATTCTGTGCTTTAACCTTACAGTCGAATAAAAAAAAAAAACATACCATAAAACTTTAATTAAACGTGGAAAAAATAATGCGGATCACTCTCTGCATTAGCACCTTTTTATTATTGATCAATTTTAGTACTCCCTTTTTGGTTTTCGGCTGACAGTCACTTCCGTTTTTTTCGCCTTTATCCTCGAATGGTTTTGGCCTTGATACTAATGGCTCAATTGTAAAGAAAAAAAAAGTCCGTTTCTACGCCTTAAAATGTCTACGCCAACCAACCTGTTGTGTCTTGTCTACGAGAAGCTGGCCTTCTTGTAACGACATTATTAGTCTTACCGATTCTCGTACACGCCGCTCCCCTCCCCATCGCCTATAATTTATGTGCTTTACGCTGTGTTTAGATACCGTTCGATATGACGCTATTTATAGTTGAAACACGCCTATATGTGGAATATTGTTTGTCTATTCATAGCATTACCTAGTACCGGTAAAAACAAATGCCGATCTTAGTCTTCCATGACGAATGACGAATTGTGTTTACAATGGAGAGAGAGAGAGAGAGAGAGAGAGAGAGAGAGAGAGAGAGAGAGAGAGCACAGTTGTTATTGAGGTCATAAACCTTCTTAGCCACGCGTGTCTTATATTTTGTTTTCATTATATATTATTTCTCTTCCTTCTAAACTATTTTATCCTTTGTTTTGCTGATCTATATTAAGGTATGTCTATATTATTTACTATTTTTACCAACCGATGACAGAATATTATATATATATATATATATATATATATATATATATATATATATATATATATATATATATATATATATATAAAAGGAACTTTGTGTGTATGTGCGTGTGTGTCTGCATGTGTTTGAGCTTGTTCCCTATGGACTCGAAAACGGCTGGACCGATTTTTATGAAATTTCACACAAAATGGGCGAATGATGGCCTTATCAAGGCACAGGATACTTTCAGGCGTAAGTAACTTTCTTGCAGAGCAGAGAGAGAGAGAGAGAGCCCACCTTCTTTGAAGCAGCCTTGGCAATGCTCTCGATGTATCTGTTCCAACTCACGTTCCCTGTGAACGTTAAACCGAGAAGTTTTAAAGAAGTACTTTCAGGTAATGTATCTTTGGGCATAGCTACTGATGGTTGAGAAGGTTTCTTGTAATTATTGAAAGAAACGAGTTTAGTCTTGGCAGTATTGAATGTGACCATCCATTTTTGTCTCCATTCCACTAATGATTGGAGGTATTTCACTAGTGTTTCTGCCATTGCCTTAAATGTGTTCATTCGTTCTGCCATCGTGACTGTTTTAGAGCGTGGTGTCATCAGCAAATATTCCCATCTCAAAGACAATTTTCTCAGGAAGATCATTTATGAATATTAGGTATAATAAAGGTCCAAGGATCGACCCCTGAGGTACACTCGCATTTATATCATATTGTTTAGATGTACAACCGTCGAAGACAACCTGGGTTCTTCTCTTATTTAGGAAGAATTTAATTATATTAAGTATTCTTCCAGTAATACCGCATGATATGCTTTTCCTGAGAAGACTATCATGCCATACTCTGTCAAAAGCCTTAAACATATCTAGGGCTACTGCCCCCCCCCCTTTGCTGCTTTGTCCAGTGTGTGGTATATACGTTCATAGATTACAGTAAGGATATCTGCTGTAGAACGGGCTTGCCTAAATTCATATTGTCAGAAGTTTAGCAACTGTAACGTGATGGACTAGAGCTTGACTTCAATGCACAGGTCGGCTCAGGCAATGAGACTAGGTCTCCGCTAGGTCCATATGTCATTGGCAGAGTCAATTCAAATAGTCTGCTGCTCCTTCAGCGCTGCAATGAGCTAAATCTTGTTATCACAACACTATTTTTCACCAGAAAAACAAGGAGACCTGGTTTCATCCCCAGTCTAAACATGGCCATTTATTTGATTACATGATCGGTGATCTTGGAAAATTTTTGCAAAGTCAGAGTAATGTGTGGTACCGACTGTAGTACTGATCATTTAATAGTCAGAGCTAAACTCAAAATTTCAATTCGCAAAAAAGCCGTTTCTATTGAATCAATGTGCCAAGCGTATTGATGTCTCCAAATTGAAGGATCCAGTCGTACGAAGTTCCTTGAAATCTGCTTTTAACCAACTGGATTTCTCAAATTGTGATGGGAGACAGTAAGAGATACACTATATCAAAAAGGTGTTGAAGCTCTTAGATTAAAGGTTCCCATACATCGAGATTGGTTTCCAATCTAATTAACCTTTAAATTGATAAAAAGCGGAAAGCTCATTTGAAACTTCTCAACTCTTCACCTCTGAAGAGGCAAGATTTCGCTGCCTACTTCTCTTCTGTGCGGAGTGAGGTTCAGTGTTGTGTGCCAAATAAAAAAACAAATGCTGGTCTGACCTCTTCAGGGAAATACAGACTGCCTACGATCATAGATATTTTAAGACATTTTACGCTTTGCATTGTCAGACCTATGGTTCGAAATCCTCTTCAACTACACCACACCTGGCGGAGGATGGGGGAACCTTGTTGAAAACCTCAGATGAAATTATGCATCGTTGGCATGAGCACTTTCGTGATCTCTTTCACAACTCGCTCAATATTAATGTTGCTGCAATAGAAAGTATCCCTCAATGTTCCTTTTGTCTGGAACTTGATGCTAAACCAACTCTCGTGGAAACAGTTGACTGCATTAAACAGATCAACTCGAACAAATCCCTTGGACTGGATGGCATTCCTGTTGAGCTGCTGAAACATGGTGGTGTCAATGTACATCGTGCGATACACTCTTTGATACTATCAGTATGGCAGGGTGACCCGGTTGCCCAAGACCGGATAGATGCCATCCTGATTATATTGTATAAAGGAAAGGGTGCAAAGTCTGATTGTGGAAATTATCGAGCTATCTCACTGCTGACTGCGGTTGAAAGGTATTTGCACGGCTCTTGCTAAGCCGATTGGAGAAGTATATCTGTCCTGACATCCTTCTGGAGTCCCAGTCTGGTTTTAGAGGTGGACGAGGGCCGTGGATATGATTTTCTTCTGAAAAAGTGTATTGAGCAGTATTGTATTGTATTGCCTCTTTGCCAGGTCTTTGTGGACTTAACCAAGTTGTTTGACACAGTCAACTGTGATGTTCTCTATAAAGCGCTGGAAAAATTTGGCTGTACACATGCTTTTACGGAAAAATTCAAGCAACTTCATCATAGTATGAAAGGTCGCGGCTATCGAAAGAATTCCTCAATGATAATAGACTGAAGCAAGGTGATATAGCTGCACCAACATTGTTTTCGCTCAATCTGAGTGCTGTGCTCTGATGTGGTTTCCGCGATTGTGATATAGGTGTATATATTAGATTCCGAACGACTGGAATGGTGTTCAGCCTTAGAGGATTTCAAGCCAAAACACTTGTTAGTGATGGGTTTATTAGGGAGCTGTTGTATGCTGATGATGCTGACCTTGTGACACACTCGGCAGTAGATATGCAATTAGTGATGGATCTCTTCATGAATGCTTTTCCCTGCTTCGGACTGACAGCATTAAGAAGACTAAGGTCATGTACGCTCCCGCTTCACGTGATCTGTATGTGGAACCTGATATCTTCGTCTATGGAAAGCGCCCTGAAGTCGTAAAAAATTGTCTACCTTGGCAGTACTTTATCAAATGATTGCACTCTTGATGCGGAAATGCATTTGAAAGGTTACAGAACTCACACCACTTACATAAATCTCGAGTAGCCACGCACCGTTCCGGCATTACAAAATACAACCGCTGAGAGACTGTTCTATTTTCTCCAACTAAAAAAACAAGTCAAGAAAGAATAAGAAAAAAAAAAGAAACAAACAAATGCACAAAATTCTGAAGATGATGTTCCGAAATATATGAATTTCAAACAAGTACAATATTTGTTTATTTTATTTTCATAACACTGAGTTGTGATTTGGCTTTCAAACGTATATGATACGTATTCTATTTTATTCAAAGTAAATCAACGTTCCTAATACGAAACTCAGACCACACACACACACACACACACACACACACACACACACACACACACACACACACACACACACACACACACACACATATATATATGTATATATATATATATGCAAACATAAATAAAGTGACTTTTCAGTGTGATTACCTAAAAGAAAAGATTCTTTTGTCTAATGAGATCATCGTTATTACTAACTACTAATTACAGAAACATTGTTATGCCAATGTATAAATAAATATCAATATAAATAATTCTATTGTATTGATTATGGGACACGATTATATAAGCCCGGCTTTGCTTGGGCGTAAAATATGCTTAAATGTGATATTCTAATTTGTCCAGATTTCATATATATTATTTTACACTTGTGATTTCAAAAGTAAAAAAAAAAATATTCAGGTTCCATTGACTAGAATTGAAACCAAAAGGAAAACTGTAGCAATCAAAGCTGGTAACATTACGACTGTACCAACGTTAACTGATTAAAATAAATAAATCAATTATAATTTATAACGATTTTTATAATTTGGACCCATTTTTTACTCTTTAGAAATATTTTAACCAGCTTAGGACCTATAAAAGAACGGCCCATAAAAAAATCCAATCATTTGAAGCCTCTAGCGCCGCTCTACGACCTTTAGTTTTGAAGGAGATAGAGTTTGAAGATATGGAGACAGACATATAATCGTTTATATATTAGATTATAAACTATAAATAATCATTTTTTTTATACGGACAGACAGTAATCTTTATGCTTTTACAATCATCAATGCAAAAAGTGACGATTGTCGCTGGTCGAAGGATTCGAACACCGCCAAAATTAACTACATTCGCAAGGAACGTTACCCCCAGGCCACCGCTAATCGCCTAGAGAATTAAGAGAAATTTAACGTTTATAAAGCACAATGTTATTAAGATGATCTATAATAATTGAGCGGACGACTATATATATATATATATATACACTTGTGCCCGATATTATTCATACCCCCCCTTAAAAATTGAGTTTATTAGGTGTAACTTTGTAAGAATTTATTGTTTACGTCCATACTGATACATATTCTTAATAAACCTCTTCTGATCATTTTCGTCATTTTAGAATCTCGGGATACTTGTAATAAAAGAAATATACAGCTATTTATAAAATCTGCAATGTTCAAAAATAATCATACCCCCTTATTTTTTCAGTATTAATCGAGTTTCTGACTGTTTGTTTCTTGTTTGATTCTTATTTTGAATGCTTTTATACAACCTTTGATTA
>NC_136486.1:131832182-131834682 GCF_053919585.1 Euprymna scolopes | reverse complement strand
GGGGCGACACGCGAAACATCCAGCACGCTCCATAGCTGGTGAGCTTTCGCTTTCGTTTCCATTGTTACAGTAAGCGACGTTTTATGCTTTTTAAACTGTATATGCAAAAATAGTGATACAAAACATTTTTTAGTTTACTCGAATTACGTTTTGTCCATTGTTTGGGGAAATGTACAGAGAGAGGTGGAATGGACTGAAAGAGTCACACAGAAAACAGAAAACCGAAAACCGAAGAAAGAGAGATATATACAGATATAGATAGACAGATAGATAGATAGATGGTAGAGTGAGAAACAAAGAGAGAGAGAGAGAGAGAGAGAGAGAGAGAGAGAGAAAGAGAGAAATATTAGCTACGAGTGAGCATATTTTCGCCCTACTCCCTTTCGATTCACAACTTTCACTCACAACTCTAAAATATTTTCAATAAAGCAAATAAACTTTAGTAAACATTTACTAGGAAGGGGGGGTCCTTCTATCGTGTTGGATGATTACTCACCCCTGAGAGTATCCTGTATCTCTACAAAGCCACCATTCGCCCATAGATGGAATATTGTTGCATCTACCACTAATCACTCCTTATAGGACAGGATTTAAAGAAAAGTCTCCAAACTAATCGGTCCCGCACTGTCAACTAAGCCCCAAACCCTGTCCCATTGTCGCAATGTTGAATGTTTGATCTATGTGACTGTTTTACGGGTATTTTAATAGAATCTGCTCTGATGAACTCATTGTACTTATACCCACTCGATGAACAAACCCGACAAAAAGCAAAATCCAACCCCTTCATTGTAGAGACCCCTGTATGCTGGAAAGCTTTCTACTTTAATAGCGTTTTTGGAATTCCCTTCCTGTTACTTGCTTCCCTGACTATAATAACACGCAGAAGTTAAAATGTAAATCGACATTTCACTCATCACTAAACAAGGTCGTAAATAGTAGCCTATTACGTCCAAGTGACAATATAACTTGTTTATAGTAAACACGACTAAAAAAAAAAAAAATTAAAAAATACCTAGGAATATATATATATATATATATATATATATATATATATGGCGTTCCAAAAGTAATGCTTCCTATTTTTTATTCCGCCCAAAATGGATCAGAGGGAATTGCAGATTGCTTTGTTATCATGACTGAACTTATGCATTCAAGACCTGATAGTTGCACATCTCTGCTGCAGATATTGACTGTGCGAGATTCTAAAAAAAAGCAACTCCTGTCATGGACGTGTATCAGGAGCAGAGATGCATCATTGAATTAATGGCAAATGTGCATTGAGAATGGTGGTGACTATGTAGAAGGTTGTCATAAGTAGTGGCCAGGATTAACATAAATAAAAGGTGAAATATAATTTAAAAAAAAAATCATATTTTCACAGACATATATATCTTGCTCTTCTCCCCTCACTCTCTCTATATACAGGGTGACCAAAAAAAAAAAAAAAAAACACACACAAAAAAAAAAAACGGGCCCAACTCTAATTAGGCCCCGTTTCTTACTGTTTTGTCTGAATGAAATGAAACTTTGGTCATAACTAGTTTATTATATTCAAAACATCACATCAAAACACTAAGGTTTTTTGCCTGTTTTTCTCCGCTCTACAGCATATGTTCTAGATGGCCTCCATTTAGCTTTTTTTTTTTTGGGGGGGGTCACCCTGTATATATATATCTATATCTATATCTATATCTATCTATCTATCTATCTATCTATCTATCTATCTATCTATATTTATATATATATACACTAGCATTTCAGCCCGGCGTTGCCTGGGTGTTTGGATGTGTATGTTGAGCATAAAAAGCGGTCAATTTTTTTTTAAATTTGACCCCTATTATAACCCCTTAACATTTATTGTTTTGGGCTCGAATCAAGTTATTAAGTTGGATCCATGTCCAAGGAACCTATATCTAAAATTTCAAGTGTTTAGACCCAAAACTGTCGGAGGAGTTTGGTAGAGTTCTCAAAGATCAAATCGTTGACCTTTGACCTCTTAATCGCCAAATTTCTGGCCGAAAATCAATCACATCGATTTTCCCATATCTCAGTATATCAAATCTCGAGTCTATAGATTTAAAATTGACAGAGATATTGCGTAGGGAAATGTAGACACACAGACAGATAAACAAACACGTTCACTTATATATATATATATATATATATATATATATATATATATATATATATATATATATATATATATATATGGGAGAGACAGAGAGAGAAAGAGCGAGAGTTAGAGAGAGAGAGAGAGAGAGAGAGAGAGAGAGCGAAAGAGAGAAAGGTAAACAGAGAGAAAAAAGGGATGCAGCAGTGGTAAGTGTTTACAGATAAAAATAGCCATAAAGACAAAGCGACACAGACTTATAAGATTTATTTGAGAGAAAGCAAAAAAGAGAATTTCAGAGAGAGGGAAAGAGAGAGAGAGAGAGAAAGAGAGAGAGTCTTTGTGTATGAGATAGATAGATAGATAGAGAGAGAGAGAGAGAAAGAGAGA
>NC_136486.1:131822182-131827182 GCF_053919585.1 Euprymna scolopes | reverse complement strand
CCTGCTTCCCACCTGACTACAACCTGGATGTCTTCAAGTCCAACGTAAACAAATTCCTAATGAAACGCCCCCTTAAGTAGACACCTTATTAAATCTCCACACTAACGTACTGTACTTGCACTAACCCTTATCCCTGAGTGGCTTCCAGGCCTTGATAAGTGGTGACCACCGTGTAAAAAAAAAGATATTGTGTCACGTGACTAAAGAAAATTAAATCAAACAAGCACGGGTCATTTTCAACCCTTTCATTGACACAATCTGTTTCATGTTCTATTGCGACCGTATCTGCAAGGCCTTAATTTTGTAAGGAAATAGAGTAAGGTTATCATGGACGATCCTTAAAACTGATGTTCTCGAAATGCCATTTTTTTGAGAGACGGCGTGATGATTTCTCTTCAAGAACTTCCGATAAAATCTAAATCTTGTCTAGAATGATGGCTGAACGATGTTGACCACTTTGACTTTTTTTTAGAAATCCACCACAAATTTTGTCTTCCGTAATTTGACCAACAAACGTTAAATTGCCCTTGCCGAAATCTTTCTTTATACCTCCACGATTTTTATTCCGATATTGCGTAGCATAGCGTTCAGCAACGATCGTCTAATGAAAATAGAAGTAAATTGTATTACGTTTTTAGCAAATACATTGTAAGTCGCCGAGAGTGTTCAACAATTCAAGGGAAGGCACTTTTGCCATATTCCTTGTGACAGCAGAAATAAAAACGACACAGATGTTCAGAGAAGCAGGTATTCAAGACGTGTTTTAGACATGCGAGAGCGGAAATAGACGTGTTACAGACGTAGTCCGCGAATGACAAGGAAAGACATATCTTAAACATGGCTGGACAAAGACAGAGTACCACGTATCTGACGTGGCAGAGTCTTGTTAAACACACTGGAGTACGAGAAGAACAAGATACAAGGCGCTTTTTTCTGGAAGTACCTGTAAATAAATGTCTGTTGTTTCAATTGAAAAAAAAAGGTGAATCGAATTCTTTCCTTGGCTTTGTTTCCTTGCAACTATCTGCATACAACGTGTAGCTTCCGAATGTTGGCATGTAACGACCACGTTACCCTTCTGACGAAAATCCTCTTTCGCAACGTCTTTATTCTCACGGTGTCGTAACATTATATGAACTAAAAAACAAGTGAATTGTATTATTCTTTTAGCAAATATACAGTAACCCGTCCAAAGTGTTTAAAATCCAAATGAGGGAATTTTCACAATATTGCTTGGAAGTTTTTAATACTTATCTTTAACCGTGCTCGCCCGTGATGAGAACATTAAATAATTATGTTTATGATAAATGTTTGAATATGTACATACGTATATATTTTGTCTTTAAAAAATTAAAGGAAATTTAATTAAATTCAAAATGGCATCGTGAAATGTTTTCTGCGTGCGACTGATGAGATATATGTATTTATTGTGGAGATATATTTTCTTGGATATTATTTCTTAGTAAGCGTTTTTGAATTTCCATAGTTCATATTTTTCCTATATTTGCAGTATTTTTTCTTTTTATTCCATCAACTTATGTACGACTGCATATAATATTTTCCTGTTTCTAATGATTTGTGTAATAACAGAATCGGCTATATGTACAATAAATCCCATATTATACGACTATGGAAAAACAAATATAAATATTCGTCTATATTTTAATAAAAAAAAAATCATGATTGCGGACGGACGTTTTAGTAACTGCTGTGGAGACGCCCACGAATTAGCATACGTGGGTGAAAAGATATAGATAAAAGTATCGAGTCAGCAAGACCGGGGAGATGTGTTCGAACGCCGGATAGGCAAGACGCATGTGCCGGTTGCTCCATGAAAGACTTTAACACGCCCTCTGCCGGACAATCTTCCAACTGCAGTACAACTGCACCTTTGTAAATATGTATTATCTTTTCGTTTTAATATATTTGTTTTACTTTTACTTTCTGCGTTCGTATTGTTATTGATACAGACACAACAGTAACTGTGATGAAAATTTACATTTTATATGCTTTGAAGGCAGTAATACATCGCCATTGAGCTTATTATACATAGCAAATTTTATATATATGCATATACATATTTATACATTTAAAAGAAATCAATAAAGAAAAAAATGATGATATAAAACTATATATTAGTATATATAAATTTATACAATAAGGGCATACATCAATTGGGGTGTAGAGTAAGTGGGGACTCTTTATACCATGGTATTTCGAAGCTTAATGCTTCTCATCGGAAGATGAGAGAAGATGCAAGATAACAATAGGGATGCGTCGTTTAGAGATAGTTACATTAGGAGCGAAATAAAATATTGATGCTGTTTGGGAGAACTAAATTGATCTCTGTAATAGAGGATAAGTATAGCTTTGATTAAATAATGCAGGTAGGTGTATAGCATATCTGTCATTACTGGGTTTAATATATGTGGACAATATGGGTGATTAAACTCTAGGGAAGAATATAGGGTCAGTTAATTGAGATAAGATGCTTATTTAATCATATGTAATTATTGGTTATAGCTATGGAAGGTGTTTACTTTAGATAGGGGAGTTTATGCTATATCTGTATATTTTAGAGCGGATATCTTAAATTATAACAGTACTTACATGAAATATAAATTATTAGAAATAATAGTAAGATAAATGTGAGGGGATAAATTATAAAGGATACAATATAGAAAGATTTTTTTATAAGTGAATACGAGAGAAGATAAACAAATTAGAATAAGGGGATAAAGATATAAAGGAGTATGGGATAAATAAACATAAAAAGATAATAAATACAGAGTAACAATATATGATAAAATATAATAAATAATAACAGTATAAGAAATACAAAGTTATTAAATATATAGGAAAATGAAAATAGAGAATAAAATGGATATAAAAAGTAAAAAAATAGAAAGTTTTTATAACTTTCTATTTTTTACTTTTTTATATCCATTTTATTCTCTATTTTCATTTTCCTATATATTTAATAACTTTGTATTTCTTATACTTTTATTATTTATTTGTGACTTAAAACAAGTGAAAAAAAAAATGAAAATACAACAGAGAAAGTATACAGTAGGATAAAGTTCTTGAAGTTCGAGGAGTGGAGATATCCTAATTAAATTGCAAAATTTCCCACAACCAACTACAACACGTTTCCTTGAATCACCACTAAAACTGTACAGAGACTGTATTTCTCACACAGGAATTTCTATTTACTTGTTTTTTCTTGATTTTTTAAAAATTATTATTCCGATACTACTTTGCATCCAATAATGGACTTAAAACACTTTGCAAAAATCTCCATCCCGGACTTCAACAACTTTATCCTACTCTCCTCTTTTGATGAGAAGCATTAGGCTTCGAAATACCATGGTATAAAGAATTTACATCACTTTTATTTACCCTACACCCCTAATTGATGTATACCCTTATTGAATAAATGAATATATATATATATATATATATATATATATATATATATATATATATATACTCGGGGGTTTTTTTATTCAAAAGTAATGGACTAATGAATTCAACGAGGTTGTTAGATAGTGCTCAATAAAAAGAGCTGATAATACTTGTTTATTGTTATATAAACATGCTCACATCCTGCTGCTACAAATAGCCACTTGTTTCAAACAACAGATATCATCAGGCAGCGACTTGACTATTCAAATGTTCAATGAATAACCTTTATTATTATTATTATTATTATTATTATTATTATTATTATTATTATTTTATTATTTTTTTAACCTTTTATTATTCATTGAACATTTGAATAGTCAAGTCGTTGCCTGATGATATATGTTGTTTGATTGAAACAAGTGGCTGTTTGTAGCAGCGGGATGTGAGCATGTTTATATAACAATAAACAAGTATATATATATATACGCATATATTTATATATATATATATATATATATATATATATATATATATATATATATATATATATATATACATCAATTAGGGGTGTAGGGTAAGTGGGAATTCTTTATACCATGGTATTTCGAAGCCTAATGAGAGCCTGATAAGGATATCTTAAACGGTCCTAATTATCGGGCTTGAAACCGACGGTACCAATGACTTGTCTCATCTAACAACTTTCTGTACACAAAATATAAATACGCTCTTATATTTCGGATTTTTTTTTAAATTGAGCACTCTGCTGGATTTATTTTTCCAAAAAAAAAACCCTAATCACACACACACACACACACACACACACACGCGCACACACACACATATATATATACACACCTGTGTACGTATATATATATATACATACACATATATATGCAGGCTGGATTTACTGTTGGGTTGTAATTGCTCATTATGGTGTCGACCTTCTTTATCTCTTCCAGAATCAGATTCTACGATCGCAAATTCTAATTTTCAATTTTTATGTTAAATAAATGTTTATTACCAGAATATTTTATTTCTTCTGATAAGAAACGTATAAATTTTCGAACTTCTATGGATTATATTATTGTATTAGTTTGGAATTGTTTTTGGAGATGAGTAAATTTTATAATTTTTTATTTAATAATTTCGACTTTTATCCTCATCTTGGGGATAATAGTCCAAATAATTAAATAAAAAATTACTCCATGGATTAAATAATAACTTCTAGCGTGGTTCTTGTCTTTCCACATTTGGTGATTCAATAATCTTTTTTTATACGTTATCAATTAATTTTCTTCTATTGCACACACATATATACACCTCTCCCTGTCTGCCTGTCTCTCTCGCTCTTTCTCTCTCTCTCTCTCTCTCTCTCTCTCTCTCTCTATATATATATATATATATATATATATACGATGTTTTGTATTCGCTTTTTGCAGATGTATTACATACATTTGTAAATAAGTAATCTGTTGTCGATATAGACGTTGGCATATGGTAAGACTTTCAGTTTTAATAAATCTGATATTGATGGTAACTTATAGGTTGATTCACGCTTCGTAAAGATCCCCATTTGAAGTCTTTGAGCATTCAGT
>NC_136486.1:131717182-131817182 GCF_053919585.1 Euprymna scolopes | reverse complement strand
AGCCTTCTCAAAGAGCAAGAAAGTAAAGCCTGGAAGAAAACTTGATAGGTCTAGGACCATACGTTAGCCAGCAATGGCCTCGATAGCGACAAGAAATAAAAAAAAAGTTATACTTCTCACGAATGAGGAATGAATTCTTAAATCTAAGATATATAGGAGGTACCTTTAATAAGTTTCCAAACTCTTTTCATATGGCCACTTTTATGGATATTGCGCACATGAAACTCTAGTCCCTTTTGAAGTCATCTTCTCTAGTTGCAATGCACTTGTACCATTCCAGCAACTTCTGGAAAATCTCCATGGAAGTTCTCTTGTGTGAGCGTGTCAATGACCCTTGTCGCAGCCTCTTTCATCTCCTCAATTGTCTCATAACGATGGCCTGTAAGGTTTTCCTTAAGCTTAAGGAATAACTAAAAGTCACAGGTAGTAAGGTTTGTACTATAGGGAGGACGATGAAAATAGTCTGTGATAAAGATGGAGTTGTAGACTTGTGCATCGAGACGAACTTCACCAAAATCTTCCGCATCTTCAGTTCCTCGCGAATAACTGTTTATACAGTTCCCACACTGATATTATACTGATCACTTATTGTCTCTATTGACACGCGACGGTCCTTATCCATGAAATTCTTTATTTGTCTAATCAACTCTAGTGTTCTGACTTCCTTACTCCCCTGACACCTCTCATCATCCCTCACAGACTCCCTGCATTCCTTGAATATCTTATGCCACTAAAAAACTGCTGTTCGATTCACGCAAGATGGTCCAAAAGCAGTCTGAAGCATTCCATAGTTTCTGTGGCACTTTAAAAAGTTTAAAACAGAATTTTATTGCATATCGTTCTTTTAAAGTGTCCTTTGATTTTTGAAATTAACCAATTTTGCCAATCAGGCTTTAGTAGAGTGTATTCCAATTCCTGCTGTAGCTGTTCATTTAAACCTGGAATCATAAAAATTGGTCAGTCATCTCAGCATATGGATAGCACTTATTGAAAGCAGCTCGTGTATATATATATATATATATATATATATATATATATATATATATATATATATATATATATATATATATTGACACATATATATATTGACACACACACACACACACACACACACACACACACACACACACACACATATATATATATATATTTATATGTTATGAAACCGGTTTTTCTTGTGGTTTCAAAGTTTTAGACAAAACCAGTGAAATGTTCAATAGCAAACGCCCACAATAATTCCCTACATGTGAACAATTGATATTTTTAAGCAATAGAATGGCTTTTAATTTAATGAAAAATATGCAATGCTGAAAAATTAAATGTCGTATAAATGTGGAATGATTTATATATATATATATATATATATATATATATATATATATATATATATATATATATATATATATATATATATGAACAAACGCACACACATAAAAAACACACACACATACACACATATCTGGTTGAAGACTACAGAATTTTCACGTTTTTGTAATTTTTTAAATTACTTTCTCAATACAGCGAGAAAGTTTTCTGATTTCTGATGGTAATTGACCCAGAAAGTTCTTTTTATTGACTATCTAAAACGGTTTGGATCGTCGTCATACTACACCGATTAGCATCAGACTCGAAAACTTGTTCACTTTATCGAAAAAGTAATTAAAAATTACAAAATGTGCAAATTCTGTTATTTTCATCCAGACCAGATTCTTATTTATTCAAAATTAACAATTTTGTTTACCTATGAGTGTCGAGCGACCCGTGATGAACCCGATGAGTGGAGGGGACGATGGTACTATAATGAGGGTCTACGTCTCCAAAGGATCAGGCGTCAACAAGGAGGTGGTGGTATGATGTAACGATGACCTCTGGAATGATATTCTGACTGCTGCTAAAGACATTTCATCAGATGAAATCGAAAGTTTGACATCTTCAATGGACCAAAGGCTTTTTTCCTCTTGGCAATAAAAATGTCAATTATATAAGATATTGATTGTACTATGAAACCATATTGAAGTTGTTTGTTCTTTATTATTGTTGTTCTCAATTTACAAATTCCTAGAATAGTCACTGTTTCGATGATCTTTTAGCACTTCACCATATTTTTGCATTGGTTTTCATACAAAGTTGGAACGCTGAAAAATGCAAATCACCAAAATGGCTGCCAATTGTTTAATATTGTGCAGATTAGCTTAAAATTTTAGATCAGCGCTTGTGCTAGTGTTGCCATATAACATATTTTCATTGAAAACTATCGGAGTTAGAACAAAAATATCGATTTGCATATAATTCTGGCACGGGGCATACAGGGTGATTCCCCCCCCCCCAAAAAAAACAAAACAAAAGCTAAATGGAGGCTATCTAGAACATATGCTGTAGAACGGAGAAAAAAAGGCCAAAGACCCTAGTGTTTTGATGTGATGTTTTGAATATAATAAACTAGTTATGACCAAAGTTTCATTTCATTCGTGCAAAACACTAAGAAACGGGGCCTAATTAGTTGGGGCCCGTTTTTTGTCACCATGTATGCATATATATATATATATATATATATATATATATAATTATTTTAATCAAATTTATATTTGTCCATATATAAAACTCAATGTCTGTGTATATCTGTGCGCCTGTTTGTGTGTTCCTCACAGAAAGAAATGTTTGAGAATTTACATAAGATATAAAAGTGTAGTATTACGTAAAATTAAGCGGGAGAGATACTGGAAGCCTAGTGAGTAAATTTTGTCGGGGTCGAGTTATTTATGCAATAATTTAGAAAAAATCTCTTCAATGCAAGTCAATCGGTATAAAAGCTGCTTTTAATAGTTCTCTGAAAGCATCCTTAATTATATTTGGGTAAATTCAGTTGCGTTCTGATGCCTCCTGAGTTTAAGCTTTCACCCCTCACTTAAAATAAACGAAATTAATAAATGTAAGATTACAATATTACATTTGGGAAGTGGTATATGGTAATCCTAAAGTGTTCAACATTTTAGATAGAACAGGAGTATTGTTTCTCATCGTTCATGAGCATTGCTTTACTGTGTTTTTAAAAATTGTCCATTTTCAACAGATTCCACGGTTTTAATAATTAACTGTTATCAGTATGACATTTTATAAAGAAAATGGGGAAAGCTGTTATCTTCTCACTATCATCATGAAACCGGTAAAATATTTAAGATATAATTTGTTCGTGTTTATCATTTCATTGGCTGTTACGTTCTCTTTACCCTCTCTTTTTGACAAATAAATGGCTTACACTCGATTCTAAAGAGAGATAGAATGAAGAAGGAAAAAGGAAAAGAGAATTTGGTTAATGTATCTAATAGTATCACCGTTTTGTACTTCTCCTGTAAATCAATTCAGTAGCATGCCTCACACCAAAGGTAGAGATTGTGAGTTCGAATGTCATCTGAGGCAGAATTATTTTTACTTTGATTTTGTCCCCAAATTAACTTTAACATTTCAAATTGTAAAATTAAACAGATTGTTAAAAATTTCTTTTCTTTTTTTTGTAATCTATGTAATTTATGTAAGGCGAAGACGAGTAATAAGAAAAGATACATGTCAAAATGTTTCTTGCTATTGGGATTGAGTTATGGCTAAAAGAAGATCTATTTTAATTCCTTTAATTAGCTGTAATATGCAATTTCATGACAAAGTCACTCGTACTAAATTTTTACCCCTTACTCTTAACCTTTCTCACCGTTTCTTTTTAATCATGCAGTGCCTATAACTCTCGTTTCATCACCTTTTCTCCGTTTATTAATACTCAAAGGTAATCGTTTACTATAAAATTTAAGATTGGAATAGATCATTTAAAAAAAAAGTAGAGAATATAACTACCTATATTAATACTATTTAACCCAGAGTTGAAGAAGGAGAGAGAGAGAGAGAGAGAGAGAGAGAGAGAGAGAGAGAGAGAGAGAGAGAGAGAATTGTAGCGAAGAGAAAGAAACCAATTTTGGATTATTTTTTTGTTAACTTTGGAAACATTTTTTTTCGTAATTTAAATACTTTAACCAGAGCTCAATGCGTGAATCACCTATTTTTCTATTAGAGATATAAATGAAATTCGCAGGGGCAGCAAGTTCTTTAAGGTCCTTCAGTTGCTTAATTTTTTTTATTGACACGATAAAATTAGGTCGTCATAGTTTGAGACCACGTGAAGGTTGTCAACATCACTAGTTCAAGTATTGTGCCACTACGGATCTAACATGGCTCTAACACGATTCGCGATAACGATATTCAGCACAACCACCTTTCAACCATAAATCATTCGGTAATAATCAATATTGAGTATCTATTTTAGTTATGGTGCAGGAAGGTACAACGTTGCAGTTAAAAAAAAAAAATTAGTATTAGATGTAGATGCACGTGTGTTTTACGTTCCGCGAGAATTTTTATCAAAAAGAAAACTAACGAAAAAAATCCAAAAAACAAACAAAAACAAAAAAAAAAACGAATTGCATATTTTTCTCCAGAGAGCCATAATTGAGTGCACAAACTCTTCACAGAAGCGTCTGTTCCATTGTATCAACATATGTGTGGATTGACAGGTTATATTGAAGTATTTGGTAAAGACACCTTCAGGGTTATTTTTTGACAGACGGCTTTGCTGCTCTCCCACATACAGCGCCTCGAAATCCCCAGTGATTATCATTTCTTACTAGTTAGGCTCAACGTTGCTAAACTTCGGTGATCTAATGAGAACTCATGATTTAGGGTGATTATGCTGTAATCTCGTTATTATTTACGAGTTTAGAAATCCCTTCCTATCGGACACCTCATCGTATACCTGTACAGTATAGGTACAATATACTATAAGTATAAGTATGATTGTTACATAATAAGGGCTGTCCCCTTTTCATGTAAGTATAAAAATAGAGAGATTACTTAAAATGAAAATAAAATGAGAGAAAGCAGAAATCGAACCTTGGATATAAGTTTTAAAGAACAATAAGTTTAAATGGAATGTCCAGTAAATTGTTAATTCTGATGAAATAAATAATAAATAAACTATTCAATTATTAGAAAGAATGTGGATAATAAAAATGGGTTAAATAAATTAGATATGTAGGTTGAATTCCTTTAAAAAACATCAAAGAAAAAATAGGTTATTGGGAAATCATAATGTCGGAAACGTGCAAAGTCGCGCATGTTGAAACACGTGAATTTTGCTCACGAGGCCGGACATGCATGGATTTCTCAATATAGGAAGTGAGAGTTAGTTAGTTAGGGAGACGGTCAGTGAGAAACTCAGAGAGAGTCTGGAGTTTGAAATTCGAACGTCTAGGAAGCGAGACGGTCATTTTGAAACTAAAATGTGAAGCTTTGAATTCTTGATGAGAAAACCACGGCCGGTCGTGAAGAAATAAACCCATCATGTGTTTTGATAAGCTCGTCTTTGTGTTTGTGATTCTTACAAAAAGGTAAAGTGAATTGTTATTATATGTCTGTATTATAAAATGTCTTAACATACACATCTCATATCCACAATGTGAATCGACATCTCATATCTACACTGAACACTATCTCCTCACTCTAAGCATTTCTTCTTCTATACGTCTAAGTAAATAACATTTTTAATATATATGAATCTTCATAAAACGAACAATCTCTCTCTCAACAGCATCACTTGTAATAAGACTCTCTCTCAACGACAAACACTCTAATAAGACTCAAAGACTCTCTCTCTTCATCCCTCCTAAGACTCTTACACTTCTTAACATGTAAACAAAAGAACATTCATCATCATAAGTATAATTAGAGACTCGTTAAAATATAACATGATGTATACAAAAAAAAAAAGTTAAAAAGACTCGAACCTGATAGATCAATTCGCGCTAGTATCTAGTTCAGCTCCACCTGTCGTGATAGAAGTAATCATTAGAGAAAGGCGTTCCTATTTAAAGTCGAACCTGGACCAGCTGGTAAAAAGAACAAATAAGCATTAATAAACATCCACAACCAATTGATTCGTGTAGTGGAAAAGGCAATAGAATATGAAACAACAATGTGCAGCAGGTGGTTTCGATATCGATAGAAGATTGATATCCATTATGGCAATATCCAGTGGCGTCGAAAAAGAAGAACAACCAGAAGAATAATCAATTTTGTCAATAGCATTTCGGAGATGTTCTTGGTTACAATCATCTCTCGACGCGAAGGTTGATCTGGGAAACCCTCCGGAGCATAACCGTCGGCGTCCGTCTTAACCAGACAGACCAAACAAAAATCTCACATTAGTTAATTGAGTAGATAGCCGCTAGAGTAAACTAGAAAAGACGCACATGTCAGTTTAAACTGTCTCTTCTTGCCGCCTATACAGGCGCGTAAAACAGTACACGCATTTATGTATGGAAATAAGACTGTCATATTTACAAATGATGCAAATAACGTATCATTCCCAACTTTTTTCTTTAAGCATTAACATAATCTAATAATATATCTAGAAATATTTATTCACTAACAACAAAATTCTATAATATAAATTATAGATGACCCAAATAACATATATCTCTGTTCAATTATGCTAAGCTCGTGTTAAAAGGGGGTTACAGACGTATAATATACAATACAAATTTTAAATAAGCTGTTAGGATTGCATTAACGAACATTACTTTATCGTCATTGTCTGATGCTGTTGTTACTCTTTGTCTAGTTCTCACTGTTGCATTGATTCTTCGTATAATCAGTTTATCTAAACAAGTAAAACTTTTTTTAGTACATAAAGAAATACAGAGACGTTCACCGAAAGTTTCTAAGGTTTTATTTCTATATATTATTGAGTCAGATAAGACAAAGCGACTAACGTTTTCTTAGCTAAGTAATTATTTAACTTATCTTCTTAAATCAAATGGCTGACACGCGAACAGAGTTCTCCAGGGTAACATTTCACACTTGGCGATTCTCAAAGTTGTTTTTTTCTACATTATTGGCCAACTACTTCGCGCATATCATATGGCAGATTTTCATTATTCGACGTCTCGAGATTGACTCCCATCGACGAACTAATTAAAAAGCCTTTGTCTTCTTCCCGTTCGACATCACGTGATGTTACCACTCTACTTTCTTCTTATGTCCGGTTGCGTCTACCCTGTTTTACATGTCGGTTTGTGTTAACCTTACACACAGTTCATCTTTGATTTATTTCAGGGAATGATTTTACCCCGCATATTTAGTTCATCTCAATCTACACTAAATGTCAAACTTTATACTAGCCGACTCGGTCGCTATTGAAAATAGTCTCCATAATATGTAAAAATCGACAGTGTCTAGAAATGTATTATATAGATTAATATACATAAATTAATGAATGCATTGTCAAAAAGAAGCCCACAACAGAAGACGCAGAGTAGAGAACGAATAGAAATAAGTGAAATAGACTAGACAATATAGGAGGGGCGTTCCAAAAGTAACACCTCCTACTTTTTACTCCGCCCAAATGGATCAGAGGGCATTACAAATTGCATTTATAATATGAAAGTTTCATCTCTCTGTTGCAGATATTGATAGTGTGAAACTTTAAGAAATCAACCTCTGTGATGGACGTGCGTCAATAGCACAGATGCGTCATTGAATTTCTGGCAAATGTGCATTAAGAATGATGGCACCTATGTAGAAAAATAAATTCTGGAGAACAAAAGGTCATTCGTTTTAATTGTATCACTCCAATTATCACAGCCCTTCAACATTTTTAGTTTTAAAAATAGGAGATTTTACTTTTGGAACGACCCTCGAATGACAAACCGTGCTCTGAACGCCAATGCGCAGTTATCATTCATTGTTGGGAAAAGTGCATTGAGAATAGTGATGCTTATGTAGAAGAATAAATTTTGGAAGACAAGAGGTAGCGCGATTTAATGATACCACTCCAATTTTCGTAACTTCTAACTTTTTTTGAGTAAAAAATAGGAGGCCTTACTTTTAGAACGGCCGTTGTAGTGTGAAAAAAACACCTATGGTGGTCGAATTTTATATTAATGACAGTTATAATAAAGTTAAATTAGAATTTTTATTACGTGAACAACCCCAGCCAGCATTCAATTGCCCTGCTGACTCGATGGATTTGGTCGATGATGCAACCAGACTGAGATAAAATAATTTCAGTTAGCGGGTTTGGGATTGATAATAATATTTGATAATAATATTGTTTTGCAAGAAAACAATTGATTTCAAGAGAATAGTAAGAAAAGTTTTTTGAGTAAGTTTGGTGAGCAGTATCTGACACTGAGATCAACTTTCAAGGACGGTCGGCGCGGGAACAAATTCGATGGAAATTTACTTCGATACGCGATTATACACGGAGTCACCATTCAGAAGAGACAGGGAGATGTCTTAACGAACCCATGATAAGCTAGTTTGGGCTGGGGAAATTTCCTTCCACTCATCCTCCTAAATATATAAGCTTATGCACGAGCAGGCTTTAGGGAGTTAAGCAGTAGTATCGAGGAGAATTGAACAAACAGCTTCTGACCGCTGGAGAAAATACGTCGACTTGAAATATCACTGACAATCTCTCTCTCTCTCTCTCTCTCTCTCTCTCTCTCTCTCTCGCAAGTTGAATAATATTTTCGTCACATATCGTATTTTGCACAAACTAAAATAGATTTGTGTTGGCGAAAAGTCTCACT
Source organism: Euprymna scolopes (assembly GCF_053919585.1). Classification (NCBI taxonomy): domain Eukaryota; kingdom Metazoa; phylum Mollusca; class Cephalopoda; order Sepiida; family Sepiolidae; genus Euprymna; species Euprymna scolopes. Next base: position 131,808,549 of record NC_136486.1, on the reverse strand, counting down.
GCTGATACGTTGTGATTTTTAAAGGAAAGAAGCTTAGATCATATATTACCATCTACAGGGTGGCTCACTTAAAAGTAGCCCTGAAAAATGTAGTAGAGAGGAGAAACATTCTTTTATTGTTTAAATTACCAGTAGTGTTATAAAAGATGCTGGAAATGCTCCCCATTTATATCTATGCATTTCTGGACATTTAACAATGTTTGCAGATACTGCCTGTAGATCTTCTCTGATGATTCTCCTGAAGGCGTTGGTAATATTCTCCTTTAGTTGGTTTAGATTGCGAGGATTACCTGCCTAAACTTTTTATTTTAAAGTCTTCCGAAGATAAAATCACATGATGACAAATCCGGGGAACGTGGTGGCCATAAACCTTTGCCCATCGTTCTCTCTTCCGTAATCATGTCATGAACTCGTATCACTGATCTGTGAGACGTATGGCATGTAGCGCCATCTTGTTTGAAAAAGAATTGCATTTTGCCTTGTGGTGTCAGTTGTTGTTAAGAGAAAAATTAGAGAGATTGGGCTACTTTTATATGCGACGCCTGATCTGAAAAATAAACATTGATAAAAGATTAGAGAGATTGGGTACTTTCAAGTGGGCCACCCTGTATTTACGCCCACATTCCACGACAACTTCCGTTATTGCACGAATGGCAATGTCTAGGGTACCACGAATGGCAATGTCTCACCACGTTTTGGCCAAGTAAGCCTCTGGTCGGCTTTGGGTAGGATTGAAACCGCTATCTTCAGACACTGCTCATCTGGAACCGTAGAGATTCCACGTCTCTATCAACTGCGCCACGGGACCCGAAGGGCGATCAGGGTTTGATTTTTTGAACTTATAAATCCACGTTTATTTATTATCTGATCTTCCATGGACGACGATAACTACGGATGGCAGTGATTGCTGAGAATGCAGTTAGGAGATTCGAAGTTCCTATCCGTCGCGATTACCACCTGACGAAGGCCAGAGGAATATTAGGTCGAAACGTCGTGAAACAACAACTCATAAAGATGAGAATAATAGTCCGCAATAAATAAAAATTAATATTTTCACCAGATCGTTAAAAGGTAGTTGCTAAAACTCTTAGCATAAATAGACACAGTACAAAATACGATATGTGACGAAAATATTATTCAACTTGCGAGAGAGAGAGAGAGAGAGAGAGAGAGAGAGAGAGAGAGAGAAAGAGAGAGAGAGAGATTGTCAGTGGCATTAATCAATTAATACTCGTGCGACAAAATTTAATAATTTGAAGACAAATAAAATAAAAATGCGAATGTTATTGACGCTGTGTTAGGTTCATTCGACAGGCATTCAGTACTCTCAAAGGCGCTCTTCGTTGCCAATCGACAATCACTTTAACTTTTATCATCGGGTGGCATTCGGGCGTTAACGATATCATCATCAGCACCCCTGCTGTTTTAAGGGCATCGGCGGTCACGGCTCTCCAAAATGTAAAACCATCGCAATCTCGGAAACACAAGTAAAGACGGTAGTTTTCCGTTACTTTTCGTCTGGATTCGGAGTGCATCTCCCCCAGTGAGTTAAACGCGTTCCCAGATACCAACCTAGAAATTTCTACGATTCGGCGCGGTACATACGGTACCTAAAATTCCTAAATGGTCACCCATCTGGTACTGACCGGGCTGACCGTTGCTTAACTTCGGTGATCTGACGAGAACGGGTGTGTGAACATGATCGTGGCTTAACAAATTAGTATGAAAACAAAACAAACTCGACCGTAAATATAACACCCGCTTTGGTAGAATAAATTTTGAACTTGCCAAAAGTGTGATAAAGAAAAAAAGTAAGAAACAAAGACAAATATGTTTAATTAGTTAAGACGCAACACTAAGTGAAATCTGAGACAAAAAACACATGTTAAGCAAAGGTAGAATCACTTCAACTCAATCAAGCGTTTAGAGTCACTAATACAAAATGCAATGCTATTACACAAAAAAGTAAAGACAGACTTTAGATCGATTTTTAACTAGTCAGTCTTTTTAAAACTAAAAATAATAAAAAGAGAATTACAATTTGCAGGTTTTTGGCCCGTCGTACTTAAGGAAGTGGAACTCCTATGCACTATTACTCTAACCATAAATCACGTGATCACAATTAACATGTACTGGCATTTGCCGCAAAGGATAAAGTGTTAATTAATAATTAATTTTAAGCGACTGTCTTCTGGTTCAATCCCCAGTACAAGTAATACTAAGAATATATTACTTGCACTCTAAGCGCTCATGACTGACAGGAGAAGAACAATCTATTCCCGGGGATTAAATACTCAGAACATAAATAACATGATCACGATTAACACATATCAACATTTCTCCAAGGGCAACGGATAAAGTGTTAAGGGATTTGTCATATACCACGATTAACAATACACGTTTCATTTCTCAATGGAAATAATTCTTCAAACTAAGTATCAGCCAAGAAATTATCATCTTTAAAGGATTTTATCTAATTATTTAATTACTTATTTTGCATACTACGGAGAACTTCGCAACGGGCTTAAAAACAAATCTACGCCACTTATCACGGTCTTAGGTCAGTAGTTAAGCTTACAGGATCGGCATACCAGTCTCAACCATAATCTGATCAGCCCATCTATTTGATTATTGTCTTCATCTTTCTTGAATTGAATCTTCCTTATATGATTTCTATATATATAGGTGTCATCAGGTAGCCAGGAAACCTGTCTAAGACATGTTAATTTCTTCTTTCCAAATAACTATATTGATAGATCTGTTAAAATTAATTCTCTTTCTGATGTTTGCATTTCTTAATCTGTCTTGAAAAATTACACAAAGGATAATCTTTAAACTATCATTTTAAACGCATTGAACTTCCACAAAGTATAAAACTATGCTCATGATCGGCCAGTATAATCTCATGTAAATTTAAATTATTGTGTTTCATCATTTTATTTCGGATCCATTAGACCAACGTTCATATATTATAAATTACAAGTTACGTTAGTGTCATTAATCGATAGTGAACGTAAATAGATATTTTAAAAGTATACACACAAGAAAATAAACATACTGCTTGTTTTCAATTTTAAGGAAACTAGCGATATTTCACGAATAAAGAGTGGGATCTCATGTACGACAAAAAATAATCAAACTGTTTACTGTTAAACTGCCGCTGAATAAAACTATATTTATACAATCCAATCAAAACTCTTGTTGACATAGTGATTTATCAGACATTTTACCCTTTATGAATTGACCTATTATTTATGCTATTTATTTATCTCCTTACTATGCGGAGACAAAGTGCATCGGTTTCATAAACGTTCAACTGTCGCTAGTGAATGTTGATCGGTTCAATTTTTTTCTGCATGGAGGAATTCAGTGATACATCTCTACCTTTGACGTACGGCCATGACACAGGTAGCTTCCTCAGAATTTCACATCGTCAATATCTGCAGCAGGAAGCTGAAAGTTTCAGGCCAAAAGTGCATAAGTTCAGTCATCATAACAATCCAATTTGCAGTCCCCTCTGGTTCAATCAGGAGGAATAAAAAGAGACATTAGAACGTCACTCGCACATACATTTTTGTTTCTTTATTAATTTAATGATTTATCAATACTTATATATGGGAGGTGACAGTGGTCTAGTGGTTAACAACACAGACTGGCGATCTGGATGTCCCAGGTTCGAGTACAATTCGTTCTACAAAAATCAATTTCATTTAGGATGTTCACAACCTTCACGTGGTCTCTTTCGTAATCCATAATATCTTTCTAGAAAGAATTCTGACTAGAAAAATATCGAAGAAATGAATTCCAACAATAGAATATTCGGATTCATACGATATAATAATATAATAATCCTTATATAAACTTTAACCAGAAACATATTTTTGAATTTTAGTTACGTAATAATCATAACTAGCTTGACCCGTGAAAATTTCACGTTTTCTTTTCTTTTTTTTCACATACACATTATCCCATCACATATCCGTACCTTGAAACATTTACATTAACCCTTTACTGCCCTGGCGGACGAATTCACCCTGTGTACTATTTATTTTTTTAAATAGTAAATGAAGAGTACGGTAGGTAAAATGTATGTAAATATGTATATACCAAAATCACGATATTAGTGCTCCAAATATTCTCAACAAATACATCTTCATTTATGTTTTATAAATATGTTTATTTAAAAATATTTTCAAAAGTTTTATTTAATTTTTAGCTTATTTATTTTTTTTACATTTAGCTTATTTATTTTTCTTTACATTTGTTTGAGAGAGAGAGAGAGAGAGAGAGAGAGGGAGCGATAGATAGATACATAGATAGATAGATAGATAGATAGATAGATAGACACACAGAATGTGTGAGAGAGAGATAGAGAGAGGGAGGGAGAGAGAGAGAGAGAGAGAGAGAGAGAGAGAGAGAGAAAGAGAGAGAGAGGAAAACGCAGTTTTCGTTAATTAAAACTTAAAAATGATGTGCGTCTTCAACCAGCCCGTGAATGCTCTGCATTTATGGAATGAGAATAAGCATTTTATGATCGAAGATCTGCTGCTTAGATATGATAACATAACTGCTGAAAATTTACTATTAAAAAAAAAATAGTACACAGGGTGAATTTCCACGGGGCGGGGACAAAAATTGAACATTTATTTGTTTTTTTTTTTCATTGTTTATTTTTCTTTACATTTGTTTGAGAGAGAGAGAGAGAGAGAGAGAGAGAGAGAGAGAGAGAGAGAGAGAGAGGGAGCGATAGATAGATAAATAGATAGACACACAGAGTGTGAGAGAGAGAGATAGAGAGAGAGAGAGAGAGGGGGGGGGAGAGAGAGAAACGCAGTTTTCGTTAATTAAAAATATTATCGCAACTACGACTGATTGCTGTTAGATATAAACAAATGAAAATATTAAAAAAAAAATATTTTAAAATCTTTTTTTTCAAGTTCGGCCCTTTTCTGTACGCACGCTCAAGGCAGAGAGAGAGAAAGAGAGAGAGAGAGAGAGAGAGAGAGAGAGAGAGAGAGAGAGAGAGAGAGAGAGATAGATCGATAGATAGATAGATAGAGAGAAACGCAGTCTTCGTTAATTAAAAATATTTTAAAATCTGTTTACACAGTTACTTACTAAATGTTTATCTTTGAAAGTAAACAACTTCAATATAGTCAATTTTTCTTTAATTTTCAATTTGGCTTTTTGTTGGCCTTTTTTACTTAAAAAATGTACCTGCGCTTTTGGATTTTGCCTTTTTGTTTTTTTTTTTCTTAAAAATTTGGCTTTAAATAATTATTATCGTCTGCCAACCCAAGCAGAGAGAGAAAAAAGAGAACGCTCAAGGGAGAGAGAGAAAAATTTCACGTTTTCTTTTTTTTTTTTTCACATACACATTATGCCATCCGTACCATGAAACATTTACATTAACCCTTTACTGCCCTGGCCGACGAAATCACCCGGTGTACTATTTTTTTTTTAAATAGTAAATGAAGAGTACGGTAGGTAAAATGTATGTAAATATGTATATACCAAAATCACGATATTAGTGCTCCAAATATTCTCAATAAATACATCTTCATTTATGTTTTATAAATATGTTTATTTAAAAATATTTTCAAAAGTTTTATTTAATTTTTAGCTTCTATATTTTTCTTTACATACATTTGTTTGTTTGAGAGAGAGAGAGAGAGAGAGAGAGAGAGGGAGCGATAGATACATAGATAGATAGATAGATAGATAGACACACAGAGTGTGTGTGTGAGAGAGAGAGAGAGAGAGAGAGAGAGAGAGAGAGAGAGAGAGAGAGAGAGAGAGAGAGAGAGAGAGAGGGAAACGCAGTTTTCGTTAATTAAAAATTAAAAATGATGTGCGTTTTCAACCAGCCCGTGAATGCTCTGCATTTATGGAATGAGAATAAGCATTTTATGATCGAAGATCTGCTGCTTAGATATGATAACATAACTGCTGAAAATGTTGCTCTCCACTTTCTGAATAGCTTATTCATGGAAAATGGCATGAATTGCAACATGTTTGGTCTGCCTGAACCAGTTGGAGATCATCCTGGACATGAAGGAGATGTTGAACTAACATGGAGCCCTCAAGGCAGAGATAGAAAAAACAGATTTTAAAATATTTTATTTTTTTTAAATATTTGATCTCTGCCTTGTTTAATGTGTAATCCGCTATTCCAGAATAAAATCTTCTCAACCAATCAAATTTGCCGGAAAGTGTGACACACATAGATAGATAGATAGTTACAAGCGTATTAATATATAGATTATTATAAAACAGCATTCTTTTTTTTGAAGCAGAAGACGACAATTTTTAGATGAACTATGTTTCATTTAACTTGACTAATTGGATCTATTAAGGCGATCTAGAAGTGAACACTTTAAACGCAAGTCGTTATCCTGGCAACGACAGTTAACAAAAAGCATAATGAGCTACTATCCCGTGATTACTTACTGGAATATCATGTAAGTCGCATTGATTAAACGTGTGATTTGACGGTACAGTATCGTTCGAGAGGAACAGTTAGACGCCACAAATAAGAACGCATGTCAGTTGTAAGATTTCATATTTCCGCCTCACAAGGTAAGGAAGAATCAAATTTTTATCTGAATTTTATGTTTCATATTGTATGGAATATTCTGTTGATAATTCAAAACGTTTATCTTATCAGCTTAAAATCTTGCATGGCGATTTTTGTTATAAAAGAAAGTCAGATTTATAAATCAAATTTGGAAAATAAATGGAAGTTGAAATCCAATAAAAATTTCTAACATTTTATAATCAAGGTGAATAATGAAGATAAAGGTTTTATAAAATGCAGCATTTCATTGGCTACAATATGGACCTAGTGGGCAATCTCTACAATGAATAGAATATAGGTTATCGCAAAAAGTGTGGTTTTGACTTTTCTCCGTAATCTTTATTTTTGATCAAAATACCCTAAAATTAAATCATTTTTAATTTCGATCATGACTGATTTTTAAATGAAAAAGTTTGGCAACAACTGGTCAAGCGATGTGAACGCGAGACTGTACACAAAATCAAACAAATTATAAAGGATAGAAATGCGCGATGGATCATATTTCGCCGAGGTCAGCACTGCACTATGTCAAGCAGGCAAGAATAACCTGTTGGCGCCCATCACTTTACAGGCTTCAGGGTACACACTCCACCTGTTATTACAAAATGGTCACCCATTTTAGTAGTGACCAGGCTAAACTTCGCTTATCTCTGGTGATATATATATATGTGTGTGTGTGTGTGTGTGTGTGTAAATATCTGTGTATATACTGTGTATCATAAAAGCGAGTACACCCCTTACATTTCTGCAGATATTTAAGTATATCTCTTCATTTGACAATGCTGACAAAATGACGCTTTAATACAATGAAAATTAGTCTGTGCGCAACTTATATAATAAAGTTAATTTAACTTCCCCTCCAAATAACTCAAAATATTAAAAGCTAAATCCCTGCTAACAAAAGTGAGTACACCCCTAAGAAACTACACCTTTAAATGACTAAACTGATTACTGCTTGTCATTTTCCCTCCAAAATGTCATGTGACTCTTTAGTGTTTAGGCCAATGTGTGCATAGGGAGCAGGTGTCTCCAAATTTGTAGTGCAGCTCTCACCCTCTCATACTTCTCACTGAAAATTCCAACGTGGTACCACATACCAAAGAACTCTCTGAGAATCTAAAAAGACGTTTTGTTGCGCTACAAGAAGATTGCCAACACTCCGAAACTGAGATGAAGCACAGTGGCTAAAATCATCCATCATTTTAAAAGAGCAGGGTACATTTAGAATAGGCCTCGGGTAGATCGTCCAATGAGGCTAAGCGTACATGCTGAGCATCACATTCAAATGCTTTCTTTCTTTAGAGATTGAAGAGGTGGGGAATCAACATGTTAGTGCTTAGACCATATGCCACACTCTACATCAAATTGGTGTATACAGCTCTCACACCAGGAGGAAGGTTCTTCTGAAGACGATACTCAATAAAGCTCGCCTACAGTTTTCTTAAGACATGTCAACAAAGCACATGGATTACTGGAACCATATCCTATGGTCTGATGAGATGAAGTATAATTTGTTGGTTCCGATGGCTTCAAGCATGTGTGGCGGCAACAAGGTGAGGAGTACAAAATATGTGTTTCATGATTACAGTCAAGCATGATGGTGGAAATGTCATAGTATGGAGTTGCATAAGTGCTGCAGGAGTGGTGAGTTACATTTCTTAATCTCCTCCACTCAGAAACTGGGCTGCAGGGCAATCATGATCCCAAACATATCTCCAAGACGACTACTACTTTACTGAAGAGGCTGAAGGTAAAGTGATAAACTGACCAAGCATGTCTCCAGACTTAAGCTCAATAGAACATCTTTGGGGAATCCTCAAGCGAGCGGTGGAGGTGCGTAAAGTCTCAAACATCTGCTAATACGGCGACATTGTCATAGAGGAGTTGAAGAGAATTTCAGTTGCTTCCTGTGAAGCTTTGGTAAACTCCATGTCCAGGAGAGTAAAGGCAGCTTTGGATAATGATGACGGCCATACAAAATATTGACAGTTGACATGGTGTATGTTAATATTGACAACTTCCCTAAGGGGTGTACTCACTTTTGTGTTACATTGTATATAGCTTTATCTATCTGCTTCTATATATATCTTTCTATAACTCTTTCTCTCTCTCTCTCTCTCTGTATATATCTATGTACATGTACATATATATATATATTCGTATCTCTCTCTCCCTCCCCAACTCTCTCTCTCTCTCTACACACACACACACACACACACACACACACACACACACACACACACACACACACACACACACACACACACATATATATATATATATATATATATATATATATATATATATATATATATATCAATCTCTACCCACAGCAGAATCTCTGAATTGGTAGACGTAAAATAAATTTTTAACTTGCCAAAAAAAAAAATCTAATAAAAAATGGTTCTGACAAACGAAAATAAGAAACAAAAAGGAAATATTTTAATTAGTTAAGACTCAATACTGTAAAATCATTCAAGTGTAGTCTGAAGCACAAACACGTTTTAAGGAAAGGTGAGACCTCTTCAAATCAATCAAACGTTTAGGGTCACTAATAGAAAATAAAATGATATTGGACAAAAAAAATGAAGACAAATTTTGGGTCGTTTTTTTTTAATAGATAGGCTCTTAACAACAAAAATAATAAAAAGCCAGAATTATAATTTACGTGTTTTTGGCCTGTTGTACTTAATGAGCAAAACTTATATGCTCTAAAACTGTGTACACAAATTGCGTGATTACAATTAGCACGTAGTAGCATTTCCTGTAGCACAAAAAATAAAGTGATAAGTAATAATCCGTGCTAATCGACAATCTCCTGGTTTGATCTTCAGTACTGACGATACTAAGAATATAATTGTAAATTTTTTGTCTTCTAACTGACCATGTCTGGCGAAAGGAGAACAATCTACCCCGTTGATTAAATAAAGCGTTCCGTTCGAAATACAATACAGATTCCCGAGTTCGATATAAAAATTCCCGCATTCTACAAGGCCAATCTGAACCAGGTTAGAGGTTACATCAACGGAAACGTTGTGAGAATACCATCAAACATAAGAACAGTTGTCCAAATAATCCAGATAATGAACAGATTTAGTCTGCTGTTGTCAAGTAAATAACATTGATTTCTCTACGTTCGGGGCAGGGACGAGGCTTCCTCTATTATATTTTTAAATAGGTCTGAACACGATCCTCTAGTACTTTAAAATAGCTTTGCTAAAAATGTATTTAGTTGTTTTCAAGCAAATAACAAAACTTCAAATTATCAAAATGATACAAACATTTCTCCTCTTCTGGCTTTTGAACTATAAGTGATTGTCTTAAGTGACACACCGATTACCGTCAGATCCCAAAAGTTAAGCAACGTTTATACTGGTTATTAGTAAAATGAGTGACCATTTGGAAATTCCAGGTGCTGTATGTGCTCTGCACTTATCTCGGTATTGTTTCCAGTCAGTCTTGGGTCTCTCTTTTCCACTGGACTCAAGTAATGTCAATTCAGGTAAGGTGTGGTTGCGGATTGCGCAACCCTTGCCTCACAATTATACACGCAGCTACCCTTACAGGGGTGTCCATCTTTAGACTGAACGGAGGCATCGGTTGTATTAGCTACCAATCATGAAAAACACTTCATTTTAACCTCTTGAACAAAGATTCGCAATTTTGTAAAACAGTTTAGTAGACGGGCGATTAAACTAAGTATTTATGAAGAGATTATACCGTTTTACGAAAATAAAATACGCTTTAACATAAGGCATCCTAGTTATTCAAACGAATTTTATACGTTAAGGGGATCATGGTGTCAAATACTGCTTTAATAGCAATGTAGAAGCAGAGGAAAAATACAAAACACTTAAAATCATATTAGATGTTTCGCATGCAGTACAACCGTTATATATATATATATATATATATATATATATATATATATATATATATATATGTATATATATATGCATATATATATGTATATATATATGTATATATGTATATATATGTATATATATGTATATATATATGTGTATATATACATGTGTATATATATATGTATATATATATGTTTTTATATATAGACATATGTATGTATATATATATATATATATATATATATATATATATATATATATATATATAAACAACTTGTCTTTATGATGGTATATTCTTATAGTCTAGAAAAATTAGTAAAATTTTTCCAAAAAGTAGTTCCTAATAGGTAATTACATTTACACATACCTTTTCTAAAAATAAAGGAAATCAGGAAATAATAAAGATAGGCTTACAAATGAGTAAATTGAGCTAAAATTATAAGTTTTGTTGGTGGTCTTAGTCATCCTGGTTCAGACTTCACAAACCGGGGTGACAAAGACCACCTTAGCCATCTAAAAAATATCGATATAAATCAGAAAATAAAAAGATTAAACCCAATTAATTCAACCATATCTTAAGTAGTTTACAGAATATCATCAAAGTTATAGCAGAAATGTGAAAAATACCTACCAAAGTTTGACAAGCCCATGCAGTGTAAATTTTCAGCATGGACAGCCGACATCTTGGATTCAAGTGTAGTTCTGTACAAAATATTCTCTGCAGACCTATTATTATTATTATTATTATTATTATTATTATTATTATTATTATTATTATTATTATTATCATCATTATCATTATCATTATCATTATTATTATTATTATTATTATTATTATTATTTTTATTATTATTATTATTATTATTATTATTATTATTATTATTGTTATTGTTGTTGTTGTTATTATTATTATTATTATTATTATTATTATTGTTATTGTTATTGTTATTATTATTATTAGTAGTATTATTATTATTAATAATAATAATAATAATAATAATAATAATTTTTTAAATTATAAAATATAGATTAATGATTAATCAAATATTTACTGGGTTGAAGATAATTTTAAATAAATCATTCAACTTCAAAGGAGGATAAAACATTTTCCTTATTCCTGGTCTAAGTAACTCCGGTTGGCATTAGTCACCCCAGTCTACGGTATGCGTTAACAAATAATGTTCTGTGTGTTGAGATAAACTCTTTTAAAAAGACGATAAAATAGGGAAAGCCGAATTTTTAAAAACTAAGAGGAAGCGTTGATGTTAGGCGTTTTGCCTATGTTATTGTGTTGTTTGAACATAAGTTCCCCCCCCCAAGTTTGGACCGCCAATGTAACTTCATTGGGCTACACGAAGTTTACACGCGTTATTTTTTTTAAATATAAAATTGTAACAATCATCATAACGATCAATTGCACCGATTAAATAAAGTTATTATTCCACATTGATTTATTATTGAAGTATGTTTCGATGAGTAAAAACAGATACACACAAATATAATAAGAAATATATCGATCAATTGGTAAGTATCTCCTTTGTATAAGTGGTTGATAGGCAGAAAAATCAATAGAACCTTCGATCAATTAATTTCCCACGGGCAAAATTCCAGAAGTTGAAGCCAGATAAAAGGAAGCTGTAAGAGTTATCGCCCTTGTGTTGGACTTCTTCGACAGAGGTCATCACGTAACATCGATTAACGATACGCGCTTTCACTTAAATAATTGAGAGACAAAGCACATCTTCCATTTCGTATGTTGTTTGCCCCAAACCAAAAATATCGGTTCAATCCTTTCTGACGTTTTCACATCTGTAGAATTAAGAGTTATTATAATAGATAGCGAAGGCGATGTATCTTCAAGTTATGAAGGTTTGTTATGTACTATATTAGAAAAAATATTCTTTTTCTAACGAAATCCAAAAAGCCACTCGAGGATAAGAGTTAATAGGGTTGTGTCGATTGGAATCTTGAGGATTGCAGACGATGGTGGAACTGGGCAGAATTTGATAAGAATTTGTTAACATTGGACTTGAAAAAGACCATGTTGTAGTTAGCTGGGAAACATCTAAACGGTACTGGGTTTCACAGACGGGTAGTTCTACGAAATATATGTTAAGTTGTTAAAAAAATAATACGTTTTTCGACATGTTTTCAAAAACTGCCCGTCTGTGAAACCCAATACGATGGAGATGGCTCTCAGCTGACTACAACATCACCTTTTTCAAGTTCAATGTATACAAATTCTTATCAAATTCTGCCCAGTTTCAGCCATCGTTTGCAATCTTGAAGATTTTTTGTCTCACCGCATAACCAACGTAACCACATTAGCTCTACATTCTTAGTTTTGTTCGATAGTTGATGTATATCTACAATTGTGATTAACACAAATAACATAATTACGTGTAGGCACTAGTTTTTCTTAGATTATCGAATTTAAACGAACTTAAGAGTGCTCAGTACTTATTCAGACATAGGGTAAGCTTTGTAATTTTTTTGGGCCGAAAATTTGGCTGCCATGGGGTCAAAATTTCAAAAGATTTGACCTTCGCCGTCTGTAGCAAACTATTCAGCTAATTTCGGGTTTAAAGATTTTGAATTCTCTAACTTCCTATAAAATTAAGTAAATTTTGGAAAGTGATTTAGTATTCAACTACCTGACTTGTATCTCGGAGATATGACCCTATTCGAAGGAATTATGTAGACTTACATGTAGATATGAAAATACTACTAGTTAATAAGCAACTAAGCGCGGACGTGCGTATGACAGCTTTATGCAAATGACCGAACTGTGTGCGAGGTGACGTCAAACCAAAGAAGGGAAAAGATTATAACAAGAAGAACGTGCGCGCAGATCGAAGATCACGTTATAGACACTTGGTGACGTCACGACCGTAACAAGGAGTCACGCGTGGCGGTATAAGGAGGAATAAAGGTTTTTATTAAAACCTGAAACAGCGAGTTGAAGTTCTTTCCTTTCTCTTCTCTTAGTCTTCTTTGCGACAGAGGCTACGACGTGTTGGGTTTCTATATGTTAACACGTGTGTAAATGTGTAGAACGTTACAAATTGATTGTTTGACATCGATTTTTTCCGTTGTATTTATTGAATAGAACATAGACAGACGTCATATTACCTTTTGTCATATATATTTTGCAAATGTTCGGGCAAGTATAATCTGGTATTCGAAGAAATATTTCTAAATAGCCAATCCAATTGCATGGAAAATAAGAATCAAAGGGGCATAGAATAGTGATTATTTACTTATGGAAGTCATAATTAGTTAAAGATAATATAACGCAGTAAGTAAATTAAACAACGATGATCATTTTTACATTTTCACATGACGTGGAATTCCTGGTGAATTATAGGGAAGTGTTAGCAGATCTGTTTGACTGAGTGAAATGTACTCCTACATCCTTTCAGTGTGACTTGTTGAGGAGTTAGTTAGGTAGAAATTAATGTAGAAAACTATAAAATTGAATGAAACCGACTTTGAATCTTGGCCTCATGTGCGGCGCCTGTATTATAGTCCTACGATGTTTGACTTGAGAGGTGAAAATAAGATTACGTTATTAACATAGTAGATAGATAAGCTTGCATTTACAAAAGATTTTAGTGTCAAATTAAAGCAGAAATATAAGCATCAATAAGATTGTCGAAAATAGAATTTTCGTCATGAAACCAGCTGTAAAATGAACGCATTTAAAGATCATTAGTTCCTTTTCTTTTTTTTTTTTCGTTTACTTGACTGTGACCAATTTCAGTTTATTAGGTTCCAAAATGGAAAAAGTAGCAAAGGGCGATTAGAATAAACAGAATATGCAAACCATTTTAGGAAATTCAATCGATATGAAGAAGCGTTGAAGCAAATTTAATCAAGTGATCCAACACAACCAGAATGCTTACGGTGTTGCTAAAAACTGAATTGGTTTTTGTAAAGCATCGAAAAGACACTTCAGAGAAATAGCATGAACTAAGGAAGCTAATAAAAACCAAACAAACAGAACAAATAAGACGTAAGTAGCATTTACTTCTCTCGTCAACTCAACTCCGACTTTTCGTAATCAACTTTTCGCATTGATTCGCGGTTCGCCTCCTGAAGGCACTTTTACCTTTTCCACTGGCTTCTTCAATTAATTAAGAAGTTTTCCGTCTTATTTCCTTTTGCTTGTCTTTCTGTTTATTATGTACTAGCAGATGTATCCGACTTTGCTCGGGTGGAAGAATAACATAAAATAAACGTATAAAACTTTGTGCATGACGTAATTCAATTGAATAGATTTTTCCCTTTCTTTTCACTCTATTAACATCATGACGTAATTGCGCCACGACAATAAAAAAAAAAAAACACACACACACACACACAACAAAAAACTCATATTTCTCATACCCACCTAATTCCGGAACTTGTGCAGTTTATGGAATGTGCTATTTTTTTCAAGATAAATTCAATTTTTTTCGGTATCTTTTGTTTATTAAATTGTTAGGTTTAAGTACAGAATAGGTAACAAATCCCCCTCCTATTGTTAAGAATGGTTTTCTACATTATAACGTTATTATTAAAGCATGGTCTATAACCTGCAAAAGTATGTATTTTTTCTAGTCATTCATAATCAGAGCATAAGTCCTTCACGAGGTAATTTTTTTCCTCTAATCTCGAGAGTCCATTTGGAAATAACTGAATTAAATAATTAAATACTTCCTATTCGCAATAAACTTCGTTTACCTCGTAACGTTTTCGTTATACCGCGCGTCTATATTGACCAGCATCAACGGCATGCGCCCACTATTACTGTTTATTGAGATTTAAAAGATTTATCGAGAGCGCCATAATTGCAAACAGTTCCGAAACCCATATGGAATGTTTACGCTTGTCTGTGCGTGTTTGTCTCTCTCTTTAAGCTATTTGGAAATAATCTGTTTCATTTTTGTGTTGATGTAAAAAGTACGAATGATTGTTTGCTTAAATTAAAACAAAATGTAGCAATCGAGCAAACATCGAGTATTATTGTTCATCTGTGCTTTTAAACAATGGTAGTATTTCTCGATAGCGCCACTTTTATTATAAGAATAAGTAAGGGTATTCTCTGTATGTCTTTTTCTCTTCTCTGCAACCGCGTTCCCACAGAAGAGATGTTGCTAGCCTGTCTCTACTCTATCATTATTTTCATGACAAGTGCTCGTCTGAGCTTCAATCTATGGTACCCCTTGCCAAACCTTCACAAAAACACACGTCTAGCTAAAACCACCATCATTTTCCCCACTCTCTATCTACGTCTAAACCTAAATATGGATTCCATGATTAAATCATACCAAATTTCCCTCATTAACGATTACTACACTACTATCTTGATCACTAGTTTATACTAATTAACCCTTATCCCCAAAAGCTTCCGGGCTTTGATAAGTGATGACTCTTTGGTAAAAAATCATCTTTATTATGTTAAAATATGTTAACAAAACTTTAGTCATTATTGTAAGCAAATATAGTATTTATTGAAATAAGCAATGCTTCTTTATTTGTTCTTAAGTAAAATCGAATACAAATAACTATAGAATTTTACAGAACTGACATTTTAAGGTTTAGTTTATAATTTCCATTCAATTTTTTTTTTTTAGTGTACATGCATTTTTTTAGTGTACATACATTTAGTAATGCAATGAAATGTTGAGAGAAGGGACGAAAGCAGTGCATATAATTAAACACCTTTGCTTGGACAGGTGATAAAGAATGCTATACAGCGGAAGATGGTGAATGTTCAGAATGAGGAGATGAATTTGCGAAGACGTGCTTCCGTTAAAATTTATCTCATAGATCGTTCTGCTGACTGTTTTCACACGAGGGTTCATCTAATCTGTCTCTTTTCGTAATGAAAGGAATAAATTTTTATACACGAACTGCCTTCTAGAAGACGTCTGTCGCAATCAAGTCAGGCTGAAGTCAACTAAAAGTTGCGAATATGGAAAAAGAGGCAATGTTGTCTTCGAACTCTTTCCTAAGAAGGTTCGTCGAGATGTAGCAAATCCTTGTTCAAGTTAGCTGATGAATTTTGTCCTTTGGTGTCCAAAATGAAAATACTTTACATATCTTTTACGCACTTATCTCTGTGCACACACTCGCCTGAATTAATAATAATAAAAAACAAACAAACGAAAAAACATTTTAAGCCTATAAGATTAATTTTTCAGGATTGATCAAATCTACTATTTTAATCCATCCTGACTGCATAAAAGGCCATATATCCTTCGTGTTGTTTCGTATGGAAATGAATACCGAAGTGCAAACGCATAAGAAATGGTAGCACATGTTTTGAATAAGCGGCATCAAAAAAGGATTAAGATAAGAAAGTCAGATTCAAGATGGCGACCGGGAGTTAGTTTATCAGAAAATCAAAATAGAATAGAAATAATGTGAACAATTTCTATAAAAGGTTGTCACTTTTATAATCACAAGTGAAAATATTATTTATCTATTTAGCGAAAAATAGTATATTATTATTTACTACGTATAAAAATGTATTTTGATATTATTTATTTACTACATATTAAACAAGGCAAGGGATTATGTACGCCTACTAAATATTTGAACGCAGTGCTTTGAGTTGGATCAAGAGTAGATGTGACTAAAAGGGGTGAGTTACAATCTCTTCTTTGAATCTGAAATAAGACAAGGAAATACAGAACATGAGATAAAATACAATTGGAATAAATCAACCTAAAGTAAAGGTTATTGCTTCCAAGAACACGGACCAATATGTGAGCTATTCTACTAAAGAAACATGTTTTCATATAATAATAAATAAATAAAGCTATTGAACACTCATGTAGGAAAGAAAACTTATTTTACTTTATATATTAAAAATAAGATGTATCAAAATGACAAGCATGTTTGTATTTCATTCTAAACAAACCTTATAACAAAAAAAAAATTCTTACAATTTTGGAGGGAAAACGACAAGCAATGCTCAATTTGGGTATTAACGGGTGTAGCTTTTTCAGGGGTGTACTCACTTTTGTTGGCAGTCGGTTATCTTTATATTTTGAGTTATTCTGAGGGGAAAATAAATAAAATCTGTTATATAAACTGCACACAGACTACTTTTCATTATGTTAAAGTGAATTTATATGGGCCTGGCTCAGAGGCTAAAGAAGTAGGGTGGAGAGTGTGGTATGTTTTGATTTCGATTCTAGCGAATGGCACCAAAGTCATATATATATATATATATATATATATATATATATATATATATATATATATGCAGAATTTTATCTATAATAATAAATACGTAATCTGCATGCATTAAAATATCATATTTAAGCGTATCTTAAGACCGTATTCTAACTTTAAGTGCAATTCTTTGGGCCTTCCTTGTATTTCATTCAATGAGTATATTCGTAAGGTAACTTTAAAGTAGTCTTTATGAGCTAGGTGGCTATTATGACTATTGGAATATCGATACAATATCATCGTTGCTGATTACTTTAGAATCATATCGGTTCAAATAGTCGCCCCGATTCCAGACTGGAGGTTCCATTCGTCGCTTCGATAGCTTTGTGATATACATAAAAAAATCACCTGTCATTCCTTTTTAAAATGATGTAATCGGCCGATCGTCGAAGGCAAGTTATAAGTACGCAAGCAAACAAACAATCAAGGACACCCGGACGATTCACAGAGTTTTATAATGATAATATACATGTGTAAAGTATATATGTGGCAAAATGTATTGGTTAAGGTGAAAATGAATAAAACAAGTCTAACAGAGAGGTTTTTTTAGTCATTGATTGTTTTTTCTCATCATGTTACGCGTTAAAACGTAATTTCACCGTGAAAACAAACTTACAAGCTCGACACATTAAAAAGATTATCTTAAGTCTACTCGAGCGTTAACAATTTAACCAGACTAGATGAGTTTATTTAATCTTTCAAAACGTCTGTTCTGTTTTTGGTTTATCTAATAGAATCAATAACCATTGATAATCCATAACGGCGTTGATAATCCATTTCCGTTGGTATGCTCTTATTGCGTTAGCTGTCAATACCTTACATCATAAATCGGAAAAAAGAAACGACAAATAAACGATGTTAGATTAGCCAAGCGATTATTTGTGAATAGCGAAAGAAACACACGCGATCCAATGCAACAATTATCAAAATCAGTGACGTTCGCCATTATATTGTTTCGTTCGACTTTACAAGGTTATTGTTTATCGCCGTCTCTAGAAGCGATTGACTTATTTGCCGTTATTTTCAACCGCTTTATCTGATTCTATGCATCGTTAGAATTAAACAATGGCGATTCCCGATTGACTTGAGCGATTCGTGTAATTTGATGCAATTAAATTATTTTACATTGTCAGACATGTTGGTTATGCATGGAACAGGTATTTAGTTGTAAACATCTCGTAGAAAAGGTTAATATCTACTTACCTACCTACCAACAGAACTAGTTACTTCTAAATGACATGCCTACCAGCGTACATATCTATCTACCAGGTTGACAAGAAACTTCTTGTGGTTTTTAACATTCAAATTAAGATGAACATATCTCGGTTCAAACAAAAAAAAATTGTTGATTGAAATAAACACCATCAAAATCAACACACTTTTGCAAATGTGAAACAAGTGTATTTATATCAGTAATGTAAAAATCTTGCGTTCTCATAGTGATGAAGTCGCCGAAGGCTTTTTTGATATCGTTGAGACTTTTGAAATATTTCTCACACAGAAAGTTGATGAGATGCTTGTAAAAGTGGTAGTCGATAGGTGAGAGGTCCGGAGAGTATGGCGGATGAGACAGAGTTTCGTAGCTCAATTCGTTCAACTTCTGCATGTTCGGTTTAGCAACGTGCGATCGGGCATTGTCGTGGAGGAGAATTGGGCCTTTTCTTTTTACTTTTTTGGAGCAACTTTGGCTTCTAGACGTGTCGTGTAGCTACGTCGGCGTCTGAGTTGAACGTCTCTGGTTTTCGTAAAGAACCCACTTTTCATCGCAAGTCACAACCCCGTCGAGAAATGGGTCGTTCTTGTTGCGGAAAAAAAAGAGATGACACTTTGTAACAGCGTTTCTTTTGGTTGTGATTCAAATAGTGAGGCACCTATTTATAAAGTTTTTTTGTCTTTATAATCTCTCAAGTGGTTAGAAATCGTCGTATAAATTATGTCTAATACAGAAGCAAGTTCTCGAACAGTTGTGCGTGGATTGGCTTCGACTAAGTCTTTTAGTAGTTCGTTGTCAACATCCGATGGCCGACCACTACGCTACTCATGTTCAAGACACCCGTCGATGTCACGAAATTTCTTAAACTACTATTGTATGTTCAGTGCTGTACATTCCTGGATTAAATTCTTCGTTGATATCGCGAGCTGTTTCAGCAGCTTTTTGCCCTAGCTTGAATGGAAATAAGAAAATTGTGCGAATTTGCCTTTTCTCCATCTTGTTTTCAGCATTCTGAAAATAAGACAATTGTATTAAAACGATTGTAATTTAAAAGATTAGATAGAACAAAAACGCCTTTTAAAATAATATATTAAGTAAAGGTATTATAACGAAAACATATTTGAAAATACATCATTTGAAATCAAAATTAAAAATGTCACAAGAACTTTCACGTCAACATAATATCTATCTATCTATCTATCTATCTATCTATCTATCTATCTATCTATCTATCTAATTACTAAGCCACTCACTATCAACCTACTAAACTACTAAGCTACTTACATATCGCTGGAAAATGTTTGGATCATTCTAAAGCTCTAGAAAGTATCTCACTCCTGATTGGTTGGTTGGTTGGTTGTTTTTGTTTTACGGCATATCAACCCTTTTCGGGTTATTTAATGCCGAATCCAAAGATTTTGAAGAAAAGTTTTTTAATAGAATATATTTGTTGTTTTAAAATCAGTTTCTATTTAACCCATAGTTGGGACCCTAACAGGTACTATCACTCCGGGTCAGAGTGGACCTGAGAGCAATGGTAATTAAAGGGTAGCTCCACACTCCCCAAAGCCCGCAAGCTGGGGCCTCACCAATGGATATAGTTTAAGGTCATATCCAGGACCCTCACTCCTGACCAGATTGGAGGCAATTTCTATATAAGCCGTGCATCTCAGCAGACACATTATCCAGTATGCCGCTCAGAGCCTCTATCAACTTTAACCACATAACAAATGTTAACTTTCTGACAGAATAAGCGACTTGAATCTCCAGCGCCAAACTCACATCGTGCACGGGAAAAGTTACACAACAGTATCGATTTCATACATATGAAGATGTCGATTTTCACGCGAAAACGGTGTTAATTGTTTTCTTCTCGTTATCTTGTTCGTGCCCGGTGGATGACTCGAGTCAATTCACAATACAACGGCCTGCAAATTTCCGTGATCCCAAATAACAACACATAACGGGGGAGGGGTATGAACCGTATAAATAAGCAACACGACGCAAAGACGAACTACGAACTACGGACTAGTAACTAACTGCTAGTTACCTGAAGACTTTGACAGCAACCTATCTCTCTTTCTACAAAATTATTTACCTATATCTATCAACCAACATAGCTATTTCTATGTATTTCTCTACCTACCTTTCCCTTCATTCTACCATCTTGCTTTATACATACTTAAATACCTATTTACTTACCTATCTATCTAACTATTTTTCTGTATATCTATCTACCTATTATCTACGTATATACCTACTTAGATATGATACCCATGTACCTATTACTTTTATGCATTTCGATCTAATTTCTATTTGTATATTTACCTACTTACAACATATTCAAATAAATACAACTTATCATCGGATGAACATATATTATGGAACTATTTATGTCTAATTTATATTCTCTCGCATTTATTGTTTTCGACTAAGAATCAATTCAGTAGGGAACGATATAAACTCACAATTAACCCAATATATACTAGCAACTTGGTTTCAATTAATCGTTTACAACAGGCGTTGCTCTTTGACATAAAGTAATCTTAAAATAATGTATAAAACATCTATCTATCAATCAACGTACTTCGCATAACGATATATCCATTAATCCTAAAGCTAACTCTAACATATCATCATTTCTATCTAGTCTTCATACACCTATGCGCATATATTTCTCCAAAGGTCCACCCAAGTTTTTGACAAACTATATATCTAACTCCTTCATTCTTTATATATACAAATATGCACCTAACAACCACTAACCACCACACTAATTGCTAAAGAAATTACCAACCTATCTACATATTTACGTATTTTTCCAGATATTCACTTACAAAAGTACCTATCTATCTAACTACGTACCAGTCTATACATACATATACCTACTAATAACTATATCTACCCAATTAAGGCTCCTTTTGACATCAATCCATTTTCATCAAAAAGCGTCGGCGTATTGCACTATTTGATGATTCCACACCGCTCTCTCATTGTTTGGTAGCCGATCAAAGAAACCCGCATCAGATGCTGATCATTCTGCTATACGGTCACTTCCCTATCACATTTTTACCTACCTAACAACGTGTACACTTTCGTAGGTAGGCATCACTAGACATTTAGCCACAAATAAAATGGTCCTTCTCAAAATTTGGAGTCGAGTGCTTCTCTTTATGTTGTTATGCCAACTTCGATTTCAGAGCGAGAATACACCTTCATAGAGAGGTAGCTATCAGAATTCGGTAAGAGACAATCTTTAATGATGTGTCTTCAGTCTCGGAGAACCACTATACTTGAACGTTAAGAGAGGAAGCATACCTAATTGTACTCTTCATACTTTGTTTATTTGAATCCAATAAAACAAGTGAATCATACATGGTCTCCCGCGAGTGCACAGTGAACGGAGCATAAAAATAACTAAGTTCAACATTTACCCCCGCAATTTAGCCCCAAACGTCCTCAGGAGATTTCAAATCCTAGTGAAAATGAACAAACGGTGCAATTTTAGGCCTTAACATATGTAAATTTGAGTTCTGCACCATGCAAAAAAAAAAAAAAAAAAAAAAATTACTAAGTCTATCAACCCCTCCATTTAGCCACCAAAGTTCCCAAGGCCTTAACATATTTAAATTTGAGTTTAGCACCATGCAAAACTGCTAAATAGAAATACACAGAAAATTTTGGACAAATATGGTAAAATAATCCCCAAAATAAAGTGTTTTTTTTTAGTCGTAAAAGAGCCCCTGGGGGCACATCCAAGAGTTATCGCGAAGTATAGACAAACAAAATTATATAAAAAACAGTTAGTTACAATTTTTCAGAAAGATTTATAGAAATCCAAGGCGTCATTTTTTATTTATAAGCACAAAATGTCAATTTTAATCGGGGATCGACCGGAGTTTTCCTGGAAAATCCCTTCTGTTACTTTTTTACACATATGTTACATGTTTGTGCAAAATTTCAAAAAATGTTGCATCACTGTGCCTGTTTTGTAAATATTTTAAATATCTTGTTAATCTTTCCTAGAGATGGCCCCAAATAGTACCCCTTAAGACCGAGTGTCGATATGCTTTGTAAGGAGTGTACATGATTAAAAAAAACCCCAAAAAACATGTCAGCATGTAAAACAGGCGTTAAACAGAATATGACGCCTTAAAAGATAAGGGAACAGAAATTTATATTGAATGTTTCAGAAATAAGATCTCGTCTGTTATGAGAACTGGCGGTGTTTAACTAGATACCTTTTCGTGTTTTAGTTGTGTTAGATCTATAAAGTTTTGTAATGAGAGAGGATGAGATCACGCGAGTGACGTCACGGACGTTAGTTTATTGACATCATCGTTATTGATTTTATTTTGGTCTTGAATAAAGTGCATACAATTCTGATTAAATACTAACTTTACAAGACGTTGCCAACCTTACCTTGTACGATTTTTTTGTTTCTTCTTTATGTCCTTGACACTAAAACTCAGCTCTCTCTTTTTCAGCCAAACCCCAAATTAAACATATAAAAGAAACCCCCCCCCTTTCCCGAGAGTTAAGTACAAAAAGTCGCATCCCAAAATGCATTTTCTACTGATGTTTGCGTATTTGACCACTTTGGACGACGTTCGCTTGCTGCAATCCAATGCTTATTTGACTCTGAGATGAATTGTCCAACACATATTTCATATACTGCAACACATTGACGTAAAACTCTTTTTTTGTTTCGTTAAAACAGTTGTAAACCACGTCAGAATCGTGAACACATTGTTGTTTGTGAGAGACTGCGGGCCAACGCGGCATCAACTTTCAACACAATTTTCTCATTGACAAACGTCCATTTAAAATAGCGAATCCATTTTTTTCCAATATCTTCAACACTTCTACTATTTCACGCAACTTCAATTTATCATTCTTCCAAAACAAGTTTGTTTACGGTTTTGATGCTCTCCGGCACAACTTCCGAATTTGGGCGACCTGAGTGTTTCAGATATTTTGTATTTTTGACGTTGATTTTGTTATCAAACCATTGCTTTACTTGAACACTATTTTTCGATCGAAAAACAATATCAACACAATAAAACATAAAACAATATCAACACAATAAAGTTTTCAGTCTTTGGAAAAATTACGACTTGCGTGACTTAAATAAGTTTAATTTTAAAATGATAATAAAATTGGGCGCAAATTTTGACTCGTGTCATATGAAGGTTAGTACTTTACGAAACAATTAAAGAAACTATGAAATACATTGAGGACATTGCCAATGCTATTTCAAAGAAGGTGGACTCATTTTACGTTGCTAGAAAATTATACACGCCGTGGAGTTTCCAATATCTTTAAAAAGTAACTTTTCGCCCATGGATAAAGTATTGTTGACACATATGGGCTGGTGCATTTAAAACTAGTTTCAACCTCTTAAACAGGGCCCCAAAAGACTGAGCATACAATCTAATAAATTTCGCATTATCAAGATCATCCGCCGTAAAACAAAACAACCAATCAATCTACCGCACTATCAAGAAAGCTCTAACCCCTGTCCCATCCCCACAATGTTGCATCCCTGTTCCTGTTTTGCAAGTACTTTAATGGAACGTGATCTGATAATCCCATAGCACTTGAGACTTCTTAATAGCGCCTACAAGAACAAAATCTCACCCTTTCATTGCAGAGGTCCTTAAATGCTAGTTCTTTCCCTCTCCGTCTGCTTCCTGCTTCCCTAACCAGGACTGACATGCAGATGTTTTAATGTAATGTCAACAGTCACTTCGCTGATCAAGTCTATATCTATAGACATGGTTAAAAACAGTAGTCCCTTATATCTTAGTGCAATATGCCTTGTGTGGTGTGAATAAGAATAAACAAAAAAACATGGATTTCTGTTTAATGGCACCATTTATTGAGTGATGTGTTATTTTTCAATTGGTTTAGCCATTGATTTTTACCACGTCCTACACACGTTTTTTGCGCATAATTCAGATGTGACAAAGAAAATCTTTCAATTGTATATATTCCGCCATTATCTTTATATCGCCTACACAGGCATCATTATATTTCAATCTCAACTCTAATTTTCGCTTTTCTTTTCACTAATTTTCCTCCTTTCATTTTTACTCTCTCGCCAGGATCCGCCTCATCACCAGCACCATTTTGTGACATCTCATTTTTCCTAAACTCTGCACAGCCATCATTAGAATCAACGAGTCTGGTTGGTAAAGTCTTTGATGTTCTACTTGAACTGAGATTCTTGAGTTACCTAGACCGATTCGTCTGACTTAGACTCAACAACATAATGAAGTAACAAAAACCACAACAACAAAAAAAAAAATTCTATAAGCTGAGTTGGACTAACGTCTTGTAAAGTTAGTATTTAATCGGAGTAGTATGCAATTTAATCGAGGCCAAAATCAAATCAATGATGAAAAGCGAAAATAATATATTTTTCTAATATTTTTTACTAGCAGTCCCCGTGGAAATTCCATGGAATATCGAATCATCAAATATGTTTTGCTAAAGCTGATATGTTTCTGGATAGCGTGTAAAAAAATGAGTCTATCAATATTTAGACAAGATCCGAATAAGATAGATTAATAAGTACTAATAAATACCAAGAAAATAATATTGTGCTACATAAGTTCAATACAAATAATAAAATTACATTGTAAGAGATAATCTTCAATTTACTCTTTCAGTCCAGCACCTTTTGGTAGACGATGTTCTTATTTTTTTTTTAGCTCTTTTCTTTTGATTTTTCAATTTTTATGTATCGTTTCGCTGACTTCTTTCTTCGGTGAAAAACCGTTGCACATCAAAATAACTATGAGTTCCTTTCTCACAGAATTACAACAATAATCATATATTATTGTAATGATATTCGAAAACGAGGCTACATTAAAGGAAGGTCACTCTCATAATCTTACCCAAAGTAGCCATATGGACCTTTTAAAAGCCAAATCTCGCGAATTTGGCCTTTTCTAAAGCATATGAACTTTAAAAATTTGTATTTGTCATTTTGTAAGCGTAATGTATCGACTAAGTAAAGATAAAAAACAGAATATTATCGAGAAAGTTAATATTGTTTTAATAATATATGAGGAATAGAAAATCAAATGAAAACATAGTAAAATAGAATTTAACGCAGTAATAAATTAAAATGTTTCATTTAAATATATATATATATATATATATATATATATATATATATATATATATATATATGAAATTTGCCAGATGAAAGTCGAACGACGGCATTACGAATATGAATGCGTAACGTGATAGCCATTTGTTTACGTTTTGATTTTTAGCCCTGCGGAAAACATGTCTTCATAGGACAGGCATAAATGTCAAAGGAAAAAGTAAATCGTAACGTTTTGGTTTCGATTCTTGGTGGTGGCGTACGAGTCATTCTTTTTTTAATTTTTTAAATCATTACTGTATATTGTTGTAAGAAAATAAGTTAAATTAATTATTATCTATCTATCTATCTGTCTGTCTATCTATCTATTTATATATCTATTTAGTGATATTGTTAAAATAGTTTATATTGGAAGGTATTTATTGTTTAGAGAACAGAATTGGTCTGGAATGTAACAATGGGTTCTAGCTGAAGATGTTTACAGAAATGAACTAAGTTAAGAAAGAATAAACAGAATAACCTTTAGCAGTTACATACATGACATATGTTACACGTTAAAAGACGTGTGCTGTGATGATGACGTAACAGAACTGACAAGTCAAGGGGGCAAGAACATTAGATTGAAGAGTTTGAGTTTGGTCACGAAAGTGAACAGACGTGCTTCAAAGCCGGGAAGCGGGGCTGAAAGAACGAGCATGTAGACATGTAAGCAGACTCCTGGTTAAGACCACTGAGACACTGAAATAACTTTATATTTTGTAAAATATAAAGTCGTCGTCGTTTCTGTGGCTTCACAAAAGAAGAAAAAAACAGGTGTCTCACTCGGTTATGGTGTTGGTCATTGCATATTTCGTCAGAGAGCCCAGCAGTGAAGACAGAAGAACTCTTGGATAAAGAAAAGGTATGGAGTATATAATCTAATTCTTTTTCTTATAAAATATGATACATTTATGTGAACATGAACTGTAATACAACATGCCTCACTTTATACGTCATTATCATCCTCCTGTCTATACAACATTGGACCCAACATAATATAATAATGAATACGAAATCTGCATTAATCAAAATATCATATTTAAGCGTATTTTACGACCTGGAAGTGCCTGGCAGCCTACTAGTTCATATATATATATATATATATATATATATATATATATATATATATATATATATATATATATATATATATATATATATATGTATATATATATATATAATTTAAAATTAACAGATAAACTACTTTTATCAAATGAGAGAAAAAATCATTCGATTTTTTTTTCTTTTTTAGCTCATCATCATGAAAAAATAAGTGACGTGCAACAAAGGTTTGGATTTTCAGATAAATCATGACTGGATTTTTGTTTAGATCAGAGATTGGTTGTCCGATTGCGCAACTTTTTAACAACACCCATCTTAACTGAACCAACTTAGTTATAAAGTATAGCTTTACAAACAACTGTTGCTTCAAACATTGTTTATGTGTTAATGACGACATGTCTGTGTTGATAGTTACCATTATTTGACCTGTTAACAATACTTGAATTCTGCAGATGTATGATGATGAGGAAGATTCCGACTTCTCCGCGGATGATTAATATTTGACAGATCAGATCGTGCGATAAGAATATTGCCGATTATTTTTATTTCATTTTCGAAAAGATACAATTAGTCTGTAGTGGAATAGGACCGTGAATGGAAGGTAACATTTAATGCTACTAAGACAAATCTTATTTCCTTTAACAATTACAAAAACATTCGCAATCTTCCATTGCTATAGTAAATAACACCTGAGAACTCATCATCTAACTCCTCTGCTTTACATTCACAGACAATATGAATGGGAACAAATACATTGAGTAAATTGCTAAGGCTGCTGAAAAGGAGACGGGCACTCTCTACCGTGCTAAAAGCTTACACCTAAGAGTATCCTATACCTCTACAAAACTGCTGTTCACACATACGTGCAAGATTGTTGCCGCATTTAGGCTGGTGTATCTACCGCGAGTCTCTTCCTCTTAGACAGGGCCCAAAAAAGAGTATCAAACCTAATATTGGCCAAACTCTAAACTTTGTCTCATCGCTGCAATGTTGAGTCCATGTACCTGTTTTACGAGTACTTTAACGGATTATGCTCTGGCTATCCTATTGCACTTGTGCCCTCCTCGACGTATATACTCCCGACAAATCTGACAAGAAACAAAATTCTACTCCTTCACCGCCGAAGTCCCTAGATGTCGGATAATCTGCTATTCTAATAGTTCTTTTCCTCGAATTGCTAGACTTTGGAATTCTCTCCCTGTTTTCTGCTTCCCTGACTGTAACGACATACAGAAGTTTAAATGTAATGTAAAAAAACCCATCTCGCTACTCGATTTCCCACAATCCCCTGATAGATAAAAAATAGTAGTCCCTTAGGTCCTAGTGGAAATATGCATTGATTAGGGTGAAAAACTAAAAAAAAAAGGATGTATACTATTTGCCAGATATAAATATTTTTTTATATACTTTGCAAAATGATCGCCTACAAATAAACCAACTGTTTCAACATGTATATTACATGCGACGACTTTATTCATGTTTAGTAAGATGACGTCTCTATCAGGAAAATAATAAGTGTTTGCAAATGTAACGTTGTCCAGGAAACAACTTGTTGTTGCCTCATTCGCAAAATGGGCAAAGAATAGAACGCAAAACATCAACTCGCTTTTATTTTGTACAACGGCACTTATTCCCTCACTCTCTCGTTACCACTGTGATGTCACTCACGTGATAATCTTCTCGAACGTGATTCACGCCTCTTGCGTGATCTGGAACGTTACGTCATTTCGCATGCCTTTGCATACGAGCGTCCGCGATATGTTACACAAAGTTCGATTTCTTTTGAAGATCAAATACGAATATGGTTGTATAAGTTGAAAAAAAAAATGATTTCATATTATCCGGAGGAAAATTCATCTCCTTACATTATTTCCTTTTGAATATACTTCAAATCCTTTTGTTCTTATTTACTTGCCTCCCTACGAGGGCAGAGTTAGACAAAAAGTCAGTTTTTAATGTGGGAAAATCCAGCTTCCCCAAAGAGGATCACTCTGGATAGGAACAAAAATAAAAAATTGTCTCAGTCATGAAGGATTTCTCCTCCACTGACCGAGGACAGAAAAGGTGAGGTGTAGCATCAGAACAGATACTACACTGTGATTTTGTTATTGGGATAGAGGTCACCGTTTATCAAGGAATGAAGGCTACTCCAGGATAAGGGGTAAGGAATGTCAGTTGGCCGGCGAGTCAACATGTGATTATCGGCAATGGTGGAGCTTGGGTAGTGTTTGTTTATTTAAGAGGACTGATCAACAGGAAACTTGTTAATGTTAGATTTGAAAACGGCAATGTTATAGTCATCTAAGAAACAGCTCCGCGGTATTGTGTTCCACAAATGTGTAGTTTTAGGAAAGAAACTTTGCTCATAGAATTTTCGTTTAGTTTTTACTGTGAATTCCATGTCTTAATATTTTAATCTCTTTTTCAGAATCAGCGCATACATTTACAAACGGAGATATCAGCAAATTTGAAATTCCCGCCAAAAATTTCTTTAGAAAATTTGCAAATTTTCTCTTATCTATCACTATAAGAGATTTGATATTCGCCTGTCTGAATCTGAAGCTATATTATTATTTCTATTAATGCACTGTTGTATTTGCATCCGTCTATCTGAACAATAAACTATACCACGGCTTTCAATAAACTACTATTATGCTATCTTTTAATTTTCAATTTTTGGGGACCAGGTAGTGTAGTATTTGTTTTCTTTTCATAAGACCATCCTCCCAAGCAATATCTTCGTTCGTAGTAGTCTAATGTAAGTGTGTATGTTATTAAATCATTATCACAGGCAATATATTCTCCTTTATTCAGGAGTAAGGGTAGTGTAATAATTACCTAGATCATTCATTTATTCATTTTCCTGAATCACATGAATAAAATACATAAGACGCATGCGTACCACCGATCGTCAAAGTAACTATAATCGCAGTTTTAATACATCGTTACATTTCTTGGTTGTCTTAAGAAACTTCGACGCGATATCAGCATTATAATTGAACCTTTCCGTACATCCTCATGGTAAATATAACCTACTTGGCTACATTCTGATTGGCACCTGTCTCGTTGTGTCTGACGTATGAGGAATAAATTGAAAACTCCTACAAGAATTCTTTTGTTGAAATTGATCCCAACGATCGAAATTCGTTTGTGTGCAGTGAACAAATTCTTAGAATTATCGCTGTCATAAGATTTACCGCTGAACAATCTTATAGATGACGAAAATTAAGATGATAAGTATAATCTGATATTTTTTAATATTCTTTCATTTCAGAACCATTTGAAATATTTAATGTCGGTTAAGTGTTGTTGTTTTTTATTAGTGAGTTCAAGAGCCGGAGATAAGGAACGACTGAAAAGCGTCGAAATAATTGAACAGAGTGACATGTTTAATTATAATTCGAGCCGGATTAAAATATTTGGAAATCTCCGTAAACTGCAGTTAGGAGTGGAGAATTTACCACTGTGATGTCACTCACGTGATAATCTTCTCGAACGTGATTCACGCCTCTTGCGTGATCTGGAACGTTACGTCATTTCGCATGTATTTGCATACGAGCGTCCGCGATATGTTACACAAAGTTCGATTTCTTTTGAAGATCAAATACGAATATGGTTGTATAAATTGAAAAAAAAAAATGACCAATGACAGTCATATGAAAATAGAAACAATCATGGCAGTCTTACTAACTGTGTCTGCACGACAAAATTCGGCTCTGCCCTCGTGGGGAGGCACGTAAATAAGGACAAAAAGGATTTGTAGACTAATATTGGAGCATATTCAAAAGGAAATAATGTAAGCAGATGAATTTTCCACCGGATAATATGAGAAGCCGCAAAATCAGTGTGACAAGATCCAGGTAAAGCAATGCAGATCTTAGCAAGTGAAACGGGAATCACAATGGCGATTTTGAAAAAAAGTGCTGAACAAGGATCTTTATTTACAACTAGCGGGGATACTCGGCGTTGCTCGGGACCGTATAAACAATGAGAAAATTGAATTTGATTTTGAATATATTTGTTATTCTTAGGAGTGAGGAATTTTTAATTTCTATTCATAATTTGCAATTTCGAGCAAAAGAATATTTTACCTACCTAGGGCGGGTATTACACTTACGAAGATGACCGTCATTATGCAATAATTCTGTAGGTTCAAAGATGGCTTTTTAGACCGATTTGAGCTCTGAAGTATTTTCAGCAAGTTGTTGATTGCTCCGTCTTTTCTAATGTCATGTTTTCTCTTACGTTATGTATTGCGTGCGGATTCAGTAATTGTAGCCCTTTTGTGAGTTGCGGCATGCCAGGAACATCTGTCTTGGATTAGTTTTTTCCATGAGTTAGAATTCAAATAGAACTGTTTGAGGGAGACCTTCAGATTGTCCTTGTACCGTTTCCGGTGTCATCATGCTGTTTTGGGAGCCTTGAATTAAGCATGCGGCATATATAACCTCCCTAACGCATCTGACATTGCTGTAACATGGTGTGTACTCCAAATATATGGTGTCCCAAAATGATCTGACACATTTGTTGGTAAAAACAAATTAAATAACAATTAAAGGAAATATTAATTTTTCTTTTTAATTTTATTTTATTCTGGACTATTATCCTCATCTTTTCTTAGTTGTTTCATGACGTTTCGGTCAACTATTCCTCTGGCCTTCGTCAGGTAGTAACCGTGACGAATAGGAACTCCGAATCTTCTAACTGCGGCCACTGCAATTATGGCCTTCCGTAGTTGTTGTCGTCTCGCAACGTTTTAGCCAAGTAAGCCACTGGCGGGCTTTGGGTAGGATTGAAACCGCAATCTTCAGACAATTCTCACCTGGAACTGTAGTCAAGACGTGGTGAGACGACAACAACTATGGAAGGAAGTAATTGCAGTGGCCGCAGTTAGGAGATTCGGAGTTCCTATCCTGTTGCGGTTACCACTTGAAGAAGGCAAAAGGAATAGTTGGCCGAAATGTCGTGAAACAACTAAGAAAAGATGAGGATTATAGTCCGCAATAAAATAAAAAAAATCAATAAATAATACTCATCTCAATAATGAATTCCAATTAAATAAAAGAAAAATATCGTTTTTTGTTTTAATGTACACAGAATGCCATTTTATTTCCTGAAGTTTTAATATTAAATCGGCCAAATGTTTCTCATCATTGCTAACACACGATTGTAGACGTCCACGAAAGTTTTTCATAACTTAATGAATCATTTCAGGTGGAATAGCAGCAATTTCCGAACGTTTTAATGCTTCAATATATCGAGAACGGTAGCTGAATACTTTTGATTTCAAATATCCACACAAGAAACAATCACAGGAGTTTAGATCAGGCGATCTTGCGGGTCAACAAATATCATCAGGTAAAAGAAATCAAACATTTCCTTATATAAATGCATAAATACAGATATAAATAAATTTTTATCTGATTAAAATAAAATGGCATTCAATGTACATTAAATTTTTTTTCTTTATTTAATTGTTATTTTATTTGTTTGAGCTACAAATGTGTCAGATCACTTTAGGATATCCTGCAGAAGAGTCATAAGAGCCAACAACTCACCACTAAGCCATTACCCTCCCAAAACATATATTCACTATTATGTGTGGGTCGCAATCTAGATAGACATGAACTAGTCGAGCTTTTCCTAAAGTGCAGTTATAAATAGATCAGTTGTTACTCCAAATCTGTTGCTTTCTTTCTTCCCTCTCATAATTTGAATTGGTTTTGTCTGCAGAGTAAAAAATAGCACGTTATTCACTTACAAACTCTTATGTGACATTACTGAGTCATATCATTCAAACACGGTAGTGTTTGAATATATGGTTAAGTGGTGATTTTAGTAATTTAGAACTGCTTTAAAGCTTCACCGCTCACTCATTTTTCGACCAAATTTCAAACAATTATTACAGTTTATAGATCACCTTATCGTAAAATATTGCAGCAATAAGAATTTTTTTTTTAAATTAAATTTATAACATTATATAATCAATTCTTAATGCTGCAATATTTTTAGTTATAAATTTATTATGTTTTTTTTTACTTGAATATCTTGTCCTTTTCTTTTCCAGTTTTAACAACTAGTCCTTTACTTTTCCATGTCAAAGCTTAACCTTATTACTTTTCATGCTCGCATTTTTCTATTGTAAAAAAAAATAAATAAATAAAAATAAGTGCTCATTGGTCACTTTTTAGAGTGTAGACTTTTTGGTACTACGTCCTGTCGTGCCAAAATGTTAAATATTTTAGAAGACAGTGTTTGTTTAAAAAAATATTTTCAAATTCCAGGTATATGATATTTATATGAGGAAAGTTTAATCTGTTTTTAGAATCACTTTTCGTGCGGATTTCAAACTAAATGATGTACAATCATCATTTGAGCCCACTACAAAGATTATTAATCCTCTGAGGCGTTGGAATCTTCCATATCATCACTCTCTGCGGCATTTCAATGTTACTATTTTCTTGAACCATATTTGAAAAGGGCAAATAATGTCAACAATCAATACAGGGCAGATTGTTAAACGAACAAATACGTCATAAAATAAAGTACTGAAACCGAGAGCTTTGAAAATCGACTTCACAATTTGGGAGTTTTATTTCCCTATCGTCTCTTTCACACAGAAGCGATGTCGCTAATGTTTCTCTACTCCATCTTTATATCACGGTAAGTGTTTGATTGAAGTACAATTTTTTAATTCTTTTTTAATTCTTTTTTAATTCTTTTTTAATACTTTTTTATTCTTTTGGGTTTTTTTAAATTCTTTTTTATTTATTTTTTAAAATTCTTTTTAAAATTCATTCACAGAATGCTTTATTCTGACAAATTCGTTTTTTAATTCTTTTTTAATTCTTTTTTAATTCTTTTTTTAATTCTTTTTTATTCTTTTGGTTTTTTTTAAATTCTTTTTTATTTATTTTTTAAAATTCTTTTTAAAATTCATTCACAGAATGCTTTATTCTGACAAAAAAAAAATTATCGGTAAATTTCACCATTGAAATTTTTCCAGTCAATCTATGCCCAATAACTTTATCGAGCTATTCATCAAAATAGTTTTAGTTTTCACGCTTTTCTTGGAAGTCAGCTCGCATTTGAATTCGATGTCGCTAATGTTTCTCTACTCCATCACGGTAAGTGTTTGATTGAAGTACAATTTTTGATTTTTTTATTCACGTTCACCTCTAACAGGGCATATTGTCACTTGGACGTAAGATGCTACTATTTGGGACCAGGCCTAGGTAAGGTTAAGATGTTGGTTGCGTTACATTTAAACTTCTGCATATCATATCAAGATAGCCAGGGAAGCAGGTAGCAAGAAGAGTATTCCAAAGTCCAGCTTTTCAAGGTAAGAAACTATTAGAGTAGAAAGCTTTTTGTCGTATAGGAATCTCAACAGTGAAGAGGTGAGACTTTGTTGCTAAGCATGGATGTATACGTCGAGGGGTGACACGTGCAACGAGTTCATCCGAGCACATTTAATTAAAATATTTGTAAAACAGGCACAGCGATGCAACATTGCGGCGATGGGACAGGGGTTGGGGCTTAGTTGACAAAGTGAGACTTATTAAATTGAAAATTCTTTTTTGGGCCCTATCCAAGGGAGAGAACTCAGACGTGGCAACAATACTCAGTGCATTGGCGAATGGTGGCCTTGTAGACTTTTACCTTTAAAACACTCAGGGTAAGAATTTATGTAGAAACAGGAAGTTTCATTAGTTTCTCTGTGTATCTAAAACCTAATGGAGCTTCTATAAACCGATTTTCTTTTCAAGAACTTATCACATTGCTGAACTAAATACCACGGGAGCGTTGTCCTGCTGACTACAACATGCTCGCTTTCAATCCAATTGTAATAGAGCGCATATCAACAGCAGCGGAGGATTGCTAGCATGCAAAGAGATTGGCAGCATTAGCAGCAACAGTAGTTGAAAAACTGCATGTATAAATTAGGAAGTGTGCGCGAAAAGAAGAAAGAAAATGAGGAGAAAAATGCAACACGTGATCGGGCAGAGAAAGAAACGGCAACGAGTGACTTTATTTAAAGTGATGCCGAAAATAACGACAATAAAAACATTTGTTGAAAAAAGAAACAACTTGGATTTTATTTCTTTCCTTTGTTTAAATGTAACGGCCACGTTACACTATGTCAGCAAGTACTTTTTGAGCCGTTTTCAAATGCTATAATTTCCACCCAGGGTTTCTAATTAACAAGCTGTTCACCAATACTATTGTTACTTTTGATGACTCTTATACAGGAGTGATATTTTTGCCCTGTAAATGGTGCAAAAACGTATTTATTATAATAAAGCATTTGCTAAAATAAAATAATTTTTTAAATATAAAATGAAGGACTATCTTACATTATAGTTTATCTGCATAAAAATTCACATCAACAATCCACTTAATATCGAATCATTCGTCAACCCGTAATTTCTGTATCACATTAATTCACGATACTATTGTTCGCATATTATGAATCAGATTTGACAGAGGAAGAAAGAGCGAGGGAGAGATAAAAAGAGATAAAGGGAGCTAGAGAGAAAGAGAGAGAAAGAGAGAGAGAGATAGGAGAGGGGGTCAGAAAAATCTTAGTCATAAATGCTCTTCGAAATGTTGCCATAGATAGTTGTGTCATTTGCATATATGTCAATGAATGATCTCAGAATATGATTTGGAAAACCAGGAAGGGAGCAAGACCATGAATAGATTCTTCTTGTACACCGAAATATTTATTTTTTGTTTCTAATTTCTACCCGCGAACAACTATTTTAAGAAATCGATCTTAGAAAATGGTTTAAAGAACATTTCCAAATATTCCATAGCTACCAAGCTTGTAAAGAAAACCTTTGTGCCCAACCTTATCGAAGGTCTTTGATATATCTAGAACTACTCTTCTTTAGAAACGAGTTACGAGGTGCCTTAATAGAGTTTCTAGACTTTTTCGTATGTGCACTTTTATTGATAGTACACTTATGAAACTCTAATCCCCTTCGAAGTAATCTCCTCTGGCTGCAATGCACCTGTTGTACGATTCCAACAACTTCTGGAAGGCCCCATGGAAGTCCTCTTGTGTGAACGTGTCAATGACCCTCGTCACAACCGCTTTCATTTCTTCCAATTGTCTCATAACAACATTCTCTAAGGTTTTCCTTGAGCCTAGGTAATAACCAAAAGGCACAGGGAGTAAGGTCTGGACTATAGGGAGGGTGAGAAACTGTCTTGATGCCCATCTTTGTCAAATAGTCTGTGACAAGGATGGAACACTCTTGGGATAAACTTCTCGCAAATCTTTCGAGTCTTTAATTCCTCGCGAATAATTATGTGTACAGTTTCCACACTGACATAAAACTGTGTACTTATTGTCTCTATAGACAAACGACGGTCCTTATCCATGAAATTCTTTATTTGGCCAATCAACTCTGATGTTCTGACTTCCTTGCTCTTCTGACACCTTTCCCCACCTCTCAGGGACTCCCTGCTTTCCTTGAATCTCTTATGCATCTCAAAAACTGATGCTTGATTCATGCAAGATGATCGAAAGCGGTCTGAAGTATTGCTTTACTTCTGTGGCATTTTTTTTAATTGCTTTACTTCTGTGGCATTTTTTTAAATTGCTTTACTTCTGTGGCATTTTTTTTTAATTGCTTTACTTCTGTGGCATTTTTTTAAGTTTAAAACAGATTTTTTTAGGATATCGTTCTTTTAAAGTGTCCTCACGTCCAGATTTCATTTTTGAAATTCACCAGCTGTGACAACCAAACTTTATTAGAGTGTTTTCCAATTGTTGCTGTAGCTGTTTATTTTAACCAGAAATCATAAAAATTGGCACGTCTTCTCATAAAATGTGATGTCAAAAACTTAATTTTCAAGAGTCTACGACAACTTTAAATGCCTGTACAAAAAATCTAGAAAGTTACTGAAGGTACCTCATACCGTCAATAAATCTACAGTTCCTGTGCGATATCGCAGTCAGTATGTTGGCTGTTGATTTTACAGCACGAAATCTGTGTTGCTTGTCACTAAGTAAATTGTTTCTCTTAGGTGCTTTATAACTTTTAGATTCATTACAGACTCAAGCAGTTTATTCATGATGAGCATAAGACTGATTGATTGGAACAGAGGACGGATCTCGAGTACTTTTAATGTTGAAGAGACCAACGGAGTCTTTTAAGTTGATTGAAAGCATTTCTCCTTTAATCAGCTTTATGATATGAGCTATTTCTGGTCATAGATGTAACAGAGCGCGAACGCGCGTCAAATACATGAGAAATAACGTCACCGATAAAGAAAAAGACTATAAAAAGGAGAAAGAGCACGCTAGAAAAAACGATCACGTCATAGACGTGAATGACGTCACAACAATAACACGAAATCACGCGTGGTGGGAGAATGAGGACATAAATGTCGTTGTTACAACGGGGATAGGCGAGTTGAATTTTTTTTCTATTCTTTTTCTACTTTGCGACTAAGACTACAACGTGTAGGGTAACGTTATACAGATCCTTTTAAGTTTTTTTGGGGGGGATTCGCTTGGTGGTCGCAATCGTTAAATGGTAAACTTTACAAAATAAAATAATGTTCCCAAGTTATTCACCGCATTGCTGACAATATATATTAAAAAATTCAGAATGATCGATTCATTAGTTTCGGAGTATATTTTATATAACGACATATATTACTTACATTATACATGCACTGTTAAATGATAAAACTTACAAAAATGTATTTATACAACCCACTGTTTTGTCTAAGATTCATAGTGATTGGTTAATTCATCTATATATTAATACGATAGTGTGTGTTATTTTCTGTGTCACGCTTACATCTTTTTTCTTCCGAGTAACTGTCGTTTAATTGTTACTAGCTTGGATGCCCGGATTTGCCCGAATGTTTGGAAGTGTGCCTTGAGCAAAAAAACAAAAAAAAAAACAAACAAACAAACAAAAAAAAAAAAAAAAAAAACAAAAAAAAAAAAACAAAAAAACAAAAACAAAACAAAAAACAACAACAAAAAAATAACAAAACAAAAAAAAAAACAAAAACAAAACAAAACAACCCCCCCCCCAAAAAAAACAAACAAAACAAAACAAAAAAATGTGGTAGTAAGAAGGCAAGCTCGAACCAGTACCGAGAAGGAATAAACGAACGTAAAAAAACAAACAAACAAAGAAAACGTGACGTCTTTGCCGTTGCATCCATCACCAAACCGGAAGTGGCAAAGGTTTAAATTAACGCAAGTCAATCGAAAAGATGGGGATCACTTTCGAAAATATCGGCGAAAAGAGCGACCCCTCCTTGAAGAAATGTGCCCAGTTGAGGGTGAAGGAATTAATGTTTCAATTCAAATTTTCGATATTTTTCGTTCGAAGGGTCGAGCTATAAAACGATATCGATCCGTCGCCTCTGACGAAAGTTTTAGGCAAAGCTACATACTGTTGTGGAGACGCCCACTAATTAACATAGGCGGGTGAGTGAGATATATAAAGGTCTCAATCACCAATACTGGGGGAGTCCGGCAACCGACCGCCTAATAGGCAAGACGCCTATATTGCCTCCAGTAAGACATGCAACACGCCACTTGCCGGAATATCTCCAACTGAAGTATATCTGAAAACATGTAAATATGTATATAACTTTTCTTCCTAATATATTATTGTATACCTTTACTTTTCGTGTTCTTGTTAATTATTTGTGCAGACACAACAGTGGCGACGGGAATTCGAAAAAAGATTTACGCGGGATAAAATCCACTATTAAAACACAACCGCGGCGTCGAGAATTCGAAAAAAGACTTACGCGGGATAAAATCCACTAGTAAACACAACAGTGACGTCAAAGATTCGAAAAAAGACTTACGCAGGATAAAATCCACTAGTAAACACAACATATACATACATAATACATATATACATACATAATACATGCATACATACATACATACATACATACATACATACATACATATATACATACATACTTTTAAAATGACAGCTGAGATTTATATTATAGACTAGCCTGGTGCCCGGGTGTTTCAAGGTGTGTGTTGAGCCCCCCCCCAAAAAAAGTGGTAGTAGGCAGGCAGGCTCGAACCCGTACCGTGAAAGAGTAACAGGACGTGAAAAAAACACTGACGTCTTTGCCGTTGCGCCCATCGCCAAACCGGAAAGTTGCGAAGGTTTAAATTAAGGCTAGTCGATCGAATCGAATTTTCGAAAACATCGATGAAAAAAGCGACCCAATTCTTGATAAAAAAACTCCCACCCGCTTCTTTAAAAAAAAAATAGGAGCATTGTCTGGGAGAATGATATACATGGAACAGGACAGATACTAAGGATTTTGTCATGAGGAACGAACATATTATATAGTGCGCCCTCCCAAAGAGGATATCATTTCTGAGAGGAATATATTTTAACAAATGAAAATGTACTATACTACCCCAAAAGTCGGAGGCAAGTCT
Source organism: Euprymna scolopes (assembly GCF_053919585.1). Lineage (NCBI taxonomy): Eukaryota > Metazoa > Mollusca > Cephalopoda > Sepiida > Sepiolidae > Euprymna > Euprymna scolopes. The sequence continues at coordinate 131,768,994 of NC_136486.1, read as the reverse complement.
TGAGAAACCTATCATTTAAAAAATATGATGGTAATGCCTAGAATGACATTGCGCCGGAGGATAATGTCATGTAGGATGACATAAAACAACAAATAGATATAACCCACTCGAAAATAAAGTGATACCAGGTAGTATCCCCAGTAAAAGGATAACGTAATTTCAGCAAGTATAATATAATAACAAAAGAGATGCTGCACTACAGTACTCCTCCAAAAAGATAAAGGTAATCCCTAAGAAGATTCTTCTATGATGATAGAATAGATATTTCTCTTTCTCCTAGAAGAGGATATAAGGCTGAATACAATTGCCAAAAAGGGAAACAACAAAGTACTTGACATAATTTAATGCGATTATATATAATAGCACCTGATCATAAGCTGTGATTGCGGTAAGGACAGAATGTTATCTATTTTGTCAACGCTGTTTCAGTCTACACTTTTCAATCATCCCACGACCATAAAATTTATAGTCGGCAGTTCTACTATCTGACATATAGGATGGACGCCTGTAAATGATATCTTAAAATTGACTGCTATTTTTAAAGTGCTCCAATTGTTTGTTTACAGAGCTTCGCATTACACGCACATATGCCCCCCATATATATATATATATATATATATATATATATATATATATATAATAGACATCTGTTGCAACGACTTAAGTAATGTGTCTACTGTCGGATAAGACAGAATATTACCTATTTTGTCAACCCTGTCGTAGTCTACACCATTAAGTCAACTAGCAGTAAATTATCACCATTCAAAAATGATTTACAACAATAGATTAATAGGTTGTATCTTCGAAGCAGTATCTATAAATCACTCATGGTCAGAAATGTGAAACTCAAGGATTGGTTCTCCAACGGGCAACCTCCTAACAACCCCATCTTAACTAGTTCTTAGTTATGAAGTGCAGTTTTAAGAACTACAACTGCAGCTGTTACTCCAGACAATGTTTATGTTTTATGGTCTGCCCTGTATTAACTTTTGCCATTGTTGTTCAAATATGGCCCAAGAAAATAGCAATACTGAAACGCTGCTGAGTGTGATGATATGGAAGATCTCGATTCCCTATAGGATGAATAATATTTTACCGATTAGTTTATTGCAGATAAAAATATTGCTGATCTTTGTTTTTTTATCTTTTGGTCGTCCGACAAAAGGAGGGTTGACCTGTAAATTCACCCTCGTCTGTTCGTCCGTTCGTCTGTCCGCACTTTTCTCAATAACTACACATTGGAATTTTTGAAATTTTGCACAAACATTAAACATTATATTAGTAAAAAGTAACAGAACGGAGTTTCCGGGAAAACTCTGGTTGCCCCCAAGGGGTTCCTCTCGAGTTAAAATGGCTAAAATTGACACTGCTCATTAAAAAAATTGATGCCTTAGATTTTTATAAAACTTTCTGAAAAGTTGTAACTGATTTCTATCTAATAATTCGCTCTTTTAGGGCTAATAAAAACATTCCATTTTTGGAACTATTTTACCATATTTGTCCAAAATTTTCTGTATATGTCTATTTAGCAGTTTTGCATGGTGCTGAACTCAAATTAAAATATGTTAAGGCCATGGGACTTTTAGGGCTAAATGTATGGGGTGTAAATGATGGAGTTATTTCTTTCTTCTTTTTTTTGCATGTTGCAGAACTCAAATTTACATAGGTTAAGGACTAAAACTGCACTGTTTGTTGATAATTACCAGAATTTGACGTCCTCTGGGGACTTTTGAGGCTAATTGAGGTGGGAGGGGGGAAATGCTGGCTTAGTATTTTTTATGCCTCGTTCACTGTATACTCACGGGGGATGATGAATGCTTCACTTGTTTTTTTTAATGTGGTCTTCAAATGATACAATTGTTTCAACACGTATATTACATGCCATATCTCAAGTATTTGTAACGATTCCATTCATGCATAGTACAATGATTACTTTATTAGAAAAAAATTATAAGCGTTTTCAAAGTTTTTTGAATATTGAATACGAATATAGTTGTATGAATTAAAACAAAATTGATCTTGGGTTAGCCGAAAAGAAATTCATCAACTTACGTTATTTTCAATATTAGTCCACAAGTCCTTTTTTACTGGAGGAGGAGGCTTTCGTTTATTAAAGCTCGAAAGCCACTGAAGGATAAGGGTTAATAGGTTTCAGTTGGCTGGTAAACAACACATAATTATCAGTAATGGTTGAACTTGGCTAGACATGGTTTGTTTATTTAAGAAGACGGATTAACGTTAAAACGTCCATGTTATAGTCAGCTTTAAAGCAGCCCTGCCATATTGTGTTCCACAGACAGCCATTTTTAGGAAAGAAACGTTGCTCATGAAATTTCCGTTTAGTTTTTGGCACTGATAGATAAAAAGGGAAATTAATAGCAGTTGTTGTAGATAGATGTGTGTCTGCTGCGAATGTTCTACAAGTAGAGTTCAGTGGAGCAAATGTCATGAAAATAATGATAAAACAGAGATAGACTTGCTACGTCTCTTCTTTGACAAGGAGGAAGTAGGGTGAAGAAGAGGGCACCGCAATTAAATAAAATGACTAGCAAAATATGCCACTCCCCTAAAAGGAAAAGGTAATTCATGGAGAGATTCTATAATGACTACAGAACAGATACTGCACTAACCTCAAAATAAGGAGGTAATTGCTGAATGGATGTAATCATAACGGATGAACTTATTCTACACTGCTCATCCAAAGAAGGAACTTGTTCATGTTAGGCTTGCAAACAACCATGTTAAATCTAATACGACGTCATCGATTCCATTCATCTATCGTTTCCAATACCCAAAACGGAACACGATGCAGGATTATCACCTTTAACAAATCTCTTTTAAAGAGGAGACCTAGTTGGTTGGACCACACTGCGCGTCACAATCCAGCGGAATTCATTCATGAAGCAATAGCTCCAGAATAACTCTAAGGTTGGCGAAGACGATCTGTAGGTCAGCTGAAGACATCGTTGTACACCGTTAAAGGTGACGTCGAACCTACTTCTGGTCTACAGTGTTCGCCGCTGGTTCCGGGACTGACTTCCCGTAACTATCTTGACCGCTGCGGACCATCGTGCCTGGTCTATAGTCAACCGGAATGCTGTGAATACCGTCTAATGTTTAAGTCTATTCAAGTATAGTACGATGACTACTCATAATTTTTTACCACTTGAAGATTAAATGCGATTACCGATGTAACAAAAAAAAAAAAAAGGTTTTGTAATACCCGGAGGAAAATTCATTTACATTATTTCTTTTTGAATGTACCCATGTCTGCATACAACCAGCCGTAGTCATGGACATTCACCTTTCAATTGAACCAGATTTTATCGAAGTAGGAAGTATCTTTAGTATTTTTATAAATGAGTTCCTGTTTATTTCCCATTTCCACAAGAAGTTTTACACAAGGTCGGTTTTTCATGTGGCTAAAATATCCAGCTTACCAAAAAGAGGAATAATACTCCACTTTGTTCCTAGCCAAAAAGCTTACGAAGTCTTCCCCTTAATCTTAATTTATCTACCCATCTATTCACACACACACACACACACACACACACACACACACACACACACACACACACACACACACACACACACACACACACACACACACACACACATATATACATGTATTATTTTATTCAATTGAGGTAAATAAAATTGCAATAAGTTCCTACAATAAATCTACTATTTCAATCTGAAAATACATCGTCAGGCGACAACAAACCCTCGGTCTTACTTGAGACTAGTCCTTTAATGAAAACATATATATATATATATATATATATATATATATATATATATATATATATATATATATATATGTGTGTGTGTGTGTGTGACCTTGTGTGTGTGTGTGTGCGTGTGTGTGTGTGTGTGTGTGTGTGCGTGCGTGCACGGATGAACGGTCTTTACCGAAATACTTTGATTAAAGACTTGAAGCTTGATATATAGAGCATTCGGATCCGTGGAACGAATGCGATTTGGATTTTAGACAGTAAATGTAGCTCCAAAGGGTAAAAAAATGGACAAATTGAAACTTGGCAAACATAAGTCGACTTGAAGTATCCCTCTACACATGTGCATATATTCATGTATACGTTTAAATCGGTTTATTTGCAAAACTTTCCTATGTATATCGTCTTAACTAAATGTTTCTGTTCCGATTCTAACTGATGGCACCCATATTTTCAAACCTTTGGAATCACTATAATATATCGGGGAAAATATAATAATCAGCAGAGAATTGATTCTATAATTATAAATACGAAATCTGCATAAATTAAAATATATTTAAGCGTATTAAGTGACGGGCGACTTGCTAATCCCGTATATAAATTTCAATAAGAAAATCATTATTTTATTTTTTTCCTAAACTTTACGAATAAAATTCTTAATAAGGCACATATAATTATGTTCATATACTATTGATCATCAAGATAACTATAATCATAATTTTAATAACGGTAACTTTTCTTCCTTAAGGAACTCCGATACGATATCATAATTATAATTGGTCTCTCATGTACATATCCATAGACAATATAACAGTTAACTTACGCGATTTCAAGTTGATTGACGTCTGACTCATATGTGAGAAATGCATCTCAAGATGATTCCTTTGTTATAATTGATTCCAACAATTGGGATTTATCTTTGTACAGATGTACAAATCATCAAACGTGTTGCTCTTGTAAGATCCATTGTTGACCAATCTTACAGGCGACTAAAATTGAGAGAACCAGTTACAGAATTTTCGAGACAAATTAAATATTCTTTCATTTCAAAACCATTTGACGTATTTAATAGCGGTAAAATGCAACGAGCGTCTTTTTCTGTGTACTATTGTAGGAGGGGTTTGAGAATTGAAGATCGTAGACGACTGGAGAATTGTAGAAGAAGTAGCTATCAAGATGGACCACAGCAAGCGTCCTTACTGTTTTAAAACAACAAAATTTGGCACGTAGCTGAAAACTTGGTGTGTCAAAATCGCACAAGTCAATCCGAACCTTTGCTAGAAAATCGTTGTCGAAAAAAGCAATGAATTAAAATATTCGATATTCTCGTAGACTAACTAAAAACTTAACCCAGTACCAATGCCTACGAAACTCGTCTCACGAGAGCCAAGAAACGTTTGAACAATTCACCTTAGCAAGGCTTAAATGCTAAGATCAGAGACTCATTATACAAAATAAAAAAAAACTCCTTAACAATGATTCATCTTACCAAGGCGTCAATGGCAAGGCCTAAGTGACTCGCCTTACAAATCCTGCCCCCCCAAAAAACCCTCCTCAACAAGAACTTAATGCCAAAGTTCAATAATCTTGTCTTACGAAAGATCAGCAATTTCTTAGCAATGACTCACCTTACCAAAAATTTAATGTCAAAGCATAAGAGACTGTTTTGTAAAATCCAAGAAACCCCTTAACTAGGATTCAATGTCAAGCTTCAAATATCCACCTAAAAACATCAGGAAATTTCTTTCTCGTAAAATAAAATACGAGTAGATTTCAGGATATAACTAGTGTTAAGATGTCTCTTGAAGAGAACAGGCTCTACATTCAGGTTCATCTGTAGGTTTTAGTAGAGGCATGTATTATGTAGCTTATGACTTTAGCGGGACACAGAGGCAAACAGATTAATTGAGATATGTGTTTCGTTATAGTTTCGAAAACTCGGAATATACGGTATATCAGTTTGGTGATTCCTTTCATCAACATCAGTGACGATTTTCGCTTCCACTTTTAACCATCAGCACGTACAGACGCTCTTAGCATTACCATTAACAGTAATCCTTGTTTCGTCTCTTCATCAGAGATAAACAGGACCAGGTAAAAACGCATGTTGGCAACGTGACGTCCAAAACAAAACTGACTCTCGAGTAAAATGTTGGGGTAATTTTATTTAGACATTTTAGATTCCCAACAACGCTTATTTTGCATAATCATCACCGCTTCATAATCACATGGTTCTACGTACGAGCCCACGTGCGCCCACTGTTTCCTTGCAGCGATCACATGCTAATCGTGGTCGTTTATCTCTCGATCCTTCTGTACTGCCCCTATCTTCATAACAGAAAAATCTCTTTTCTATATATATCTAATTAATATAATTATTATTATAATAGATTATGTAAAGATTATATTGTAATAATGCACTATCTCATAAAGAATACTGAAGAATTGTTATCTAACCAATTTGTATCAAATGGTCGGACAGTATTTAAATATTGACATGTGACGTAAAAATTTCCATAACACTTTGACATTCATTTGCGAAGTTGCATGACTATTATTCACTAAGGGATTTCCAGAATCCACTTTCGTACTGACTGTTAACTCCCGGACTCTTATCCCAATGCCCAATTAATATTCGCGGCTGTTTAAGAAATGACTGTTTGAACGTATGCAAGAAAAATGTATGCATTTCTACATTTTTTACTATTCTAATGTGGTCTGAAAGAAATTATTGCAAATGTATTAAAAGTAGACGTCATTTATATAATATATAAAACGCTGCAAACGTTTTGTAAAAGCGATTTACATTCTAATGTAATTTGTTAATAGCTATACAAAGAACATAACTGTCTATGGCAGCACTTTGAAGAGCATTGCTAATCAAGATCTTGTTGATTGCGATCCAGAACACATGCTGCAATGAGAAAATAGAGATTTGTTACTTTTTACACGGCTAATTTTTTTCCGAGCAATCCAATAATTGCAACCAGAGGATGGATACGTTTATCAGAAGCTATGAACCAAATGGTCAAATCACGTGGTTCTCGTGATGAGAGACATATGTGGGAAGATGCTCTTATTTTGGTGAATTGAAGAATGAAAAACGATTACGTTGCATCTCATTGCGTGCCTATAAAGAGTTCTCGATGAAAAATATCGATGAAGACTTATATAGATCGTAATTCGTGGGAAACAGCAACCTGACAACTTGTTTAACGTAAAACAATCGAAATAGAAACTTATCCTATTGAAGAACGAAAAAACAAAACAAAACAGATCGACACATCAGCTATCCGCCTACAATCCAGGGTCATTTTTGTAACAGGTTTTCTTAAGCGAGAATTAGATTTATTTAATAAGCTTAAAGCCACTAATTCATACTAGCACCCGTAAATCACACACATAGGGAGGACTTTTTTGCATCTTTGTACGGACCAATCAGTCTCCTGTGCGCCATGACTAAATGTTTTGAATCTGTGATAGACGAAGATTTTGTTTCTATTCGTAGTAAAAATTTATATCCTTAGTGAAGCCATAAGATTCGGCCATGCAACACCAACAGCTGACGTGCTGACTGTAATATCGCATTTCTACCAATAATGGCTTCATTTCTATGGCGATAGCTCATGACATATGAAAAACATTCAATACGTTTTAGAGCAAAGATCTGCTTCTCACACTAATAAGTTAAAGAATATCTAGCAATATCATTTCAACCATTTAATGTTTTCTCTCTAAAAGGTTGATACAATTATTCGTTGATTTGAAGAAATCCGAAGCACTGTTTCAACGTTATCTTCCTGATATTTCCCAATAACCTCTCAAATCATATTCTGATGTAATTTGTTTATATCTATTAAAATGACATAACTGTCTGCGGCAGCACTTTGAAGAGCATTGTTGACCATGCTCTTGCGGCTTATCTCTCTTTCGATCTGGAACACGCGTGTCAATGGCGAAATAGAGGATTGTTACTTGTAACATCACTAACACAAAACTTTTCCCAGATAATATAGTAAGTCGTATTAACAGTGTTCAACAGGTTACGTGAATAGGAACTTCGTATTTTAAGCAGTTTATTTTATTTTCCCTTTAAAATTCCACTAGAATGAAGCATATACGTATGCGGATAATAATTTATTTATTATTAAGAAATTTTTATACCCCCTTTCCGAATAAGCTCTTAAAAAGCTGGCTGTCTAATCTGAGCTAAAATGTCAAGTTTCTGTTCACGTGATCTATTGTACATTAATAGGACGGCTGATTATATTTTCTCCTCCATGACATAAATAGTACTTATTTCTCGACTTGTTATTCAGGCAAACGGATTGAACAGTAATCTGCCACACTGATGACCCCATTAAGACGAAACATATATATGTGTGGATAATAACTCAATCTTTATTACAAAATAAATTAGACTTTTTAGTCCATTGAAAAAGAGCAAAAGTTATAGCGTAACGACTTAGAATAATGTTTTATGTCAAATTGATGGTTGGTATGGTTAATTTTGTGCTCACTTTTGTATTTTACCTCTATTAATCCTATTAACCACTAATTGTGAATCGAGCGGATGCCATAATACTTAGTTCGTTTTACTTTTATATAGCAAAGGTCCATACAAAATCTAAGCTTGATCGGTTCAGCAGTTCCGATAAAAAATGGAACGGATAGACACACAGACTGAAGACAAACAGATAAATATAATATAAACACATACCTCACTTCTCCCACACTTTATTTCTCTCTCCATCTCTCGCTTCCTCTCTATCCCTCTCTCTCTCTGTGGGTGTGTTGTTGTGGGTGTGGGTACGTGAAAAAATCTTGAGATTAAGAATAATGATGTGTTCCATGAATACCACAAGTTTCATCAATCTCCCCGGGTTAAATTCACCCTCATTAGATCGTTTCCTCCTTCCATTGTTTCCAGTTTATATCTCAGTTAAGCACCGTTATTGATTTTTGGTTCACTTGGCACAAGAACACCCCTTCCCCACGCACTTGCACTGAAATCGGAATCGAAGACATTTTCAAAACCAACACCATCTAAAAGGCAACAGCGACCGATCTGAACTTTTCCAAAATTTTTTTTTTTTTCATTAAGATTCAGTGAAGATATCGACAAAGAAGCACCCCTAGGCGTAGGAGGAAATGAATCGATGAACGCAGTTTGGTTTGCCGTTTTCTCTTTCATGATAATTGCCCGAAGTTGGAAAAGAAGGTCTAGTGATTGGACTTCGTTATATAAAAGTGTCACTGTTACTGGACAAGTGTCCATCGAAACAAATAAAAAATATATATAATTTATTGAGAAATTTTCCAGATGTGTGAAAAACGATGCAAGAAGCTAAAATTTCTCTTGATATATTTATCATATAATAATACGCGCTTTGTCCTTGTTTCAATATACTTAGTTATATTTTTGGAAAAAAGAATTCCAGCTCTATTACAAGGAAAAAAAATTCAAAATAAGACCGTAATATTTTTTTTTCAGAAAGTTAAGTTATCGGTACCGTCGGTTTCAAACGTGATAATAGGAAACCATTTTATGTCCCGATATCAAGCTCTCTTCAGTCGATTTATATCTATTTGACACCGAAGGTACCGATGACATCTCATCTAAACTTTCTGAATATATATATATATATATATATATATATATATATATATATATATATATATATAAAAGTGGTAGTACAATTAAGTGTACAGTATAAATAGATACAGTAAACTCAAAAGTAATATGGATATTAGGTTTCTGATATCCATAAAATAATATTAATCAGATGTATTTATTCTTTTCTTAATCCCTACAATCCACAAATACTCTCAATAAAAGCCTATCATTCCAGAAAAAAAATCTTCCTCACAATAATCTTATAGTCCCTAAATAATAATAAAAAACTTTTTAAATATTTATGCTTCACTCTCATTAATACGTTGCATAATGCCACCAAACCATACGCACTCACCTATTTGACTTCGCCCCCCTCTCATGCTCTAATTTACTATCATTGCAGAGATATGTTCTCATGACAACCAGATCATCATCTCCACTTACTACGCAGCGTTTGAACTGCCTTGACGTAAGATCAACATTCTCCCCACCTTTGAATGAACTCGATCCACCGCGTGATAATATTCCCCATTTATTCTTCAAACCACTTTCTTTTTGGCTAACCTCACAGATCAGACCTTTTCATCTGTGCCTATTCACTAAGATATTTATTTTTTGGACCGTTTATAATCTCCAACAACATGCTCACGGGATACTATAAACATGGATATTTTATTTCTACTACCTTCTCTGATACACCTGATTTTGGACTCAACAACCATGGGAACATGCTCTCACGTGAAACCATTTTTTCTTTTTACTCCACTCCATCTCTTTCACTATTCTACATCTCACTTTCACGCTAGTATGATCCTTTTCATTCTTACTTTCTTTTAATACTTTACAAGCCAACTTTCTTTATACATTTTGCTAATTCTACTTCTCTGGCAAGAATGGAAATCCCCTGATTAAGGACTTTCACCTCAATTTGTGTTTTCTTTCCGAAAAAAATGTGTGTTTCTCTTTCTAAAGTGTTTCTCAACATATTTTATTAAACCTGTGTATTTATAATAAGCTCTAATCCATATTTGCTCCTTTTCACCCAGAACTGTTAAAAAATGAACTCACAGTCGACTCTCATAGAGAACAAAAGAAGATTGAAAAATCTGCCGCCAAATTCTACGAACTAAAATCCATTGGCTACCCCTATCATAATCCCTACCTTGGCGAATTTGAAAATTCTATGTGAAACTTAGTAAAGAAGATTAAATATAAGAAACATAAATACTTCCATAATCTAATCACTCCCAAAATCAACAACTTTGCCGATAAAGTTACAAAAAATAAATATATTTTCATTCCTGCTAACAAAATAAAAATTATTATGAACTAGACTACCCTACCTCCAAAACTTCATCTATAAAGAACTCAATAAATCTTACAAAACAGTCCCCTTCAATACATTAGATTCCGTTAATGCAGAGGCCAAAAATTATTCACCTTAATGAACATTTATAACTTCACTGAAATAATTACTCCAGACACCCTTAGATTCACCCTCAAATACCATCAACCTAACTTTCATTAGATTAATCTGTCCATCTAGCTCGGATTTAGGCGCTGTAAGCAAAAACTCCTACATAGGATCTTATTTTCGTTAAACGAAAGCGTCAGCTTTCCCCTCTGGCAAAACTCTGATTCCGTAATTAATTTGGTCAAAAACAAACATTTATTCAAGTTCATAACCTTCGATATCATCAATTAGTACCAATCTATTTTTTAAACCTCTTAAATAAAGCCCTAATCTTCGTCAAAAAGTATTCTGACTTAACAAATTTATAAATTAAATTAATCATCATAACTAGAAGATCCCTAATATAATTTAACAATAAGTCCTGGACCTAAAAGACCATCCCTAATAACTTGGATATTTTAATGGGTGCTTCTGATTCAGCAAGGTGAACCAACATTTTAATCTTAGACTCATAACCCATCCGGTCCTGGATATGACCTTAAATTATATCCGATGGTGAGGTCCCAGCTTGCGGGCTTTGGGGAGTTGTAGTACCTGTAAGAGTCCCAGCTATGGGTTAAATATAAACCGACTTGCAAAAAAGAAATATATTCTATTAAAAAATATGTTCTTCAAAATCACTGGATTCGGCATTAAATAACCTGGAAAGGGTTGATATGCCGTAAAACAAAAACAACCAACCAACCAACAACCTAACCTATCCAACCGCCCCAGGAGAAAGAAAAACATCTGGTTTAATCCCCCATTAACTAATATACCCAAAGAATTCTTTAGCATTATACAAAACTCCTTCAAATACCCACACCGATATAGCTCAATCTTTAATAAAACTCAATAAGGATTTCCTACTAAACTACAGGATTCACTCATAAACTAATTAACTAACGATTATGAATTTTGGAAACAGTTGCCAGACGTGAGGGAGGGTAATGTGGATTATATTTAGATTTTGGTTTATGCAAAAGTTGCACCAAGGATGTGGAAACCTTATATGAGGATTCAGATACCTCTAATGTTTGTGAAATTTAAACAATGAATTTCAATTTAATGTTAAAACTCCATGAGCTTAATTATTAAATGCTAAGCATTTACCAGAATCAAAATAATGTGATGGCTAAGGATCAAAATGAAAATAAGGATTCTAGACATAAGGTTTATAGAATTCTATTCCGATTTTAATTATTGTAAGGAGATATAAAAATGCTGCAAACTGTTATGTCCCGAATTATTTAAACATCCGTTCTCATGTTGAGTGTTATTTTCAGAACGTACGACATGTGTAAGGTGTATCTTGCCGGACTCAGGAATCATTATGTCAAACTCGGTAAGCTTTCTGTCTATCGAAAGATTCCCGAGTTCGACAGAAATATTTCCGTATTCGACAAGATACACTTGAAGAACGACGGATAATATATCGAACAAAATGTCGTGAAAATAACTCTCAAGATGAGAACAGTAGTCCGAATAATCAATCCTCGTCTAAAAAAATTCAGGAACATAATATGTTCTCTTCAAGTACTCAGTTTTAACTGTTTTGGGACGGCTATTCTTCTGGTTAGTTTAATTTATACAAAGCATTTCTGTTTGCATAAATGCTTACATATTTCGACTAGAGCTGAATGAATAAGCTCATCAGAATTCAATCGAAAATGAACACCAAATTTCACAAAAAATATTTCTAATATGGGGATATCAAATGATTGAAATTTAGCATACCACCCAATATTCATTTCCTTCGTCATCATTTCATATATACTTGTTTGACCTTTATATGAAAGCAGAATATAATCAATCAAGAAATATTATTTCTTAAGACCTCTTAGCCTTTCAAGATTATAATAACCTTTTATTATTTCTATCAATGCAATCCTACCGTCGCACCATGCACAACCCAATTTCATCAACTCTATAACGCTATACTAACGATTTGTTATTCAGTTGCAATCTTATTAATGTGATAATTTATTCTTTCATTTAGCTGTTCACGCAATATTACTCCTGTAGATAATAATTGACAATAATACTTCACCTTTAAAAACAAGTTACAGAACTGTATTGGACTCAGTCTCTCAGGATTATTAATCTCATACATGCATAGATTAGGGGGGCAAATCCTCAACAACTGCTGCTCACCATATTCCTATCGAGATACATGGCAGACGTTCTAATTATAACAGAACGACGAGATAAAGGCTTGAACATCTACACCATATTTTCTTGCACAGACCTATGTATACAGTTTACAATCGAATACCCTGATACTGATCGATGTTTATCACTTTTAGACTTTAACCTTATGGTGTCTGATGGAGGAGAAATCATAACCAAGTTTTACAGAAAGGCAGTGAGTATAAGTATCTTTGTGCATTATAAGTCGACCCTCCTCTCAAAAGAAAAAAAATCGGATACGTAGCTAATGAAATAATCCGCATCCAGGACAAGTGCAGTATTTTACAGACAAGACAGACTGCACTAGACAGTTCCACCATGTGTTAGAAATGAATAGATACCCTAACTCCGTCGTTAAACATCTCAGGTACCCTAAACAGCGAACAGGAAGTTTTACATCCAACACTTGCTTCCTTAAAATGCCTCAATTCAGCGATAAAATCACAACAGCGACCCACAATGCCATCAGAAGAGAGGGGTTCAATATGCAAATTGCTCACTGAAGCCTATCTCTGAGACAGCAGCTAGCTATACGCTAACAATGCAACCAATCTCCGTGCACTCTGGCCAAATGTCTTATGAAGACCACAAACATTTATTACCGTAGAAGTAGAGTCTACAGATTGAAATGTACCACCAGCAACAAATTTTTTGTGGGGAAGACCACTAAACTCCTACACATTATGATTAAAGGATACATACAAACATATGGGTCATTTTTCAAACACCTCAAAACCTGCAAAATACAGACAGACTCATTAAAGATAGCATTTTGGCTACAAAGCGAAACGTCAGAAATTTCGCATAAAAGAGGTTCTGTTCATTTCTAAGTTACGCCCAGTACTTAAAAACAGATTGGAACTTGGCGCAATATGTATAACACAGCTTACTTCATACCTGTCTTCACAATACTATAGCATCATTAGGTCATGTACAACAACAACAATAATAATAATAATAATAATAATAATAATAATAATAATAATAATACTACAATAACGCTCCTCTCCTATTAAATAAATATATAAATGGATATAAAAACAAAAACTGATTGTAATAATAAATAAAAATGCATAGACAAATAAGTCAAACTACCAATGAATATAAGTAAATATTCTTATTAACGTAGATGTGTGTATATATGAGCATAAATAGATACTGATATAATTTTAGAAAAAAAAACTTAATTAAAATGAATTAAAACAAATAAATAAAATAAAAGTATTTGTGGGAGTTATGTTTCACTGAATTTGCAATTCCATATTTAAAATACACAATAATACTTAAGGAAGTACACAGACATGTGAAACAGGCTGTCATATAAAATTCGAAAAATTCAAATAGTAGTAGTAGTAGTAGTAGTAGTAGTAGTAGTAATAATAATAATAATAATAATAATAATGATAATAATAAAATTATGGAACGGATCTACCACTCCCTCAATAACCATGGAATTACCCCGATTAACAGAAAGGATACCGAAAAGGAAAAAGAAGAAACACATGATCTGCTATACATAGATCAAAAGGTCCTAAAAGAGATAAAAAGAAGACGAAAGAATTTAGCCATGGCATGGATCGACTACTAAAAAGACTGCAAAAGGATCCCCCAAGCCTGGATATAAGAATGCTTAAAAATGTATAAAATACCAAGCAGGGTCATTAATCTGACTGAAAATACAATGAGAACGTGGAGATTGGAACTGACAGCTGATGGACAACACATAGTAGAAATTAACATAAAAAGAGTCATCTTCCAAGGAGATTCACTATCAATATTGCTGTTCATCATAGCCATGATGTCCCTAAAAAATATTCTGAAAAAGTACCAAGCTGGATGCAAGTTCTTTAATACAGAGGAAAAAAAATGAACCACCTGATGTACGTGGACGATCTAGAACTTTTTGCAAAGACCGAAAAGAAACTAGAGGCACTAATAAACACTACCAGGATCTTCAGCCAGGATATCCAAATGGAGTAACAAAAGACAAGAAAAGAAAACCGGAAAGTTCACAATAAAACATGAATAATAAAATCCAAATAAAAATGTCTTAGTGTATAGTCTGTTCGACATTTTCATTTTATACTTTTTTTTCGTGAGGAATTCCTTTCCTTATTTATTCTTTGTTTTTCATTTGTAAAAATATAGGCATTCCAACATATTCTTCCAAATATTTAAAGGCAACGTTTTAATGCGTTGAAAGGGGAAAAAACTCAATGAACTCTTTAAATAGCAAGAGTGTTGAAATCATTGCAAGACCAATTCAGAGTTTGCATAGTATTTGATGTTTGTTGGTTCTGAGTCTGCAAATTCACCAAACTTAAACGTGATATTTTTTTTTATTGTAGTAATAAAGTCAGTTTTTCGCTTCTTAACAGTCTTCATAGCATATATGTAATAATGTTGTGTTTCAAGATACATTTACACATATATGTCTTTGTTCTTGCGAGTTTTTTTTGCTCAGCTAAAAAAAAATTCTTTTACATCAACTCTCGATTTACTCTCAATATGGTATTATTGCTAATCGCCTGATGCTCCCTCACTGGGGAATGCCAACGGGGTTGTCCAGGCTCGTTTTGCAGGTCAGAGTGCTTCTCCTCGGAAGCGCTGACTTCTTAATCCTACTTTCTGACCCCGTTGTCTATAATTTCTTGCAGTGGAAGAGAATTAAATAACTTAATCATGAATATTAAGTAATAACATAAAAATCTGAAACAAAATAAGGTTCAAAGCGCTCAAAATGCTTACTAGAATCGTCCACAAAGACTAATAACGTAAACGGATTAAGTAATAAGTGAGAGTTTTGTTTTAAGATTCGATCCTCACTTATGCGATGCTAACGAAGAATATAATAATTTTACAGAGAAGAACGAAGAATTTTACGAAAGAAAAAAAAATGACTATATGTAAAAGAAAAACAAGCGAGTTGTGTTATATACATACAATGGAGGAGGTATCTTAGTTTCTAAGCACGACAGAGAGCCCACCTTCTTTGCAGCAACTATGGCAATGTTTTAAATGTATTTGTTCCAATTTATGTTGCCTTTAAATGTTAAGCCGAGAATTTTATACCTAGAGTTTTCAGGTAATGTATTATCAGTCACTGCAATCTGTGACTGAGAATTTTTTTTTTTGTAATTCTTAAAGGAAATAAACTTAGTCTTATCAGCATTGAATGCTACCATCCATTTACATCCCAATTCCAGAAGAAGGATCTGATTATATTAAGTATTCTTCGAGAAATACCGTACGGTTTAATTTCTACAGGAAAATCTTTGTATCAAATCCTGTCAAAGATATATCAATGGACTACTGCCCTAGCATCCCCTACCTTGTCAAATGCAGTATATAGAGATTATGGTTAGGATATCTGCAGCACAACAAGTTTGTGTAAATCCATACTGGCTTTCGGAAAGAAGTTTAGTGCTTATATGAAGTGCTTGATTTATTAAGTACTAAAATATTTTAGCGAAGAAAGAGGTTAATGAGGCGACAAGTGAGTGTGTCAGTTCTTTCACCGGAATTCTTCAAAACTGGCACCACAGAAGCAATTCTTCAGCAGTCAGAGTAGCAAGATTCGGTAACGCATTTGTTGTAGAGTTTGGAAAGAACTGAGTTACGCTCAGCGAAGCATTTTAAATAATGTAGAAGGGATAAGATCAGACATACACGACCTCGATGTGTTTTTTTTAATGATATCACAAAGACGAGAAGGAGTGATTTTCAAATCATCGAGTGTGGCTTCTGTCCGCAAAAGGGAAATTTGTTGTGGTTTGTTGGATCTAATATGGAGTTGGAGGCGAACGCTGGGTAAGCAGATTAGCCTTATCAGTTTCTGTTCAAACAACCTCACGATTGTTAGTGAGGCAATTCTTAATTGCCTTTTATTGTTATAAATGTTCCAGAAATCGCTAGTTCCTAATTTCTGCGACACAATGCGTTTTTTGTTAATTTCAATATGTATACACTTAGCTGTAGTTATTTCACTTTTAAAATTATTTCTAGCTTCTATATATTATTGTTTATTTGTACTTGACTTATGGCGAATAAATTTGTTACATTAACGAGAAAAATATACTAACCTTACACTAAAGCCTCACCATAATACCGCAGTCACTCTATAGCTCTACTAAAAAAAAACAAAAAAAATGTGTGTGTGTATTTTAAAAATATTATTTACCAAAAGCAACAAGACAAAAGTATATTTACATGTTCTTTAATTGATGGAAGATGATGGAGAATGGGGCAACAGTATATAAACAACAGAAAAGAAAGAAAAAGAAATAAAAACAAAATGCTAATGAGGAAGGTTAGTTAGGCGTCCTCAAACCGCTGTTAACTATACAGTTTGCCGGAATAAACGACAACAAGCAGTTAGGTCTCTAATTGAGAGTGGGGACTATGTGGAATGTTGAAAAATAAATTAAATGGATGATATGGATAGGTGCCCAATAACTTGTTAAATGTAAGTATATTTATAGCCTCTGGGTAAGTCTGTTGTTATTAAACCGAGTTCATCAGCTTACTCCATAACAAATGTAAGACAGTGAATCAGAAGTAAGTAAAATAGAGGAAAAGAAACTTGTAAATTCTCGCGAGATGAAGAAAATATTACACAAGGAAATGGAAAAAAAAAATGAAAACAAAGAAATTACAAACGCATCACTAGAATGAAATCAAAACAAAGAAAAATACGAAAAGAAAATGAAATACAAAATAAAAAAAATTAATAACAATCAAAGCAAAAAATGAAAAGAATAGAGAAGAAATCGCTAAACAAATAAAGTAAAAACAAACACGACGCATATTTTCAACCAAAATGGCGCCCGTCATAGTTCTCCCACCTGTCGCTTTCTCCTTTGTTTAACGTCGACCGATATATCAGCATGTTAGATCATCGTCAGCAGTATCATGATGAGCGCGTCGTATCGGCATCAGCATAATCTTGATCTGGATCGATACAGATCGATGTCGATGAGATATTCCGCCACCAACCCGTGTGGAGAGGATTTTCTCTGGCAGTTCACGGAAGCGAATGCAACTTACAAGATTCGAAATAGTCACGTTGAGTGGCACGTGACTCGGAGGTGAAGAAAATTTCGTCAGGTAGAAACCAAAATAAAGATAGAATTAGCACGAGAAAAGAGTATTTCTCTCTCTCTCTCTCTCTCTCTCTCTCTCTCTCTCTATATATATATATATATATATATATATATATATATATATATATATATATATATATAAGAAACTTTGTGTGTTTGTGAGTTCTTCGCTATGGACTCGCAAACGGCTGGGTCGATGTATGTGAAATTTCACACGAAGGTACTTAATGTGCCTGACAGTGTTCTTAGGTTTTGTGCCGAAATATTTTCGATAAGTATCGATAATCGATGATCGAAATAATCCGATGAAAGAAAGAACAGGCGATTTTTACCAAAGTTAAAATCTTACACAGCCTAACATCACAAGTGCATTTGAGAAGTTTTATTACCACACAAGCCGAAATGCCGAAGATATCATATGGACAGATATATATATATATATATATATATATATATATATATATATATATATATATATATATATATATATATATAGTGAAATTTGACATTTAAATTAAAATAATTCACAGAAAATATTTTATCATACAAATATGTGGTTTATTCAAAAGATTAATCTTTGGTACTTACGATTTTTTAAATTACATTTTCACCCCAAACAAGGCACATTGCCACTCAGGTGTAGGGGGATACTATCAGGGTCAGCAACTACGGGGGCACTATGTAGGGATTTGGGCAGCAAGATGTCGGTTCACATTGCACTTGAACCACTGCATGTCAGTACAGTTAGTGAAGCATGATCCTGGAATGGAATTCCAGAGTCTATCGGTTCTGGGGAAGAAACTACTGGAGTAGAAGGATCTTTTGCATCTAGGAATCTCTACTGTGTGGGGGTGGGAATTAGCTGCCTGTCAGGTTTGTCGAGGGTGTCTGCGTCTCGTGGGGGCACAAGTGTCTGCAGTTCGTCAGAGCACTCACCATTAAAATACTTGTAGAACAAGCAGAGGGATGCAACGTTTCGTCGATGGGACAAAGGCTGAAGCTTAGATCTATCAGATTGGCGACTCTTTTTTGAACCTTGTCTAGGAGCGAGAGACTAGTAGTAGACGCACCAGCCCAGATGTGACAACAATACTCCATACATGGGCGAATGGTGGCCTTATAGAGATACAGGATACTTTCAGGTGTCAGTAGTTTTCTAGCACAGTAGAGAGAGCCTACCTTTTTTGCAGCGGCCCTGGCAATGTTTTCAATATAATTGTTCCAGCTCATGTTTTCTGTGAACGTTAGGCCAAGCAGTTTGAAAGATGTACTCTCAGACAGGGAGTCACTGGCCATTGCTATTGGTGGCAGAGAAGGTTTCTTGTAGTTATTGAAGGAAACCAGTTTGGTTTTGGCAGCATTGAATGTGACCATCCATTTATGTCCCCATTCCACTACAGATTGGAGGTCATCCTCTAGTGTTTTTGCCATTTCTTTAGATATGTGTTCATTTGTTTTCCTGTCATGCCTTAATTTCGAGCATATAACTCCGCGGCTCGTGCGTATATGGCGTAATCTAGAGTCCAATTTTCGCAAACATTACGCATTAAATTAGGCTGTATTTTAATAATGACGCGTTGATTGTTGTCTTCCACAGAGATTGATGTCTTCTAGGGGACTTTACATATACAGAAAGAAAAAAATCTAATGGGGTTAAATTGCACGGACGAGGTGGTTAGTTGACAGGTTCATTTCGTGAAATCATTAATTCATTAAATGTTTCTCTCAGTAAATTGATCGTATCATTTGTAAATTGCAAATGATACTCCGGGGCCAATTTTTTATATACTGTATAAGGCGACGTTAACTACACGTCTTTATTGAGCTTGTTATTTGAGCCAACGTAGTCGATATTATAAACAGTATATGCCTTAAAATATATTTTTTTATAAACTAAAAGATAGACATATAGCCATATATGTCTGTATACATACGCAGATACGCACATACACACACACACACTTATATATATATATATATATATATATATATATATATATATATATATATATATATATAACATTTTAATTAAAAATTCAACTTTCTTTCCAGACTATGATTTTTTTTTTTTTTAGTAAAGTGTAGTTATTAACCGTCATTGCTGATGAAACTCTACCGTTTGTGGATTTAGTTTTTGTTTTTATTATGATTTGGATCTGTTGGAGTAACCTAGAGGAACGAACATGAATTGATTTGTGCAAATTAATTTAAATGTTAATGTTAACAGCTGTCTTCTCTTTAAATCTCCGAAACAACTACATGGTAAGCAGCTGCTGATCCCCGTTTTCTATTTAAAATTTTTTAGTTAAGGTTTCCTTTTTTCATCCTTATATAGTTAAATTCTCTTTTATAATTGGAGACTTTTGAAAAATCGGCTTATGCAAGTGTTAAGTCTATTTCTATTTAACAATTTTAGTTAATGCCTTTTTTTCATCCTTATATAATTGAATTCTCTTTTGTAATTATAAACCTTTTGCACGTTGGATTATGTAGGTGCTAAGTCTGCGATAGGTTAAATTTAGTTTCTTTTTTCCGGGAATTTAAACTGCATTCTTCATTTTTATTTTTACATTTTTTTCTTACTTAAAGCTTCTTTAGACGGTATATATATATATATATATATATATATATATATATATATATATATATATATATATATATATATATATATATATATACAGTAGCGTCCAAAACTAAGGGAAATTTTTTAAAACCTAATATCTATTAGAAATAACAACTGTGAAAAGATGAAATTTTGACAACTGGTAGTCGTTATCATAATAACATACTAAAATGTGAATCATTACTTTTGGACGTTCCTATTTTGAAAATAAATAAATAATTGTTATAATTCTTTTTCAATCCTTTGCAAATGATTCAAATTTTAGTATGTTATTATGGATGATAACGACTACCGGTTGTAAAAATTTCAGCTTTTCACAGTTGTTTCACATATATATCTATCAAATTTTAGTCATTCACTAAATTTAAAAATTTATGAGGTGAAATGTTTGAATTTCAAATCAAAAGATTTTTTATTATTCTATGTAAGACAAAGAATACATTTGAAATATTATAATACCTTATCCTATAGGATTTCGATGTCTTACTTTATGACATTTAAATACTTAAACAACTTTTAATTGTGATTTTCCATGTTTCACTGACTTTAGCAAATAAGGTGTAAACCATTATAATTATTTGCTAATATTTCCTCCTCTGAAGAGATGGTAGACATCATCATGACTTTTTGACAGCCTTAATAAGCTATAATTCTGCAACACTTAAAAAATTATAATCATCACTCCTACAATCTTGTTTAATAATGACACCGAATTTAACACTTTATAGAAAGATCTGTTTCATTCTGTCTAGACTATTTCCGGTCACAGTAATACGAGCTTTCACGGATTTTTTTCCCGCTTGAAATCACTTTTTCCAATTAAGCCGATGATGAAGGTTCTCATATTGGATTTCTTTCTTTTTACTATTAGGTCCCATTTGATTAGGGACAGACTCCTCTTTGGACTACTGCACTGCCCGGAAAAAAATAATTTTCATTATTTCAACTGTTTTGAAAACTTTCCAAACGGATTATATGCATTGTCACGCTGGACTTATTTTGGAATACATTCTATCTAAAGAACTATTTTGCATTTTGGATCAACTCGAGAGGAGTTTCATTCAAGCTGAAATATTATGCGCGGGTTGTTTTTATATTAGTTTTTAACATATCCAATGTTTTTTCATTTTTTTATTTGTCAATTTATAACTACAATAAATTGCGGTTTCACTTAATGCCTTAAGTAGCAAATTGTAGCATTGCTACAAATATAATTTGCTAATTTCTTTATGTCATCTGATGAGAAGAATAATTAGAATAGCATTCTTTGAAACTCCGCGGAATAAGGTCTTTATAAATTGTTTTTTTTTTGGAGTATTCAGTCGAACAATAAATTTTGAGTGTAAAGTTCAACTTACAGTTTTAATTTTCTTTCTCTTATAATAAGCTCTACTCTCTATTGCGTATTGAGCTTTTTTAATTCGGCTGGGATAAAATTTTTTATACATAAATACTGTTATTTATATTAGTTTGAAGTTTACCATTGCGTATATCAGGTAAGCACTACATCCCTTTGTTTTCATTAATATATATATATATATATATATATATATATATATATGTATATATATATATATATATATATATATATATATATATATATATATATATATATATATATACCGGTTGGAGTACATACATATGTTCCATTATGCTGGTTAACGATTACATGAGCTAGTAGGAGTATTTGAGTATGGTGAATAGTGCAGGTCGTGGTAACACGAAATCTACAAAACAGACTGTTACTTCGATCTTAAATCATAAACGTTCCCGAGAGACGAGGTTATATAGGCTGGACAGAAAAGAGATATGAGTCGATATGAGTAATGACGTTACGTTTATCGAATTAACAGATAAATGATAGCTTGAAATTCAGTTGTCTATGGAACTTTAAGCGGGGAGATCGCCAATTATACTGTAATAACTGAAAGGAAAACTTTTATAATGGCTAAGAACGCAATGTAATTCATTATGTCCATTTTTTCTCTAATTAGAAGTTAAGTAGATTTATGATCTCTCACTCATGTGTAGTCATTTCTCCTCAAAATAAAATCGGAAACTTTCAGCAAACGTCTTAATTTCCTTTTCAGTACACGAATATTATATTTGGTATAGCTAAACTGACGAGACGATCAACGATCATTTCATGCAAAGCACAACAGCAAGACGATCAGAATCAACGCAAAGATGAAAATGCGACGGCGACGATGACAGACAAAAAGAGAGGATGAAGATACGGAGAACCTACGCATACTGAATAGTCAAAAAAAAAAAAAAGAAGAAAGTCACAGAAAAGAAACGATATTTGAAACACTAATGAATATTTCAGGTTGTCTCTTGACGAATACAACAAGAAGTAGAGAAAAAAGAAATTAATGTACATGAAAGATGCGTAAAAGACAAGTGTGAAGGAAATAGCGACATATAAATTCTTTCAGTAACGTAAATAATTACACATATACTTACGTGTATACAGGTAAAAAAAAAGAGTCGTATTTGCTTTTTTTTTTCGAAAGTTATGTTGACAATTTCTTGTCCATATTTTTCAAGAGGTGTAAATAGCAGACCTGTGAGATTCTTTTGGCACTAATAAGGAATCAAACGGATGCTGCAATACGCGGCAGCGGATAAAAATTTATACTTTGGCACAAAATCAGTCCCTCAATGCAGGAAAGAGTTTGGCAGAATTAATACACCTGATAGAAGACAATTTAGCGTTTAGTGGCTGAACTCCAGGAGACAAAGAAGAGATGCCCACAAAGACCACAGTGGTTAACATCGTTCAAACCTAATTCCTAAAAATATTTAAGCGAACGCCTTGAAGAATCTAAAGGAAATCAATACATCGACTCTTATAAGAACCTGTCATTTCGAGAACATCGGTGTTGAAGATTCTCAATGCGGAACTTAAGCATTTTGTGAATATATCAGTTAAAACACTCGACTAGCTACAATAACTATCACGAATTTCCTTTATTCTCTATCTGTACCTAAATATAAGCGAAAATTCCATGAACAGAGTTTTTTCTAGAACTACTTGTCTGTGAACACAATACCACTGAGCTGCTTCTCGGCTCACTATATTATGATCGTTTTCAAGTCAAACGTGATCAAGTTCTTGAAGAGCCGTCAACTAAAATAAATTAAATTATCAAATTTCAATAACAATGCCCATTAACCCTTATCCTTGAGTAGCCTTTAGACCTTGATGAGGGGTGACTATGATGTAAAAATGATTTGAAATGACCCTGGTTGTTGAATTTGACTTCATTTAATAACATGTCTCGCTGTTATTTTTGAGTGGGCATATCAACCAATAGAATGTCTGAGCTCAGGCTCCCCCATCCATGAACATACCTAGAAATGAACTGCATGATATGCCATTGGACAATGACATCATCAGGCAATACATTTTGCAGAAGAATGAGAATCAGGTGATGGTGGACACAGATTGTTACATTATGAACGAAGTTCATTCCTGCGCTGTAAAGATTATAAGCCAAAACTAGAGAAGAAGAAACCCCCTCCGTATTAAGCTATCAAAATTAAAATATAACCCAGGCTTTTTATTTTTGGAATATATGCGCTAAGTAGCAAAATTTATCGAAACTTATAAACTTTATTTTGGTAAAAAGATTTCATCTGATAAGATGAGCTGTTTGTTGAAAATCCACAGATTAAGAAAAAAGAAAACTTTGAAATTTTGTATTTATTGTAAAATAATAAATTTTTCGTAATTTTTAAAATTTACTGAATTTAATTACAAAATTTCATTTTTACTATTGCTCTATCTCGAATATTGAGCTTTTTTTAAAAGAAAAAAAATCTAATTT
This sequence comes from Euprymna scolopes, assembly GCF_053919585.1. Taxonomy (NCBI): domain Eukaryota; kingdom Metazoa; phylum Mollusca; class Cephalopoda; order Sepiida; family Sepiolidae; genus Euprymna; species Euprymna scolopes. Next base: position 131,744,442 of record NC_136486.1, on the reverse strand, counting down.
TGATTGTCTTATAAATATTGATACTAATATTTATATAGACTTTAATTTTACAGCATTATAAATCTGATTTTTAAAGTATTTCAAAATTTCAGCAAATATATATATATATATATATATATATATATATATATATATATATATATATATATATAATTTTTATTAGAATAGCAAAATTTTAAAATAATGAAAAGAAGTAAACCATAATCAAATGTTAAAAAATAATACATAAGTCGATCAAAAAAGATCACGAAGTGTAATACAACCCTAGAAAAAGTGAACACTATTCGGAATGTTATAAAAGAAATAAGTCGATTAAGAAAAAAAAAAAAAAAGAAAAAAAGAAAAAATCACGAAATGCAAAAAGAACGAAACCCAAAGCGCTTTTCGTACAGACGGACTTTTTCTAGGATATACGTCTGTAAAGAGGAATAGAAAAATTATTCCCTCCTTACAGACGTATATCCTTTTAAGCTAATTCAAAAAGAAAGTTTTCATTATTTCGCAATTACCTTAATTCGAATCAATAGTTGTGTAAAAGATGAAAAGTGAATTGTTGGAACAAGAAATTAGTACAGGCCAAGCATTAAAAAAGATTAATGCGAAAAAGTAAAGAAAAAGCTCTATCAAAAAGGATATTGAAGAAAGTGGCGTTTTTATATATTTGTTTTCTTAGCAAGGTGTTGATTGAATGGCAGTTTAGCTAACTTTTGTTATAAGACTACTATTGTCAACTTTCTGAATCCAGTGGTCGATAATCCCAATCAATCTAAAGTTTCTCACAACTGTATCTTCCTCATTGATCTTTTGTGGAATCGAGATGGATATTGAAATGCTTGCAGTCACTGTCTTGTGTGAGTGCAGAAGTAATTTATTTATCTCCTTTCAACGAGGTTAAACATGAGGTCAGGCGTGGTTTTACTGAAAGCGTTTCTATAAAATAAACTGGATTCGAACTTGGCACATTTAGGTTTTGATTCTGTGTCGTCAATCACTAAGCAGTTATCTGTGTTGATTTAAGTGTTGATAACAGTTGCTTTTGTTCATATTGTACCGTGTGCATTTTTATGATCAGACACGAGAAGGACGATTTTATTTGTAGTACAACTGAAGTGCATTCTATATAAATAAATAAAAATTATGCATGTGAGATTACATATGTTTGAAACAGATGACAATAAAAAAATACAGTATGACTCTGCGAATGTTCGATAAAAAAGAAAAGAAGTAATTCTTAAGTGATACATAATCAAGAGATATACTCTCTTTCTTAATAAAATATGTAAGGAAGGTGTAGTTATCTCCCCTGGTTAGATATGACTTTACATCTAAATTTGTTGCATCTTTTCGACAAAATTCTCAGAAGCCGTATTGTATTTGTCCAACATGTAGAGTTTGTATTATCCCGTTTGTGTGCCCCGTAACCTATCTAATGTTAATGAAAACAAACATTATTTAAACTTGCCAAAAATAATTTAGAATATATTTCTCTTAGTCTGTCATTATATCTGTGTGTCTGCTCCATTTTTGTTTTTTTATGAAACTAATGAGTCGATATGGCTGAAATTTTGTGTGGACCTTTGTTATGATAAGGTGCAACGAACTAAGAATTATGCTATCTGCTCTATACACAGTTAGGAGTTAATAGGGATTAGTCACAACAATGCCGCATTTACTCTGTACACTTCCTAGGAAACTATTGGCCGATCGGGTTGAAAATTTGTATGGATCTTTGTTATGATAATGTGCAACGAACTAGACATTGTATCATCCGTTCGACACACAGACAGAGGTCACAGGGGTGAATAAAGATAAAGATTTAATGCTAAAATAAGTATAAATTTAATCATATTCAATCATTAATTTTGCATGAAGCACTCATTCTAAGTCAACGGGCTATAACCATTCCCTGTTTTTTTAAGGGCCAGAAAGTTAAATTTTGTTTTATGTTTTATTTAGTAAACATAAGTTTGCGGAAAAATGCCGAAACACATTTAACTTTAAATAATTGCGTAAATAATTTAAGCCTTTTAATTAGAAAATTACGCCTTTTTTCAATTAATTTTTATTACTATAATTGCGAATGCCTTCATAATTTATTTATATCATAATGTCTTTATTGCAACAGTATTACAACACCGTTTTTTTCAATACTACATAGTTTTCATCTGAGATCTCTGATTTTCTTCGCTTTAGATATTGTATTCGCTACAAATATATATTTTTTTCTTTTTATAAAACCTATTAATTTATAATGACGCTCAGCTAAGCATGGCTAAAGCGACTGAAACTTTGAATCGATTCTCATGTTTAGCATTTGTTGACAAATTTCCCTATGAATTGTTAATGTTATTCTATAAATATGATTTCGAGTGTATGAATTCAAATTTAAGATGGCGTCACAACAAAGATGTAAAATAATAAACGTCGAAGATGGTGGAAGTAAAGAAGACACATTAAGGTACAAGAGGATAAAGAAGGCGAAGAAAAGCAAAAAGAAGGGATTGGATTAAACGTGCACAGCGGAGAAGAGAAAAGTCGACAAAACCCCGGATGTAGAAAGAGGATTAAAAAAAATCTTAAAGGAAGTTAACTGACCGAGTAAAAAAGAGGGATGGGGCGATGGAATGGAAGATTAGGTAAAAAAATTTGAGGAAAAGAGGAAATGGAAAAGAAAGAAATGTTAATAAACGTAAAATACGAAAAAAAAACAAAAAAAAACAAGGGAGGTAATATCAGAATGTCGACAGGTGGATAGTAAAAGGAACTAAAGAAAGGCGATCATAGAATTTGAAGAAAAGAATTTGATGATAAAGACAAATGCGTTGACAAATAGAATCAGTTACATGAATAAAGGTTATAATTCAAAAGAAAGAAGGGATTAAATGAAATTAATTTTTTTAAATTCATTAATATTGTTCTAAGCTGTTATGGGAATGAAAGCGATTATCATAGTAAAAGAATTAAGGGTCAATGTCAGTGGAAAATAAAATAAAAGTAAGAGTAGGATAAAATGAAAAAAAAGTACCAATATTAATTGAGAAAACGACGGCAGGAGTTGATGAAGTAAAAGAACAAAAAAAAACAACAACAAAAAAAACTACGTATGCTATTGGCAACAATAGAGCTCAACATTAATCAACATTCGAAAGATTCGAGTATCATCAATGTTAGACTCTATATTATATTTGTCTTAGTCTGCCTGTCTGTATGTATGTCTGTCCGCTCCACGTTTTCTTGAAAATTACTGGACCGTTCTAGACAACCTTTTTGTTTTTTATAAAACTTTGTTATGATAAGGTGCAGCGAACTATTATGGTATTAGTTCACTGCACTGTTAGGGATTAATAGAGATCAATAAAGATTTGTAGTTAATGCAAAAATGAGGACAAATTTAATCACATTTAAATATCGATTAGGCATAAAGCATTCATCCTAAGTCAACGGTCTATAACTTTTGCCCGTTTTTAACGGGCCAACATTTCTAGTTGTTAAATAATATTAGGGCTATAACATCAGAATATACTTTTCATTATTTTGACTCTCGGGGTATATATCAGTTAATATATTATATGTTTTAGATAGAGTGATGTGGCTTTCGATTGATTAACTGTGTCTAACTGTGTTGGATATAAACTCTAGAGTCAAAATACTGAACAGAATATTCTCTTGTCATAACCCTAATAACAATACAGAAAATGAGAATAAGAAACAGCAGCAAAAATAAACGTGTCATATTAGTAGGAAAGGATATCTAAATTAAAGAGGGATATAACCACATAAAATCTATCTATCTATTAATCTATAAAAGTTAACGTGTCTTTGTGTGTATCTGTGTGTCTGTGTGTGTACATTTTCCTACGCAATAACTGTCAATTTTCAGTCCACAGACTCGAAATTTGATATACAGTGTACTGATTTGGGAAACTCTTTCTAATCCGTTTTCGGCCAGAAATTTGGCTCTTAAGAGGTCAAAGTTCAACGATTTGACCTTTGAGAACTCTACCAAACTCCATTGCCAATTTTGGGTCTAAACACTTGAAATTTTAGATATAGGTTCCTTGGACATGGAGCTAACTTAATAACTTGATTTGAGCCCAAAACAATAAATTTTAAGGAGTCATAATAGGGGTCAAAGTTAAACAAAAATTGACCCCTGCGGTCTCTACCAAATTACTCAGACAATTTCTGGTCTAAACATTTGACATTTTACATAAAGGGTATTTCGAAATAGGACAAGTTTTTTAATCGGTTTGGGTCGAAAATTTTTAGTTACCAATATATAAATGTATGTATGTATGTTTGCATGTCTGCCTAAAACTTTCGATAGGGGCGACGGATTTTACCAAGATCAGTATCGTTTTGAAATTCGACATTTCAGACGACAAATATCGAAAAATTGGCTAAAAACATTAATATCTTCACCTTCAACTGGACAGTTTTCTACGGGGGGAGGGTCGCTTTTTCGCAAATATTTTTGAAAGTCATCCTCTTCTTTCGATTGTCTTGCCTTACATACGTAACTTCCGGTTTGGCGATGGTCGTAACAGCAAGGACGTCAGGTTTTTTCCCCGTTCTTTCCCTCTTCACGGTACAGGTTCAAGCCTGCCTTCCTACTACCACTTTTTTTTTGCTCAATACACATATCCAAACACGCGGGCAACGCCAGGCTGAAATGCTAGTCTATATATATATATATATATATATATATATATATATATATATATATATATATATATATATAAAAGTGAACGTGTGTGCGTGTCCGTGTGTGTTTCCCTACGCAATAACTCTGTCAATTTTTAGTCTACAGACTCTAAATTTGATATACAGAGTACTGAGATTTGGGAAAATCGATGGGATCGGTTTTCAGTCAGAAATTTCACTGTTAAGGGGTCAATGTTCAACGATTTGACCTTTGAGAACGCTACCAAACTCCTCCGACAATTTTAGGCCTAAACACTTGAAATTTTAGATATAGGTTTCTTGGACATGGATCTAACTTAATGGAATTATAGACCAACACAATAAATTTTAAGGGGTCATAATAGGAGTCAAAGTTAAAAAAAAAATGACCGTTTTTTTTTTCAGCATACACCTCCAAACACCCGGGCAACGCCGGGTACGCATGCTAGTATATATATAAAAGTGAACATGTGTGTGTGTGTGTGTTTGTGTCTGTGTGTTTGTGTGTACATTTTCCAACGCAATAACTCTGTCAATTTTCAGTCTACAGACTCGAAATTTGATATACAAGGTACTGAGATTTGGGAAAATCTTTATAATCCGTTTTCGGCCAGAAATTTGACTGTTAAAGGGTCAAGGTTCAACGATTTTACCTTTGAGAACTCTACCAAACTCCTCCGCCAATTTTAGGTCTAAACACTTGACCTTTTAGATATAGGTTCCTTAGACATGAATTTAACTTTAGAATTTGATTTGAGTCCCAAAAAATAAATGTTAAGGGGTCATAATAGGGGTCAAAGTTAAAAAAAATGACCGCTTTTTTTTGCTCAACATACACCTCCAAACACCCTGGAAACGCCGGGCTTAAATAATGCTAGTATTAAAAAATAAACTCCATAAATCTTGTCGGACTCAAGCCGTTTAGCTTCTCAACTAGTCAAGTGAATGAACTACCCACCATGTTGCCTGCATATTCTTATATAAAAAAAAAAACAAAGAAAAGAAAAGAAAACAAAACAAAACAGAGTAAAAAGAATCCGAGAGAAAATAGAATGTTTTGTAACTGCGTTCGAGTCTCCCGGCAAGTAGTAATTATCACTTCTTACACTGATGATCACAAAAGCATGAAACTCTAGCGTATTGAAAACCGAGGCCCCGACTGGTCATCGTCAAGACTGACAGACTTCATGATATATATATATATATATATATATATATATATATATATATATATATATATATATATATATATATATATATATATATATATATATATATATATATATATATCAAAGTAAACATTTGGCATAAACTCTTTGCCCAAGTACTCCTTCCTAAGGTACAGATATTACTGTTTAATATTCGTGCCAAATCAAGGGAAACTGTTTTGAAAAATTACAAAACTATATCCATTATTTACATAGACGATATCGAATTGCTGTGAAATATATAGGCATTATACAATACAGCTGGTTAAGAAATATATAGGCATTATACAATACATCTGGTTAAGAAATATATAGGCATTATACAATACAGCTGGTTAAGAAATATATAGGCATCATACAATACAGCTGGTTAAGAAATATATAGGCATTATACAATACAGCTGGTTAAGAAATATATAGGCATCATACAATATAGCTGGTTAAGAAATATATAGGCATTATACAATACAGCTGGTTAAGAAATATATAGGCATTATACAATACAACTGGTTAAGAAATATATATGCATTATACAATACAGCTGGTTAAGAAATATATAGGCATTATACAATACAGCTGGTTAAGAAATATATATGCATTATACAATACAGCTGGTTAAGAAATATATAGGCATTATACAATACAGCTGGTTAAGAAATATATAGGCATCATACAATATAGCTGGTTAAGAAATATATAGGCATTATACAATACAGCTGGTTAAGAAATATATAGGCATTATACAATACAACTGGTTAAGAAATATATAGGCATTATACAATACAGCTGGTTAAGAAATATATAGGCATTATACAATACAACTGGTTAAGAAATATCTAGGCATCATACAATACAGCTGGTTAAGAAATATACAGGCATTATACAATACAGCTGGTTAAGAAATATATAAGCATTATACAATACCAGTTTAAACAAAGCTTTTACGCCTATAAGTTTTTAAACAACTGGTTGAACGCCTCCCACGTAGTGCTCGGTAACCGGAACTGATGATTTAAAGAGCTCAGAATACCCAATCAAATTAAATGGATCAGTTTAGAGAAATCTACACCGTATAGGAATAGAACCTTGAAACCACATGAAACTGTTTATTTTATAACCCACTCTCCTTTAAATATCACATCAAATCGAAAACTGATCCCTCAGATTTCTCAGGCCCGACAAAGTATCCCTATATTTTTATGGAAACTTATTAACAATATATTTAAGGGGGAAAACACTATTACTAACTATTCTAGAATGTTAACATTTTCGTTAAACGAAGTAACTTCATGCATTTTCCATAAAAGAGAATTATCAAGTTTTCTCTCTTTAATAGCATTCTTCTCTGCATCACGTTCAAACCACACATATTTTCAACCGAGCTCACACTTTTATAATTGGGCATAAAAGATTGACTTCCGAAATCACTGATAAGAAATTAATTCCAATAATCTAGAAAAATGGTTCGAATAATTCTACTGTTCCAATAGATATCTCACTCGTCAAGCAATCCTCTATCTATATAAGAGCCATTTACGTCCGAAGATGGAGTATTGTTGCCATATCCGGGGAAGAGTTGCTAAGAGTTCTCTTTGCTGTCTTGGCAGAGTTCAAAACCGGCTTCGAAATCTAGTGAGCGAAGCTATATCCTTCACCCTAACTTCTTTAACACAAAAGAGATGTAGCGGGTCTATTTCTGCTCCATCGTTATTTTCACATCATTTTCTCGACTGAGTTCCTATGTATGCCCCCTATAGAACATGCGCAGCAGAAACTCGTCTTACTACAACCACTGCTATCAATTCCCCTAATTATCTATCTGTGCCTAAAACAAAACGCAAATTCCATGAGCAAAGTCTCTTTCCTCCAACTACCCTTCTGTGGGACTCGATATCGCGGGACTGCCTCCCAGTTTACTATAGCATGCCAGTTTTCAAGTCTAACGTGAACAAATTCCTGTTGAGTTGTCCTCTTAAATAAAGATTACGCAAGTTTTACCATTACCGATAACCACAATGTCGTTTTACCGCCGAACTGGCACTCATTAAACTTTTTTCTTGAGTGACCTACGACCCTTGGTAAACGGTGATCCCCCCACCGAGTAAAAATGTAGTTTGAAAAATAAATATTTTTTTCATTTAAGTAATTGGTAGAATTCCATCACGTTTCTTACACATACAACTAATGTAATTCAGAAACATAGAATCAATTATAAACAAGAAATAAACATGAATAGAAAATAGATAACGTCGGCATTCATATCTTTACTGATTGAAAGAGGTGATAGGTTGGCCGACAATTTTGTTAAAAAGTTCTAAAATTCATGTTATGTTTTTATTATTCTGTATATAGCTTTTATTTTATTTTAAAATATATGGTTTATTTTTTGAAGGGGTAAAGCGAATCATGCTGATATCTGTTCTGCTCTCTATGTACAAATGGGAAGCAAAACAGACTTAAGCGATGAAGTGCTAAAGGAATGCGTTAAAGTTGTAGAAAATTCTTTTCATTCATAACTATTTTTTTACTTAATAAAAATTCTACCTTGAATTCGTCTCTCGCTAGGTTGCTATCGGATCTCAGCCGTTCGTTTTGCCAATTTGTCACTGGCAATATCTGTACTGGACCGGCGAAGAGCTGCAATCAAACTCATGAAAGGCGTTTTTTTTTTTTTTTTTTTTTTTAATTTGAAAAAAAGATAAAAAACAAAAAAACAAAACAAGAAAAAACAAAAAATAAACAAAAAACAAACAAACAAACAAACAAACAAACAAACAAACAAACAAAACACCCACAAATAACTCAGACAAACAACATTACTGAGCGAGAAAATCAGTAGGTTATTATTACTAAACAAACGTTAAGATCCTTTTCTCTTCTAGACATGTCTTTTGGTATCAGGACAACCAGGTTGTGTTATTGCCTCATAAAAGTAGTCGTCTATAATGGAGAGGAATAAAAAGGTAGCGAGAGGTAGAAATCGAGACAAGGATGGAGAGAAATGCATATATCTAAGTTACTTTCGCGACTCAATATTTAGCTCGATTTCTGCTTTAAAATTTAATCTTTTTTCATTATTTAAGGGGGCGGTTCATCAAGAATTTGTTTGTGTTAGACTTGAAAACATCCAAGTTGAATTTGGGGGGGGGCAGGCAAGCGGCAGAGAGTTCCACAGCCGTGCAGTTCTGAGAAAGAAGCTTTGTTCATGGAATCTAAGTTTTGATTTAGGCACGGATAAAGACTGGGGAAAATTATTGACAGTGGTTTCAGCTAGTCGGGTGTTTTTCGTGAAAGATTGGCGGGGGGCTCAGAGAATGGAGCTTAGACGAGAACTTACCATGGAAATAACGATAAAACAGAGACAAGCTCGCAATGTCTCTTTTGTGGAAGAGAGGTTGCAGGGAAGAGAAAAGATCATCCCCCACAAAGTCACGAAGTCTATTTTGTACTCTGTCAAGGCAGGATAGACTGTTTTTAGCAGCTCCTGTCCAGATGTGGCAGCATTACTCTATCCTTGGACGTACTTGGCTTTTATACAGATAGAGAATTGCATCATTAGTAAGATATCTTCTGGAGCGGTAGAAGAATAAACGTATCATCATGTGTTTTTATAACTGCCGTCTTGTGTTGTGTCATTCTACCAGAACAAAGGTAAAGTGAAATTGTATTAATATGAACTTTGTGTTTATATAAATCTACAACTGTCAAAATGTAAATGTCAAACGCACTCTCTGTCTATCTATTAAGATATCCATAAATCTACTCTCATTGAATTACTTGCTAGGCTCTCCTGTAATAATCTGTACCCTGTCTGTCTCGTTATATATAAGAACTGTCTCTCTCTCTATATGTACCCTGTCTCCATATCTCACCAATGTCTCCATCTCTCTACAATATGAACACTCACAATGGATATATATATATATATAAAATCTAGCATCCAGGAACAGGATCACACACATGAACCTCTAAGACTCTCTACTAAGACTCTTATTAACCATGAACAGCAACAAATATATAAGTCGTCATCTAAATAAGAACAACGTAACAATAAAACCGATGTACATAAAACAATATGCATAAAACCATGAATATAAAATATTATACATAAAACAATGATATAATAATATTCATTAAACTAATAGACATAAAATAGTTATACATGGGACCGATATTCTTAAAACTGGTATACATAAAACTCACACGTATAATAATGATATTCATAAAATCGACAAATATAAAACCGATATACATAAAACGCGCACAAATAAAACTGATATTCTTGTCACCAATATGCATAAAACCGATATACATAAAACTGATATACATAAAACTGATTTTCATAAAATCGACAAACAGAACCGATATAATAAAACTACGAAACCCTACGAAGCTAATAACATGGTACGGAATTGCAATTATTAGATTATATTACATTACATTACTCAGAATTACTATTACATTTTCTTTTTACTCGCAAACAAGAATTTCTACAACTAGTACCTGATGTACTTTACCCCATAAGATTTTTCGCCCACGAAAAAGTATCAAAATGTATGCGCATAATAAACGACTTCAAAACTGGCTCTCGTGTTTTCAGCAAACATGAATGTCGTTATTTACAACGGAAAAGCGTTAATTGAAGTTCGTTACCATAATCAAGCCATAAGTAGTCATTGGATGGATTTAATTGTCTTGAACATCGCCGCTTTTTGTCCTTCTCGAAAGAATAATCGTAGATTAGAGCGAGTAAAATTGTCTAATCCTTCAAGAAAATGTCAACAAACATTCCTCAAGAAGTTGGCATGCAATGCAAATAAAAATCTCTCTTTCAAAATTTGCACGTCTTTCTAAATCAAATTCTTATTTATACTTTTTTAACATGTTTTAAAAATTTTCTTGAAGTTTTATTTCGTACGATAATATATATGTAAATTTCTTTCTACACATTTTTATTTAGGTTTGGATGTTTTATCTGTATATCCGTCTTAGTTGATATCTATATATATCGGTTTAATTCATTTGCTGTGTATCTGTGTATATAATTTTAAGTGATTCATATCTAGCAGCTGTCTATCAATCTATCTGTCTGTATGGACGCACCTTGTTTCACTATATCCCTCTTTTGGGTTCTGTGAAAATGTAAAAGAAAAATTTCCTCCAAACGCCAGATAATATTTCATATAACATTTATTACTTGATGTTTTTCGGCTTGGAGTTGGAGCTTCCTTTGTTCTCTATATATTGCTATATTGTTCACTACTCGTGTTTCCATGAACCGCTCATATCTTCCAATTTTGTAGGCTCATTTCTAGTCATCTAGCAATCAATCTACTTACCTATCTTAGACATTTATTGGATTCATATGTATTTGTCTATCTGCCTATTAATCTGCTTATCCATGTTATTTTGTCAATCTCCCGCCTTCTATATAAAATACTAGCGTGGGCTTTGCCCGATCGTAAAATACGCCTAAATATGATATTTTAATTTCTCCAGATTTCGTATATATTATTATAGAGTCGTGATTTCAAACGTAGAAAAAAAGGTAAATCGAAACCGAAAATAAAACTGTAGCATAAAAAGCTGGTAACGTTATCACTGTACCAACGTAACATGCATATTAACTGATTAAAAATAAACTAAGATAATTGTACAAAATGTAAAACGATTATTTCAATTTTGACCCCTTTTTGACTCCTTAAAACTATTTTAACCAGCTAAAGACTCATGAAAGAGACGGTCCATAAAAATCCAATCATTTTAGGCTTCTAGCGCCGCTCTGCGACTTTTAGTTTCAGAAGTGATAGAGTTTGAAAATGTGGAGACAGACAGACAGACAGACAGACATATAGCCTTTTATGTATTAGACTAGCAGAGTGTCGCCCGGCTTTGCCCAACCGTAAAATATGCTTAAATATGATATTTTAATTCGTCAAGATTTCGTATATATTATTATAGAGTTTTGATTTCAAAAGTAAAAAAAAAAAGTATTTGGTTTCCATCAACTAGAATCGAAACTGAGGCATTCAAAGCTGGTTATGTTATCATTGTACCAACGTGATCCGCATATGAACTGATTAAAAATTAAAATTTAAAATTAAAATAAACTAAGATGAATGTACAAAATTTATAACGATTTTTCAATTTTGACTCCTTAAAAGCTTTTTTAACCGGTTAAAGACCCATGAAACAACGGCCTGTAAAAAAAAAAAAAAAATCTAATCATCTGAGGCCCGTAGCGCCGCCCTACGACTTTTAGTATCGGTTTGCTAGTGTTTTTTTATATTTTGGAACGTATTTATAAAGATATATAAACATGTCAGAACTAAATAGACAACCTTCAATTAATACGTGTTAAAAATTGGATAATTGCTCGTTATTTTATTCTGTGTTTGTCTGGATCTATCCCTCCACCATCACCGGTGAAGCACTTTGTCTGTATGATGTTCAGGCGTCTTCAGATCTTATCATAGGGTATCCAACTACGTTTGTTTGGCAATCCGTCAGACCTCTGTCTTAATCTCATTTTTTGTCATATTGTCGCGATTTCTGTGCATCACATGCCTGTACCAGTGCAGACGATTTTCTCTCAGTCTGCACGAGGTCGGCGTAACCTCGGACATTTCTAAGTTTGATAAGACCGGAAATACATCGCAACATCTTTGTCTCCATGACGGGCACTCTTCTTTCTGCTTCCTTTGTCGACGGCCAGCACTCGGAGCCGCACTAACTGATCGACAATAGTTTAGGGCGACCCGAAGGCTCCCTTTTGATTAGCTACTACACAAAAGTGTAGGGGAGGCACCACCCCATTTCCAGGATTACTCCAATTGCCCTTGACCCTCATCTTATGATGCTGAGTGTTTAGAAAGTCTTTGAAAAGACTCGGTCGAGATTGAACCTAGATCTCCTGGCTCATTAGCGAATATTCTTAAAATTATGCTAAATGGGCCGTAAAAAGCAGGAGTAAAAGTTGAAAACGTCGATATTTTATACTAATGTACATTTCTGGTCTTTCAGATATTAATATATGACTGTCATATATTACAATTTATCTGAAACGTGCTAAGCTTTATAATTGTCAAAGTCTGAGAATCGTACACTAAATTCAAGTGACCAGTATTCATTTATTTTTTTTTCTTCCAACAATCTAAAACATTCTGTACACATTACGATCGTTTCGCGATTACATAAACAACCGGGAATTGTCATGCACTTCCAGGACCTTTCATCTATGGAGTTCACCGGAAGTTAAGGAACTGGCTCTAAAGGAAACGTTGAAGCAAAAATACAATAAAAACAAAAACAAAAACAAAACACTAGACAGATAACTTAAATTAAACTTTATTTCTTTGAACCTTATTCCTTTGAAGAACTCTGTCTCTCTTTTTGTCTTTCTCTCTCTCTCGTTCTCTCTCTCGCTCTCTCTCTCCCTATATATATATATATATATATATATATATATATATATATATATATATATATATATATAAAGAGAAAACTCGAGCAGAGTGATCGATTAATAAGATATCCATTCATACATGTGTTATAGAAGGTCAAAACAACATCGATATTGTCGGTTTCAAATCCAAACAAAACGAAACCAATGTCTTACCGTCAATCTCGGACTTTCTTCAGCCCCTGTTTATATTTCTCAATATAACCAGTGGCTGAAAAGAATTTGACATAGGCGACCAGATATTAGTCCCCTTTCGTCTAGATTTGAAGCCGACAATATCGATATTGTTCTGATCTTCTGTGTATTCTCTCTGGTAATTTTAGGCCCTGTAAGGTGTTAACCTTGGTCAAAATCACATATTCCTTTTTTTATCGAATCATTTTGATTGTCAGTTATCGACATTTATCGAAAACATTCGATAAAAACTCTAAGAACACTACAAGACACATGAAGTAGTTTCGTGCGAAATTTCATGAAAATTGGCCCAGACGTTTTCGAATATATAGGGAACACACATAGACACATGTACACAGACAAAGTTTCTTATATAAAATAGTGTATATATATATATATATATATATATATATATATATATATATATATATATATATATATATATATAGTGACTCCTTATAAAGAAAGTATAGTTAATTGATTTCAGCTACTTAGAACATATAATTGACTTTAATTCATATATTCTTAAAAGGAGTTAATTTCATTACGTTACGTTTGGGTTAAGCAGCTGCATTTGAAGTGATGGAAAACATCTACATAACGTATGGGTATGATGTTGCTAACATATTGGTCATAATACATATATTAGTTCCAAACCTCACCTGAACATGCAACACCTCTTATTATTATTATTATTGTTATTATTATTATTATCATTATTATTATTATTATTATTATTATTATTATTATTATTATTATTATTATTATTATTATTTACTCACAAGGAGTAAGTAGTCACACAAGGCATGATCAAAGATTTCTCTTTGAGAACAACTTGTGTTTTCTGGAGTCTGAGTGACAACAAGTATTATTATTATTATTATTATTATTATTTATTTATTTATTTATTAATTTTTGCCATGATCTTTCGTGGAAACACGCACATATTCTCCTGTGATTTATCGAGATATGCCTTTAGTGGCGTTAATGAAGCCAGTCCCAGATCACAGAAGATTATTTTATGTACGTGCTTAGTTTGAAGGACATCAGAGCATGATCGCGAACTAAGACGAAAATAACGGCAATTTACCCAATTATAGATCTGAATTCGATGCTTTTTGGTTTAATGTTACGATTAAATGTCAGGCACGTGCTGGGCGTAATTGCATTGGAGTGTCCTTCGACATTCATAAACACACTGGCGAGAGAATTGCTATTGCTTCACAGTATGTTTTGAAGTTTGTGATTTGATGTATCTATCTATCTATCTATCTATCTATATTTAAACATTCATAAACATCTAAAAATGTACTACTACTACTACTACTACTACTACTACTACTACTACTACTACTATTAATAATAATAACACCGCATATATAGGGATGACCCGACGCTGTTTGTCAAAAGCAAAAAGGGACTGGGAAAGCTGATAAACACAACCAGAATATTCAGCCAGGATATTGAAATAACATTTGGGATGAAAAAATGTGCGCTACTGAAGATGAAAAGGGGAGAAAAATAAAAGTATCAGAGGGTATGGAACTGCTCAATCAAGAGGAGATGAGGATGCTTGGTGAAGATTACACTTACAAATATTTGGGTGTTTGGAAGCAGACACTATCAAATCTACTAAAATGAAAGAGAAGATTGGAAAGGAATACCCGTGAAAAAAGCCCTGTTTGAAACAAAACTATATGGTAGAAACCTAAGTAAAGAGATACACACCTAGGCGGTATCACGAATAAAATACTCTGGACCATTCATAAGCTAGAAGGAAGAAGAGTAAGGCACCTAAACCAGAAGACGAGAAAACTAATGACAATTCACAAAGAATTACACCCAAAAGACGATACTGCACGACTCTACGTGAAAAGGAACGAATGGGGAAGAGAACTAATAAATGTAGAAGGCTATGTATTAAGCACAAAAAACACTTGGAAAATTACATGTCAGAACATTTGATCAAGAAACACCGTCAAGAAAAACAATATAGGAAACGATGAAAGTAGAAAGAATGACAAGAAAAGAAAGTGGGAAGAGGGAGAGAGAGAGAGAAAGAGAGAGAAAGAGAGAGAGAGAGAGAGAGAGAATTACATGGATGATTCATCAGAATAACAAAAGAGAAACATTAAAACACGTGAATGTGGCTAATGATACGTGAACAGAAAAACATAATTTCTACCGACGGGTGCACAGAACAACGCGATTAGAACAAACCACATTAAAGCTTAAATAAATGAAACACAGGAAAGCAGTAAATGTAGACTGCGTAAACAAAGAGAAGAAACGATAAACACATAAGTGAATACATAAGGAATATAAGGACAGGCACGACGTCACGGGGAAAGCAGTGCACTGGGAACTCTGCAGACGACTGAATAAATAACGCGGTTAAAGCGGTACTGATTTGAACCCAACTTACTTGTGTCAAGGTCAAAAAGATAAAGGCGTTGCCGGTGACACATCACACTCAGTGAATTCCATTGACAGAGCATGCACCTGCGTGCTAGAAAGTGGATCGGTAGTTAACAGGAGGTTACCACCCTACACATATACCTGATATAAATAGAAACGCGTGGGGATTTTGGAATAGACAGTCGATTGGAATCGAAGTTTCGTAGACATTTGGACTTCAGTTAGTTTCGAGACCAGTAGCGTCAGAGAAATGGTGCGTTGATAGAAACACAAGAAAGCTTAAGTCAGCAAAGCAGGGGTTCCTCGGGTTCACTTGTAGACGAAATCGGCGTCGTGTTTTTGTCTTGAATTCTCTTTACAGACTATCGACCAGTGACCAGAAGACAAAAGATAAAAAAAAGTATGGTGAACTCTTAACGCGCGCGTGCACCCCACACACATACACACAAGTAGATACACAACTAAAATGAGCTCGACCGCGTGTGTACACACCCGACTGTGTAAATGTATATACACTGTATATATAAGACTTGTATATAATGGAATGGGAACAGATGCACGCGGACGAGTTTAAAGAGAAGATCACATAGAAGCCATATCAGCATATACCCCTGCACATGTTAGAGCAAGACGAAGGTTACATAGCAGTTATATATATATAAAAAAGGCAACGCATAACATATCACATGCGGACAAGTGATTGAAACACAAACCAGAGACTGTACTGAAAAACGAAACCCACAAAACCCTTAGGGATATGGGGGTACAAATAACTCACCCAAGCTAGGAAACCGGGCGTCATAAAAATTAACAAGAGAAAAAGAATATGTCAAATTTTAGATTTTGCCGTCGAACAAATCAAAGAGTGAAGATCAAAGAAAAAGAAAACCGAAACAAATATGCGGAACTTGCCAGAGAACTGAATGGAATATGTACCTGAAGAAAATCAATATAATGCCAATAATTGTAGGAGCTTTAGGATCAGCTCCACAGAACTTAGATTAAAAGAATAAGAGAAATCGGAATTAAGGGAAAGATCCAGACAATGCAATGGACAGTAATGCTGAACACAGCTGAAATCTTAGGGAAAACCCTCGAGTTCGAAACTTAATCTACACGAGTGACAAACTTTAGCCGGCCATATAGAAAATGCAGCAGAAGTAAAACAAAGATGCAACTAAGAAAACTGAAATTGCAAAATTGTAAAATTATAAAGTGACTAACACCCCCCTCCCCTCCAAAAACTAAAAAATAATCAGGTGCCGGCATCGACTGGCACCACACGAAATAGTCGAGAAGGGCCAAGGAGGATATAAAAAGCCAGGAAAGAAATGTCTAAGCAAACCTCCCGTGGGTCGGTTTATTGCCACCTAATTCCAGTGAAGAACAGTCAATGGCAAACGACTGTTTTAGTAACACACATACATTTGCAAAGCTTATCGAAAGAGGGGGAGAGCACCGGAAACCCGGGGAGACATTCTGTCATCCAGAATACAGGGAATACCACAGGTTGTTGTCAGTAAGCTATCTCCGATGATGACCTGTGTGAGAACTCCCTGTGGGATAATAATAATAATAATAATAATAATAATAATAATAATAATAATAATAATAATAATAATAATAATAAGGGTAATAAGAATGATAGAATAAATAAACTGTAAACTAATATAACACTAAAAAATATCTAAGTATAGCCAGGTTAAAACATGATCATCTTTTAATGCGTAAAGAAAGATGACTCACCCTTTCAAAATTAACAAAGTAATGTTAAAATAGAAGTGAGCTGATCTTCGATAAAAGCCCATCTATTGGCTGGTGAAAAGAGCAGGAATAAAAAACATATGATTGGTTATCTAGCAAACTTAATCCTATGTGTATACAGACATGACAGAAAATAATAGATACTAAGATAAATATTTTTCCTAAGAGTAATATATGCTACTTTATATTTACAGATAAGAATAGTCCTGGAATATCTTAGAGTACCTCATTAAAATTGCATCTCAAGTGGTAAAAATGAACCAAGTTAACTCCCTTTTTATGAAACTCTACTAGGGCGACACAACATTGGTTAAGCAAAAATAGGATTAATAAACTTCCATGACCGTCCCCAAATATGAACTCAATTGAAAACTTTTGGGGCATATTAGACCGGAACCTTCGCGAAAAGAAAAGGAAACTATTTTCTGAGCCTAACCTTTAAGCATTATTGCGTCAGAAATGGCAAATATTACTTCAAGATAATATTCGCCAACTGATGAATATCATCACTAGAAGGTCTTAGCATTAAAAATAGCAAAGGGAATGTCAACCAAGTATTAGTTATTAAATTTGTGATGATTTATTTTGTTTCTATAAGTAAACACTTCTTTTCTTTCATATATATATATATATATATATATATATATATATATATATATATATATATATGTATATATATATATATAAACTGGTCATATATATATTCATAATTTACTCTCTCTTTCTCTGTACATACATATATATATATATAAATATATATATATAACACATACATATATATAATTAAACTCTTGGTTTGTTCGTTTTAGATAAACTATTAAAGATATTTTTTCGCCATTGTTTCTTTTTGGTCGACTATTTTGAAATGACAAAAAAATAACGATTCTTACAACACATGCGTATAAAACAAACTTTTTTTACCAATCGTTAAAAGAATAAAACAGAAATTGTTAAATTGAAGAAATAAAGCATAACTGAAAATAAAATTATTTGGTACTTGTGTATTTAACAAACCAGACGCAACTCAGCGTTCGACTAGGATTTCTCCGGAACACGACGTAAACAGCTCGGGTTTAGCTGCTGCTTGACGTAACATGGCGATCAGCCAATCACAACGCACGCACTGAGTTTCAACTCGACGCGCACGCGCCCTACATCAGACGAGAATTCCGATAGCAATTGGAAGAGATGGAAGAGAGAGAAAGAAAGAAAGAAATTTAATCAGTGAATACGACCCTGCTGATGAGGAGTATTTCTTGGTGAGCATACCAAATAGGAATGCTGAAACCCTCCTTACACTAATAAAGTCTGAGGAAAATGCATCGTCCTGAGAAAAATGTTCATTCCTGGTATAACAAAGCAAAAAATCCCCAAAACAAAAACAACAAAAAACACTACTCGCAGAGATTCGGCAAAAATAAATAAATAAAAAAAAAATACCAATTTTGTTGTTTACATAAATACTTGCAAAAAAAAACAGACAAAAAGTTTGTTTCACTTTTTCTAAACTATAAAAAATATTTTTAAAAAGTTACTATTATTTATTGCAAAAGTTGCCTTAAATTCACAAAGCAAATGACATTTTCTACAAACATTTAATAAAAATATACATGAATGGTAGTTTTTTTTTGCGTTTGTGTGTGTGTGTTTTATTGATGTTTCTACATTAAAAATTTTACTTTATTTTTCTTCCATATAGCGTCGTTATTACTTTATCAGCAACGCTCCGCTTTATCCGACTGTTGACGTCATGAGCCGGAGAAAGCCGAACCAAACGCTTAGTTTCGTCTAGTTCGTTAAATGCGTAAGTACCAATTATTAAAAAAAAATAATTAGAAAAACCTTGAATTTAAATCACTGTCAATTTATTCAAACAGTCCTTGTAAAAACAATTTTTAAAATAAAGTGGCGCTTATGCACTTATGTTATCGTGCTGTTTTTAAGATAGTATTTTCACGTTAAATTAAAGTTTTACAATATCTTTTTGTTTATTAAATTGTTAGGTGAAAGTACAGATAATCCTGTCGGTTTCTAATGTGTGGAAAATCTAGCTCCCCAAAAAAGGGTACTCTGGATAGTAACAAAAATTGAAATTGCCCCAGTTTCGAAGGATTTCTCCTCCACTGATCGAGTAAAAACGGTGAAGTGTAGTTCACTCGCTGTTTCACTCCCCACTCTCTTCCTTTCTTAATATCTCTATATCCCTTCCCTCTCCCTCTCTATCTCAATCTTTCTCTATCACCCTGTTAATCTCTCTTTAAGCCCCTTTCTCTCTCTAACGCCCTCTATCTCTCTCTCCCTTCTTTCTTTTCCTCTGTCTCTCTCCCTCTCTGTTTCTAACTCTCCCCCTCTCTCTGTCTCTATAGTTCAACTCCTCTATCTCTCTCTATTTCCGTCCCTTTCTCTATTTTGCGTTCACTTTCTCTTCTCTATCTCTATCTCTCTATCTTCCTCTCTATCTACCCATCTCTAATCCCCATCCTATTTTAGTCTCCTGAATAAACTACAGTGAATAAGGCATTGTCAAACATTGATACATCCTATTTTATTCACATGATTTACTTGCTGTGAGAATAGAAAATCATTTGAAAATTACTGCTACCCTGAACAGAACCAGGAGTAACTGGTAAAACATTTCTAATGAAATTGATTTTGACAACGATTCGGTAACAAAATTACATAGACTTAGCCCTTGCTGCATGCAGAGTAGCTGCGATCTTGCTACCGAGTAGAAGAATTACTCATCATACTTTGAAACTACTATCAACCATTCAATTTTTCAAAAATCCCATGTTCAGGATCACCAAAATATCCAGTATGGAGGAAAATATGGCAGAAATGCAAACTTATTGTTTGGGATGAATGCACAATGGAACGCAAAAAATCACTCGAGGCTCTTGGTTGATCCTTGCAAGATTTGTGTGGCAATGTCAGACCATTTGGAAATAAAGTAATATTGCTTGCAGGAGATTTCAGACAAATGTTACCTGTAACTCCTCAATCAACACCAGCAGATGAAATAAATGCTTGCAAAATATGCGTATTCAGTTGCAGAATGCTCGATCTGCGCAGAAACTTTTGCATTATTTGTGGGAAATTGGGCACGGAAAAGTGCCGGCTGATCCAAGTTAAGGGCAAAAACTTTTTACTCTTAACTTCTGTAATTTTATTACATTAAAAGAAGAGTTGGTAAAATGATTTTTCCAGATATTCAAATTAATTATACGAATTCCAGTTGGCTGAGTGAACGAGCTATTCTTGCAACTCAATACAAAAACGTCCATGAACTTAACGCCATTATACGCCGTAACATTCCAAGTGACATAGTCACATAAAAATCCATCGTGTTGTGGAAGCATATAACGTTATTAATTATACAACAGTTAGGTTTGCCAGGGATGCCACCGCATGTACTGCAACTGAAAATTGGCGTACTAATTATCATATTGTGAAATATAAACCACTCCAAGCTTTGCAATGGCACATGGCTTACAGTATCACAGAAACAACAATTTTAAGAGGACCTTTCACATGTGAATATATCTTCATTCCACTCATTCCTATGATCCCACCGGATATATCATCACATTTTAGGAAATTGCACTTTCCAATTTTATTATCGTTTGCAATAACCATCAACAAGGCTTCGGGAACAATCTTTACAATTGAGTGGTTTACAGATACATACTGACTGTTTCTCACATGGACAATTTATGTTGTGTGCTCAAGAGTCAGAAAACCAGAAAATCTCGATATCAGCTTAGAAAATGGAACAACAAAATGTGTACTGGGAAATTAAACCTATAATAAACATGCATTTTCTCATTTTGGAATTTTTCTATTGCACCAATATGAGCCACAACAACGTGGCGTGTGGCAGGGTACAGCTAGTATATATATATATATATATATATATATATATATATATCGTGATAATTCTGGCGATGTTTTTTTCGTAAGAGTTAATTCATGCAATTCTTACTCTGTATTTATAACAGAGCCCCATAACAAAGCCATATGTTTACTATAAATTGTGATCATGTAAATATTTTGACTACATATGTGCAGACATGATGTAGCTATAATTCTATTTAGGCTTATCCTCATCAAAATGAAAATGAAAAAAAAAGAACGAATGCTTATTTTTGGTTTCATCATCCTAATAATTTTGTTTGATTAAACCTAGATAAAGCTGTAGGCACGCACACACACACACACACACACACACACACACACACACACACACACACACACACATATATATATATATATATATATATATAAATGTTTGGAGGTACAAAATTTATATAAGAATTTGAATAAAACATACGGGAATTTCTCGAGAGCTCTTTCGGCTATCATCCCGTCAGGAGAAATCGATAGCATACAAACACAATATCACTGGCGAAATAAAAGAGCACTACGGGGGAAATTTGAATGAGCCAGAAATAAGAAAAAAAAAAAACGATTAAAAGAAATATTTAATCTGAAATTGCGTTTAAAAGCGATTAAAACTAAACCTTGGCACAGCGAGGGTAAAGGGGTGTGTGTGAAAAAGGGTGAAAGTTCCCCAAAGAGAAATAATGTTTTTGTTGTCTCTTAAAGAAGGTTTTTGAACCGCAATAGAGACAGACTCCCAAATCTTTAAATGGTTTTTGGAGTCTGCTCTGTGCAGCACCTCGAACCACTCTATTTTTCATCACAGCATGGATTGTCAACCAAATGCTGGCCAATGGCAGAGTCCAAGGCTACGGAAGGAGGAAGACTACCAGATCCTACCCTCCACTGTCTAAGTTTAGATGGAACGTGCTGGTTTATACGAGTTAGAAATGCAAAGATATTCGCCCAACATAACCAGCATCGCACTGGCATTTAAATTGATAAACAATATTACTAATTTGGGTGTAAGGCAAACTATTTTTGCGAAAAGAAGGAAAAGCAGGTGTCATAGTGTATACCAAACGCAAGGAAACAGAGTAGAAGCACTTATAAGCACTTCTAACAATCTTTTGTCTTTATTTGAAGATTACAGCATGATGATTAATTTGGCGAATAAAAGTCATTTTTATTTTAATCAATCATCCAGAAGAAGTCTTGAAATAAAGACAAAATTATGATGAATATATAAATAATTTTGTTTTTTTATTTTTTATTTTCCATATATATATAAAAGTGAAAGTGTCTGTCTGTCTGTTTGTGTACATTTCCCTACACAATACCTTTGTCAATCTTCAGTCTACAGACTTGAAATTTGATATATAGAGTATTGAGATTTGGGAAAATCTTTCTAATCAATTTTCGGCCAGAAATTTGGCTGTTAAGAGGTCAAAGTTCAACGATTTGACCTTTGAGAACTCTACCAAACTCCACCAACACATTTGGGTCTAAACAATTGAAATTGTAGATATAGGTTCCTTAGACATGGATCTTATTTAATAACTTGATTTGAGCCCAAACCAATAAATGTTAAGGAGTCATAATAGGGGTCAATTTCTGGTCTAAACATTTGAAATTTTACATAAAGAGTATTCGGAGATAGGGCAAGCTTTTTAATCGGTTTGGGTCGAAAATTTGAGTGACCATTATATAGATGTATGTATGTATGTTTGCATGTCTGCATAAAACTTTCTACAGAGGCGGCGGATTTTCACAGGATCAGTATCGCTTTGAAGCTCGACTCTTCAGACGACAAATACGGAAAAATTGTCTGAAAACATAAATTTCTTCCTCCTCAACTGGGCACTTTTCTACAGGAGAGGTCGCTTTTTTCACCGATATTTTCGAAAGTCATCCCCTCTTTTCGATTGTCTACCCTTAATTAAAACCTACTTCACTCCCGGTTTGACAGTGGTCATAACAGCAAAGACGTCACGTTTTTTCCCGTTCTTTTCCTCCTTCACGGTACAGGTTCGAGCCTGCCTTCTAACTAACACCTCCAAACACCCATGCAACGTCTAAGCAATTTAAATATTAGATATAGGTTACTTGGACATGGATCTGACGTAATAACTTGATTTGAGCTCAAAAGAATAAATGTTAAGAAGTCATAATAGGGTTCAAATTTTAAAAAAATATTGACCTCTGCGGTCTCTACCAAATTACTCAGACAATTTCTGGTCTAAACATTTGAAATTTTACATAAAGGGTATTCAGAGATAGGGCAAGCTTTTTAATCGGTTTGGGCCAAAAACTTTAGTAACCAGTATATAAATGTAATTATGTATGTTTGCATGTCTGCCTAAAACTTTCGACATTTCTTCCTCCTCAACTGGGCACTTTTCTACAGGGAGGGGTCGCTTTTTTCACCGATATTTTCGGAAGTTATCCCCTCTTTTCGATTGTCTACCCTTAATTTAAACCTACGTCACTTCCAGTTTGGTGGTGGTCGTAACAGCAAAGACGTCACGTTTTCCCCGTTCTTTTCCTCCTTCGCGGTACGGGTTTGAGCCTGCCTTCCTACTACCACGTTTTTTTTTTGCTCAGCACACACCTCATAACACCCGGACAACGCCGAGTACCCATGCTTGTATATATATATATATATATATATATATATATATATGCACACCATTATATTTATGGAGAGTAGGTAATGCATTGTGGATGCATTATCGGCAGCTCCTGTAACTCTCGCTTCTCCTTATTGGTCCCTCAGTCCTGATTTCCAATAAGTGATTTTTCTGACAAAGGGATTATTATAGGTCAGCAGTTTTGCGTGAACAGTAGCCTGAGATATCGGAAATTTTCTGTTTCTATGTCTATTCTTCTGGCCATGTCACTAGTAAGGATGCTGGTGCTAAACGTTTTATCTAGGCTGACGTTATCCGCCTGATAGTCAGGGACCCGAACCTTGGATTTACGACTAAGGCGGCTGTCCTATCAACAGGCGCAAAAACTTTGTGTACGGCTGGGCCGATTTAAGAAAATGTACTTAATGTGTCTGAGGGTGTTCTTACGTAGGTTTTGTATAGGAATGCATCTAATAAGTATCGAAAATCGATAATCGAAAACATCCGATTTAAGACGGAAGTCCGATTTTGAACAAAGTTAACACTTTTATACATGCTAACATCACAAGTTTATCTGAGAAGTTTTATCACGGCACAATCAGAAAGGCCCAGCTTATAAAATCAACTGTAGATACTTTTATAAGACAGGAGTACGTTCGAAATAATTTTTTAGAGCACAATTGAACCATGATACGTTAAACTTTAATTAAAGTAATTTTATAAAAATCAGTTTTAAAATGAACAGTTGGTTCTTTGATAAACAAGACACGCGTTCTAGATAAATGTTTATGCTTAGAGCACGATTGAACCATTGTACTTGACTTTAGCATTTTAAACTTTAAGTAACTGTGTGGTTGAGTTCCTTCCACATATGTTCCGAAACGGCTGAGCCTATCTTTTGCAAATTTGTCAAAAAGGTAATTTATGTGTCTGGCAGTGTTCTTCGATATATTTTGTACAGAAATCAACCCGATAAGTATTGAAAATAAAAATCCCTTCCTTAAAAATAGTTTTTTTCTCTTATAAGAGAGAAAGACTATTTTTAAGATCGGATTTTTTCAATTTTCGATACTTATCGGATGGGTTTCTATGCAAAATGAAAATTTTTTATGGGAGAATATTTTACGTAACACCAGCCAAGAGAAATAATAAAATCTCAGAAAATCATGGCTTCTTAAAAAAAAAAAAGATTCATTGTTATCATGCCGATATACCTCCGTGGTAGAGCTTTCAACTACAGATCGAAATCCTCTCCCCGTTCAAGCCCGTTTGTACCTCATCATTTTACTTTTTCTTAATAATGAGTTTAATTTACGATAAAAGAATAAGTACCATTTAGAATCGCTGCAAATCATTTATTCTTTGCATATCTTAATACTAAACATTAATCAGAAGTGACTTTTCCAGGGCTTCGTTGTTAAGCCGTTGTTAAGCTCGAATATCAGCTGACGTGATATTGTAAGCAAACACAGACGGAATTTGACGAAGGACATTATCATTATCATTTTTAGGTTTTTATTTTTTTGTGAATTAGTTCACCGGGCAAATTATTCTTCGTAATCTTCCATATAAATAAAACAGTAGATATATGTGTGTGTAAATATTTAACAAGTAATTTCTTAAACTACTGGTAACATCACACTGAAATTTACAGAAAATCGTAATTATATACGCAGGATGGTTTCTAACGAGTGGAATCTTTGTTTGGATAAATAACGCATACAGACATATATCGGCAAGTAGAGTTTCCTGTATAATTCACTACAACCGCCTGGAATGCCACATCAGAACCTACTATTGAAGGAAGGAGATCCAGTTTTATTATTAAACAAGTGAAGCATGCATGGTCCCCCGTGAGTGTACAGTGAACGAGGCATAAAAAAATGATTCAGCATTTACCCTCCTCCCATTTAGTCCCCAAAATCCCCAGGGGACGCCAAATCCCCGTGAAAATGAACAAACGGTGAAGTTTTAGGCCTTAACATATGTAAATTTGAGTTCTGCACCATGCAAAGAAAGAAATAACTAAGTCTATCATTTGCCCCTTCTCCTTCCCCATTTAGTCCCAAAAGTCCCTTAACATATTTAAATTTGAGTTCAGCACCATGCAAAACTGCTAAATACACATACACAGAACATTTTGGACAAATATGGTAAAATAGTCCCAAAAAATGGAGTGTTTTTATGAGCCTTAACAGAGCCCCTGAGGCACAACCAACAGTTATCGCGAAGTATAGACAAACAAAATTATATAGAAATCAGTTAGTCACAACTTTTCAGAAAGTTTTATAAAAATCCAAGGCATCAATTTTTTTTAATAAGCACAAAAGTGTCAATTTTAGACATTTTAACCTGAAAAGCACCTCGGAGAGGGAGTGGGGGTAACCGGAGTTTTCCTGGAATATTCGTTCTGTTACTTTTTTTTTAATATCATGTTTAATGTTTGTGCAAAATTTCAAAAAAATTCCAAGGCGTAGTTATTAAGAAAAGAACAGACAGATGAACAGACGAACGGACAAGGGTGAATTTTGTCGGGGAACCAAAAATCTTGATCCAACTAAACTGTGTAATGGGCCACGGTTAGCAATAAAATCTTTGAAAACTAATCTTCTGGAAGCCGTTATAATAACTGGAAACTTTAAAGGTTAAACTGTGTTAATTCCTTGGATTCCCCTTTCTCTTTTTGATATGCCATTTTAGTTCAAGCGTTTACAATTCACAATAAAACTAGTTTTTACATGTCTATAGATAAAGCTCAAGGACAAAGCCTCAAAGTGGTTGGGCTTAATCTTCAGACACCTTGCTTTATAATGACCAATCGTATGTTGGTTGCTCACACATTTGAAGTTCTGAAAAAAAAAATCTACATTTACCCACTTGTTAGAGGTCACACCCAAAGTGTTGTTCACGTAGAAGTTCTTAAAAAATAAACGCTACAGGTACATTTACCAGTGTTCAGATATGCACTGCTTGAAACACAATTTTAATTATTTCATCTTCATATATATTGCTCATTATATAGTTAAAATAAAAAGAAATTTA
>NC_136486.1:131694682-131712182 GCF_053919585.1 Euprymna scolopes | reverse complement strand
AATAAAATCAAAGATGTAGAATTAAATAATAAAGAATTTAGATTAAAATATTTGAAAATTTAAAAACATTTTTGAAACTTTTCAAAATATAAAAATTTTCATAATCTACAAAGTCTGAATATAATTAAAAGATTACTAGCAAGATAGAATTAAAATTATAATAAAGAGTAATGAATCTAAGAGGGGAGTTATATACTTGGGGGTTATGAAAATAGAAAACAAACAGACAAATGGTAAACCAAGGAAAACGAAAGAGTAAGAGATAGCAAATTAGAAGGTAATAAGAGGAGAAACAATGGCATGCAACAAGACCCACATTGTAAATTCACATGTAATCAAGACATAAATTCGCGTGTTATATAGTTCCTAAGAGTATAAGAATGAAAAGCAACAACAACAAAAACAACAAAAAACAACAACAAAAAAAGCTGCCCCTTACTTTTGGACGTTCCTATTTTGAAAATACATAAATAATTGCTATAATTCTCTTTCTATCCTGTGCAAATGATTCAAATTTTCGTATGTTATCATGGATGATAACGACTACCAGTTGTCAAAATTTCAGCTTTTTACAATGTTTATTTCTAATAAATATTAAGTTTTAAAATGTTGTCCCTTAGCTTTGGACGCTACTATATATATGTATATATATATATATATATATATATATATATATATATATATATATATATATATATATATATATATATATATGTGTGTGTGAAATAGCGTTGAATTTTAAACATTTTAATTTAAATGTTCATTAGGTCAGACAGACAGTGATCAATATATATATATATATATATATATATATATATATATATATATATATATATATATATATATATATATAAGATCATAGTATAACGATTTGATCACTGTCTGTTTTACGTAATGAACATTTAAATTAAAATGTTTAAAATTCAACGCTATTTCACACGGTTAATGGTAACCGAATGGATACGGCCTCCGCTAATCGAGCCAGAGATGTCTCGTGTCGCGGGGTTCGAATCGTTCGACTGGTAGTAATCGTGACACCCTGCACTGAAGAATCCCGAAAAGATGAAACACTAGTGTCTGTTGGTATTTAATTATTATAGTAAAAAAATAATTATGACAGCCCCTTTAAGAAATTCGTTTCTTATCGTTGAGCACTTTCAGTTGAATTAAAAGTCGGTCAATTTAGCTCTTATGCGTAGATCATCGTATAACGATTTGATCACTGTCTGTCTGACGTAATGAACATTTAAATTAAAATGTTTAAAATTCAACGCTATTTCACACGGTTAATGGTAGCCGAATGGATACGGCCTCCGCTAATTGAGCCAGAGATGTCGCGGGGTTCGAATCGTTTGACTGGTAGTAATCGTGACACCCTGCACTGAAGAATCCCGAAAAGATGAAACACTAGTGTCTGTTGGTATTTAATTATTATAGTAAAAAAATAATTATATATATATGTATATATATATATATATGTTCATATATATATATATATATATATATATATCTATAAAATCAACGAACGAATGCCATTTTGCAGTTTATGTTATGTTAAAAATATTTTTTGCTATATAGTGTTTAAATTGATAATGGATATAACGTGTACACACACATTATTTAAAACAATGCTATCTTTTTCGTTTTTTTTGTTCAGTTTGTCTTCATTTTCTTTTCACTGATGATGATTCCGCGAGTAATCGAAAACATTCTGGCTTCACAGGCAACATTCATTTTTGATTTTTACATACACACGCACACACTAGTCTCTCGCTCCTTGACAAGATTCAAAAGAGAGTCGCAAATCTGATAGGCCCTAAACTGGCATCTAAGCTTCAGCCTCTGTCCCATCGTCGAAACGTTGCATCCCTCTGCCTGTTCTACAAGTATTATAATGGTGAATGCTCTGATGAACTGCAAGCACTTGTGCCCCCACGACGTAAACACCCATCGACAGACCCGACAAGCTGCAAAATCCCACCCCCACACAGTAGAGATCCCTAGATGTAAAAGATCTTTCTACTCCAGTAGTTTCTTCCCCAGAACTGCTAGACTTTGGAATTCCATTCCAGGTCACTGCTTCCCCAACTGTACTGACATGCATAAGTTCAAGTGCAACGTGAACCAACATCTCGCTGCCCTAATCCCTACATAGTACCCCAGTAGATGTTACCCCTGATAGTAGCCCCCTACACCAAAGTGGCAATGTGCCTTGTTTGGGGTGAAAATGTAATAAAAAAATTAAAAAAACACCCACAAAATCATTGGGAAATTAAAAAAATTAAAATCGATAAAATTAAATAGTGTTTTCTGTTTCTTTAACAATGCCAGCTTGAAAGAAAATATACTGCCTTAACACACACACAAAATAGAAAAATGCGAGCATGAAAAGTAATATGGTTAAGTTTAAACATGGAAAAGAAAAGGACAATGTATTCTAGTAAAAAATATTATAAATTCATAACTTAAAATATTGGAGCATTAAGAATTGATTATATAATGTTAAATTTAATTAAAAAATTCTTAATGCTACAATATTTTAAGTTATGAATTTATAATATTTTTTACTAAAATATCTTGTCCTTTACTATTCCATGTTTAAGCTTAAGTTTAAGCTTTAAGCTTAACCATATTATTTTTCATGTGTGTGTGTGTGTGTGTGTGTGTGTATGTGTGTGTGTGTGTGTGTGTGCGTGCGTGTGTGTGTACTAGAGGGAGGGGGTGCCCGGCTTTGCCCCGTCGTAAAATGCGCTTAAATATGATATTTTAATTTATTTAAATTTAGTACATATTATAATAGACTCGTGATTTCAAAAGCAAAAAAAAAAAAAAAACAAAAACAAAAAATAAACAAACAAACAAACAAAAAAAACAAATGGATTTGGAAGCCATCAGTTAGAATCGAAACTGAAACGTTAGCATTCAGAGCTGACGACGTTTCCACAATATCAACGTGACACGGGTGTTAACGGATTAAACATTAAAAATAAACTAAGATAAATGTCCAAAATATATCACAATTCTTTCAATTTTGACCCCTTAAGAACTATTTTTACCGGCTAAAGACCCATAAAAGAGCGGCCCGTAAAAAATCTAATCATTTAAGGCCCCTAGCGCCGCACTGCGACTTTTAGTTTTGGTGGAGATAGAGTTTGAAATTATGGAGACAGACAGACATACACATAGCCTTATACATACATACATACATACATACATACATACATATATATATATATATATATATATATATATATATATATATATATATATATATATATATGTATAAAAGTGATACATTTAGTAGTCCGGCGAGGTTAGAACCATGGTAGAGGTTTAGGCTTCTTATCACGAGGTGCCGCTCTCGAATCTCGCTAGATTCAGCCACTCTGATGAGTCGTGGACGACGAAACACGTGTCAGTGGATAATTATATTTTAATAATAATAATAATAATAATAATAATAATATATATATATATATATATATATATATATATAAATGTATATGTATAAATATGCACGTATGTGTACGTATATCTATTTAAATGTGTGATACGTCTATACATCTGTACAAATGTATTTAGCTCCGCCATAAATGCTCCAATTTGCACAAAATGCGTGGGCCAACTTAAGTACGCTGCTTTTCTTACTGAAAAAGAGATACGTTTAAGTATCGAGTTATTATTATTACATCCTTGTACGGCATGTTTTCTCATGGCAGCCCTCCCACGTCTTCTGATAGTTATTGCATTTTACAGGACACATTCTGCATACTGGTTTTACTGATACATGCACACAAGGATCGTTTCAAAGCGGTTTGAGGATGCGCATATCTGGGAAGCACTTTTTCCACTGAAAGAAGGTCGAATCCAGTGACAAAGGAAAATGAAACACGGTCAGCGTACTTTTACATATTTTAAATGGTTTTTGACGTAATAATTGAGATCAAACAGACTTTCACCAAATTATACTTTTTATTCTGATGGGTCACTAGCCACCCTCCTCACAAGTTATGTCTGGTACAGAGAAAATCAATCATGCAAATATTGAGTGATCTGCAAGTTATTGAACCGTCCTCTTAAATAATGTAATTATGCCAAATAACGATTACTACGCTATTGTCCCAGTAACTACCGTACACACATTAACGCTTATCCACGAGTGGCCTATGGGTCTTGATATTTAGAAAAATACATAATTCTCATATTATGCACTAAATGAAAACACCATACAAGCAGAGTAAGATCTCTTTCTTTTTTCTTCTCGCTGTTACTTTCTTTTTTCCTTTTTAATCAGTTTTCCTTTATTTTTTTTTATCTCTAATCCCCCCCCTTCTCTTTATCTTTATCGTTTTTCTCCCTCTTTTTTCTCGCTAAAATTTGTTACATATGACAATATGTATTGTCATATGATATAATGGCGAGCATTTCAGTTTGTCCAACCTTAATTACGCTGCATGAAAAAGAGAAAGAATATACATTTCGAGCTGGAAACAAATGCTGTTATCTCTTCTATCTTCAGCAGTTAGCGATCTGAGATTGCTTAGAGGGAAAATTTACTTTTGCCCGCATCCAATTGTTAGGGGTAAGATTTTTCACACATTAAACACTTGTGTCTAACACTACAACTTGAACGAGTGGGGAGTAAACAAAAGCAAGATACATTTCTTTATAACCATTTTCAGATCAAATGTTTTCAATAAGCTAACAATTGTCTGAAAACAGTCTTACCGTTTTAAACTCGCTATTTCCAGTCTAATATCAAAGTGGAAACAAACAAATGAAGGAGCTGCGAATAAGGTTGGATTCCTTTACCGTGCTAGAAAATTACTCGCATCAGAGAGTATGCTATATCTTTACAA
Source organism: Euprymna scolopes (assembly GCF_053919585.1). Lineage (NCBI taxonomy): Eukaryota > Metazoa > Mollusca > Cephalopoda > Sepiida > Sepiolidae > Euprymna > Euprymna scolopes. The sequence goes on along the minus strand of NC_136486.1, from coordinate 131,707,323 downwards.
AACAAGAATTCGTCAAATTTATGAAGTATTATTGCCACATCTTGACTGGTGCATTTAACACTAGTCCCCTACACTTAGACAGGGTAAAAAAAAAGTCTCCGATCTAATAGCTCCCGCACTATCAGCCAAGCTCCTACCTCTGTCCCATCGCTACAATGTTGCATCTCTGTGCCTGTTTTACAAGTACTTTAATGGAATGTACTCTAACGAACTCATACTACTTGTGTCCTCTCGACGTACATACTCCTGACGAACTCGACAAGCAGCAACATCTCACCGTTTCACTGTTGAGCTCCCTAGATGTCAAAAATCATACTCTGAAAGTTTATCCTTTCTGATTGCCAAATTTGGAATTCCATCTTTGTTTCATATTTCCCTAACTGTCCTATCCACCAGGAGTTTAAGTGTAATGTCAACAGACATTTCGCTGCTAAACTCCCCCACAGTCTTCTGTTAGATATAATCCCAAATAGTAGCACTCTAAGTTTTAAGTGGTTTGTTTGGGGCAAACAAAAGTTTTAAAAACACGTGGCTAATAAAAAAAAATAAACGAATGGTTGGTGTCTTATGTTGCATTTGACCTTTTCTCTCAAAAAATAAAGCGAGTGTTTTTTAAAATATTCGGCAAAAATAATGCCATTTCTTGAATCTTGCTGAATATTATAAAACAATTTTTCGCCTGAATTCAACAGTCAACTAAAATTATTTGTTAAATTGGTACTCGTAAGGAATGAGTATACAGAGAACCACTGTACTTCAGTAGTCAGAGTATCGATGGAGTATCTTACATCATCTTCGGAAATAGCCAAAGAAATTTACCATCTGAAAGACACTTTTTCTTTGCGTTTAATGCATTTTTTAAAACCAACATTATGTTGCCGAATCGTTACAAATTTTAACCTTAGCCTAACCTAATCTAAGCTCAATTTAATTCTTGCAAGCTTAGTTTTACAAACTGTCAGACTACCCACTAATATAATCTCTCTCTCTCTCTCTCTCTCTCTCTCTCTCTCTCTCTCTCTCTCTATATATATATATATATATATATATATATATATATATATATATATATGTATGAATAAAAAATTAGTACGAAAAATATAGGAATGTTTATATCTTTTCTGTATTTATTTCCTGTGTGTTGACGTGTAGGAATACAAAAATTCTTTTGAAAAGAAAAACAAGAATGTTTCCTTCAAAAGCACATAATTTTCAACCGATCCTTCGATCTTCCTTATATGAATAATAAATTCTTCTTCTTCTTCTTCTTCTTCTTCTTCTTCTTCTTCTTCTTCTTCTTCTTCTTATTATTATTATTATTATTATTAATATTATTATTATACTTTCGCACACACACATATATGTGTGCAATAATAATAATAATAATAATAATAATAATAATAATAATTTATTATTCATATAAATTTATTTAAATGTGCTACATTGTTGAATAAACAATTTCTGTTAAGAAATTTCACGGATGTTTCCAATATTCGTGCGGTGGGATTCAACGTCCAACGGACGGTGTATTTAACTCAAGTGGACCCCGAACCCTGTTAAGTGGTGATCGATTAGTAATAAAAATCCTGAAAGACGCGTGTATGTCACTTTTACTCGACCTACGAAACTCAAATTAGGTAAAAAATCATCTACTTATGCATTTCCTGGTACTTATCTAGTTCACAATCAAATCTCCGTCAACTTCGCATCGCCATTCTTCGGTAAGTTACGTAAGCAACCGAAAGATGTCAGAGCAAAGACTATAAGACGATTAATTCAAAACATGGCGTCCTCCTTCCCTATGTTAAGCATGACGGTATTTAGAAAACCATTCTTAACATGGGGAAATATGTGATTTCATGTTGACATTAACTTGTTGAAGCTTATTAAAAATGTTTTTGGATTTAATGAAATTTACACTTTCTTTGAAACTTGTCTTTTGATAACTGATTTGCTAATCGTTTCGGCATCCCCGGCTGCTTAAGTAGGTATTACTGTATTTTAAATCCCGTTTTTCCGTGAGTCTCGCTTGGCAACACCAAACGAACGACGTAAACCGCCGGATTATACCGAGCGAACGGAAGTCAATACAAAAACGAAAAAGTAAATAAATAAATAAATGACCTACCGAAAAAATTTCATGAAATTTACTGTTTATTTTTTTATTGCCAACTGTCGTTTTTTCTTTGTATGAATTTGTATTTGGGGGGGGTTACACATTTTTCGTTATACTAAAACAAAAAGATGCATTTTTTTGGTTTTGTTAGAATTTTGGATTTTTTTCTTTTCATTTTATTAACCAAATTTTTTTTCCAAGAATCCTAGAATTCTTCATCATTGTCACAAGAATAAACATTTGTTGTTTTTGCAATGTTTCTTTTGAATGAAACTCTCCCCTTTCTTCTTTTTTTCATTCTAATTTGGTGTCGTCTGCTCGCTTGCACCTCTTTTGGCAACTAGGTTTCTCATTGGATAAACTTACTCGGCATTTTCCGAAGCTGTTTGCGTCGTCCACCGAACATTGCCGAGTGAGATTCACGGAAAAACAGGATTTAAAATGCAATAGTACCCTTAAGTAATATACCAGAAGATTTCGACGCGAAATCGTCGATGATTTGGTACCTATTTCTTTAAATTCATCACGTTTATATTTTTCTTTAAAGAGATCTTTAATAGATCATGAAAACCCACAATTAATATACCATATTGAGCATCTATTTCTCGATTTTTCTTTATCCTGAGTCCTGGACGCTAATTACGGACTAGAGAGAAGGATATAGTTAATAAAGATACTTGACTATCTTGTCCTATTTTATTAGGGGATCACCACTTGTCAATGCGCAATGGCCATCCGAAGATAGGGGTCAATTAATTTCGGGTGTAACGTGAGACAACGCTGTGATGATCGATAATGGTTTACCTTGAGCAGGATCTAATTATTTAAAAGAACGGCCCAACAAGAATGTATTTACATTAGACTTGAAAACGAGCATGTTAGATTCAACTGTGAAGCAGTCGCGTGATATTGTGTTGCCAGACAAACAGTTCTATGGAAAGCAACTTTGCTCATAGAATTTTCCTTTAGTTTTAGGCATTGATAGAAAGGGAAATCATTGAAAGTTGTAGCGATATAAGTTTTTGTTATGAATTTCTTGCAGATGATGAACATAGATTGAAGGTCAGTCGAGCACCTGCCATGAAAATAACGATAGTGCAACGTCTTTTCTGTAGGAAAGAATAGAAAATGAGGCGAAAATCATTTCCAAAACATCTCATATACAAATGATAAAATGAAGAACAGACTACTGCTTTACGCATCACTTCTAGATCTGTTTTTGACCACAGTTCCCGATGATTGTATAACGAATGCCGACAGCCTACTTGGGAACGCTGATCATGCAATGATAATGGTTGAAATCGCCCTAAACTCTAGAGCCCAAACTAAAGAGCCATCGCTCAAAACAACGAGATATTATAAAAATGCTGACTGGGAAGCCATTAGAGATCTTATCAGAGATGCCCCATGGGAAAATATTTTTTCTCTTCCTGCTGAAGAGTGCGCAAATGAGACCACTGAATGGTTCAAAACTGCAATTGAAGTACATGTCCACATGCGGAAAATTTATAGCAAGTCCCACTCTCTTCAATGGTTTACTTCGACCTGCGCAACTGCCATTGCTCAAAGGCAGCTTGCATATAGCAGATTTAACCGACATAAGTCCAGTTCAAACAGACAGAAGTATATAGAAGCTAGAAGTAACGTTAAGAAAGAGATAGCACAGCTAAGAGAGAATTTACGGAAACCACTAAAAAACGCATCGGAGCATAAAAATTAGGAACTCGTGACTTCTGGAAAATCTACAACAGTGTAGTAAATAATGAGAAATCAACAATTCCCCCACTAATCAACAATCACGAGGTTGTTAGCTCAGCAACCGAGAAGGCTAACATGCTTGCCAGTCAGTTTGCCTCAAACTGGACCCTCTCAACCACCCCCTACCTGATTTTCATATGCGGACAGACGCCACGCTAGACGATCTGATAATCACCCCTGCTCAGATGCATGGTATCATAAAAAGCCTTGACACTTCAAAAGCATGTGGACCCGATCTCATGCCAGCTGTGCAATTAAAATGTGTTCAGCCGAAGTAGCTCCAGTTCTCTCCAAATTCTACAACAAATACCTTAATGAATCTTGCTTTCCGGGCTGTTGGAAAACTGCTTCTGTGGTACCAGTATTCAAGAATTCTGGCGAAAGAACTGACCCAGTAAATTATCGCCCCATTAGCCTCCTCCCACTTTTTGCCAAAATATTTGAGACCTTAATAAACCATGCTCTAGTCCATCACCTTACAGATGCTAAACTTCTGACTGACCAACAATATGGATTTAGACAAGCCTGTTTCACAGTAGACATCCTCGCTGTAATCTCTGAACGTATATACCACTCATTGGACAAGGCCGCGGAGGGCAGAGCGGTAGCTCTAGATATATCTAAGGCTTTTGACAGGGTATGGCATGAGGGTCTCCTCAGGAGTATTAGATCATACGGTATCACTGGTAGAATACTAAACATAATTAATTCCTTCTTAGATAAGAGAAAATCCAGTTTGTCCTAAACAATATGATATAAATGAGGGAGTGCCTCAGGGGTCTATCCTTGGACCTCTGTTATTTCTAATATTCATAAATTACCTCCCCGACAAAATTGCCTCTTAGATGGGTATATTAGCTGATGACACCACACTCTATAACAGACACGACAGGAAAACAAATGAACACATATCTAAAGAAATGGCAGAAACACTAGAGGATGGCCTCCAATTTGTAGTGGAATGGGGACAAAAATGGATGGTCACTTTCAATGCCACCAAGACTAAACTTGTTTCATTCAATAACTACAAGAAACCTTCTCTATCACCAATAGCAATGGGCAACGACTCATTATCTGAGAGTACATCTTTCAAACTCCTTGACCTAACGTCCACAGGAAACATGAGTTGGAACAATTTCAATTGAAAACATTACCAGGGCCGCTGCAAAGAAGGTAGGCTCTCTCTACCGTGCTAGAAAATTACTAACACCCGAAAGTATCCTGCACATATATAAGGTAACAATTCGCCCATGTATGGCATATTGCTGTCATATTTTGGCTGGTGCATCTGCTACTAGTCTCTCACCCATAGACAAGGTTCAAAAGAGTTGCCAATCTGATAGGCCCTGAACTGGCATCTAAGCTTCAGTCTCTGTCCCATCGACGAAATGATGCATCTCTCTGCCTGTTCTACAAGTATTTTAATGGAGAATGCTCTGACGAACTGCAAGCACTTGTGCCCCCACAACGTAAACACCCTCGACAAACCCGACAGGCAGCTAAATCTCACCCCCACACAGTAGAGATCCCTAGATGTAAAATATCATTCCCACTCCAGTAGTTTCTTCCCCAGCACCGCTAGATTTTGGAATTCTATTCCAGGTCCCTGCTTCCCCAATTGTACTGACGTGCAGAAGTTCAAGTGTAACGTGAACAGACATCTTGCTGCCCAAATTCCCACATAGTACCTCAGTAGATGTTACCCCTGATAGTAACCCCCTACACCAAAGTGGCAATGTGCCTTGTTTGGGGTGAAAATGTAAAAAAAAAAATGCTAGCAATGAGGACATATAAAGATCCAATGATCACCATTAAAAGGAAAAAAAACCCTAAAGTGCTACAGCCATGTCACGCGATCATCAGATCAAAAGATAATCCCGCAAGAGATTGTACATCGAGAAAGAAGAAGGGGTTGACAAAGAAAGATGCCGAATGAAAATAGCTGACAGGGCTGATGCTGAGTAACACGTGCATATAGACGGAAAATTAAAACGGCCAAAGAAAGCTGCTTGGCAAGTCATATTTGGTACCAAAAAATCAAAAGACCACGGAGCAAATGACGAAACTATGTTGTATTGTCGAGTGGAAAACACTGTGCAAATATGAAATGCGGAGTAAATTAGTCCGTGTCGATAGCAATAATTTGCGAGTGAGTTTACATACTAACTCGCAGATTACGCTAAAATGAAATACACACTTAAAATTTACGCAAATTCCGATCAGACAAATGCGCACTAGACTCCACAAAATTAACGCATTCCTAATACTATGCTTTAGTGATGCAAATGATTCTTACGCATTAGAAAAAGAAAGCAAAACACGCAGAATATATGTTTAAAGTAACATTTTGTTCTCCAAAATTAAGGTTTAGGTATAGTTTTCATATATATATGTATTAGGGAGTTATGTAACGAGATGTCTGTTTACATTACATTTAAACTTCTACATGTGAGTACAGTTGGGGAAGCAAGAAGCATGGACGGCATTCCAAAGTCTAGCAGTATAAGAGAATAGACTATTAGAGTAAAAGGCTTTTCGGCAATTAATGACCTCAACAGCGAAGGGGTGAAATTTTGCTGCTTCTCGAGTTGATCGGAATTATGTACGTAGAAGAGGGCACAAATACTAATAGTCCATCGAAGCGCATTCCATTAAAGTATCTTGCATAAAAGAGAGTCGCTAACCTGATAGGTCCTGAACTGTCATTTAAGCTTCAGCCTCTGTCCCATCGACAAAATGTTGCATCCCTCTGCCTGTTCTACAAGTATTTTAATGATGAATTCTCTGACGAATTACAAGCACTTGTACCCCCTCGATGTAAAGATTCCCGACAAACCCGACAAGCAGCTAAATCCCACCCCTACACAGCAGAGATCCCTAGGTGTAAGAAAGCCTTCAACTCCAAAGTTTATTCCCCAGAACTTCTAGACTTTGAAACTCTTTTCCGGGATCCTGCTTTCCCAACTGTACTGACATGCAAAAGTTCAAGTGTAATGTGAACATACATCTTGCTGGTCATCTCCCTTCATAATATCACTTCAACTTATGTCCTTGATAGTAGCCCCTACTTAAAAGTGGCACTATGCCTTGTTTAGGGTGAAAATTGAATAATAATAATAAAAAAAGAAAACATTACAGCGATGGGACTGAGGTGTGAGCTTAGCTGATAGTGCGGGACCACTTGAATTGAATATTCATCAATAGGTCCGGTATAAGAACGAGTGACGAACTGTAGATGCAGCAAACCCTATATTGCACACAATACCCCATGGATGAAACAGTGATAATTGTAGAGGTATAGAATATACTTAGGTTTGAGTAATTTTCTTGCTCGGTAGAAGGAGTCAATCTGTATTACTACGAGAGTATTTCTACAAGATTAGAAGTTCCTAAGCTTTATGGACTAAAAGTAGCCATGGAGCATAGAGAGACACACGTTTCTCCTATAAGTATAGATCCAACAATATTCATCCCTCAATACACGCATACATAATGTACATATCATAGTCTTAATTATATAGAATTATAAATACAATGACAGTTGTCTGAAATCGATACGTATGCATGAGTATCTGTCTCTTTCTTCTTCTTACGTTTGCTTCAGTTAGATATACAGATTGTGTCTGTAATGTTATTTCTCTCCTGGTTTATTGGACAGTCGTAGTGAAATTAATTGGAAAGTCTTAGTGACAAACGGATTAATCTCGCTTCTCTAGAATTCCCAAGGTCGGCTGTGACACGAAAAAGAATTAAACTTAATCTTTCATTATAGATTGCGTAATACACATACACACTCACACACACATAGATGCACACATGCATGCGTATATATATATATATATATATATATATATATATATATATATATATATATTCTTGAAAGTTGTTTAACCTTTAAACTGTACATAAAAACCTAATTTTTATATATTTTTATCATTTGTTGGAAAACTGTTGTCAGTAAGTCATTTAATCACATGCAATTATCGCATCAAAATATTTATGCATATATACACCATTTTTTTTAATAATACATTTATACATTACATATAGTTTTGGATTTCATTTATTAATATATTCTGGTTAATTTTATACGATTCAAAAGCATCAGGATAACGAACAAATGCTTTATTAAAACTGGGGGTATAAAATCTATTAATTTTAAGGTAACGCGAGCTATTCTCAGGAACTCTGACATAATGGTTCCATGAAACATAAATACAGGACAGGTAATTTCTTTGTGCAGCATACGAACTATTTGAAAGGGGAAAGAGTTTCTTTTAGCAAATATTTTATAAACAAAAATTCCTTCCTCAATTTTTATATCTAAATCCAGAAATGTAGCTTGTGTTCCTCTATGTTCAAAATTTAATTCTAACTCCTTTGGATATATAAGATGTTTTTTTTTTTTCGAATTCATCGTTATCGTTTATACATATAAGGTCATCAATTACTCTCCTACAAAAATGAAAATTATAAGATTTGGATATATCATCTTTTATTTTTGATCACGCACACACACACACACACGCACGCACGCACCGCACGCACGCACGCACGCACGCACGCACGCACGCACGCACGCACGCACGCACGCACGCACACACACACACACACACACACACACACACACACACACACACACAGATTTCCCCAAAATGGTGCAGAATCTAAACTCATTGAAATGCCTATAGTTTGGAGTAATATTTTGTTTCCTATTTGAAAATGACTTTCTTTAATAAGATGACTTATAAGTATTTTAAAAATACCTTTGAAAATACTAGTTTTGCTGTTTTTATTTTTACACCAGAAAGATTTTAGAATTTAACTTTACCACTTTCAAAAACTAGATCTACAGTATTGTTTAATTCTTTTAAAAGTTTTACAATTAAGAAGGTGCTACAGCTTTAAAGAACTGCGAATATGCTGGTGAATTACTATTTACGAAAATTCTAATATAAACAAAAATAATAAAACAAAATATAACCTGTCCCAATCCACCTCATAATAAAAACATAAAACACAAAATTATCAAAACATTCTTTAGGATAACAGACACACATTTCACTCAAATCAATCAACTGTCTAAAATTTTTTTTTTTTTTTTTTTATTACATTTTCACCCCAAACAAGGCAAATTGCCACTTTGGTGTAGGGGGCTACTATCAGGGGCAACAACTACTGGGGTACTATGTAGGGATTTGGGCAGCAAGGTGTCGGTTCACGTTACACTTGAACTTCTGCACGTCAGTACTGTTGGGGAAGCAGGGACCTGGAATGGAATTCCAGAGTCTTGCGGTTCTGGGGAAGAAACTATTGGAGTAAAAAGATCTTTTACATCGAGGGACCTCTACAGTGTGGGGGTGGGATCTAGTAGCCTGTCGGGTTTGTCGAGGGTGCTCGCGTCGTGGGGGCACAAGTGATTGCAGTTCATCAGAGCATTCACCACTAAAATACTTGTAGAACAGGCAGAGGGATGCAACATTTCGTCGATGGGACAGAGGCTGAAGCTTAGATGCCAGTTCAGGGCCTATCAGATTTGCGACTCTCTTTTGAACCTTGCCAAGGAGCGAGAGACTAGTAGCAGATGCACCAGCCCAGATGTGGCAGCAATACTCCATACATGGGCGAATGGTGGCCTTATAGAGGTACAGAATACTTTCGGGTGTTAGTAGTTTTCTAGCACGGTAGAGAGAGCCTACCTTTCTTGCAGCGGCCCTGGCAATGCCTTCAATGTAATTGTTCCAACTCATGTTTCCTGTGAACGTTAGGCCAAGGAGTTTGAAAGATGGACTCTCAGATAAAGAGTCGTTGGCCATTGCTATGGGTGGTAGAGAGGGTTTCTTGTAATTATTGAATGAAACTAGTTTAGTCTTGGCAGCATTGAACGCGACCAACCACTTTTGTCCCCATTCCACTACAGATTGGAGGTCTTCCTCTAGTGTTTCTGCCATTTCTTTAGAAATGTGTTCATTCGTCTTCCTGTCGTGTCTGCCATAGAGTGTAGTGTCATCAGCATATATACCCATCTCAGAGGCAATGTTGTCGGGGAGGTCATTTATGAATATCAGGAACAATAGAGGTCCAAGGATAGAACCCTGGGGCACTCCCGCATTTATATCATATTGTTTAGATGTGCGACCGTCGAGGACTACCTGGATTTTTCTCTTATCTAAGAAGGATTTAATTATGTTAAGTATTCTACCAGTGATACCGTATGATCTGATTTTACTGAGGAGACCCTCATGCCATACCCTGTCAAAAGCCTTAGATATATCTAGAGCTACCGCTCTGCCTTCCCCCGCTTTGTCCAGTGATTGGTATATACGTTCAGAGATCACGGTGAGGATGTCTGCTGTGGAACGGGCTTGTCTAAATCCATATTGTTTGTCAGTCAGTAGTTTAGCATCTGTAAGATGATGGACTAGAGCATGGTTAATTATGGTCTCAAATATTTTGGCAAAAAGTGGGAGGAGGCTAATGGGGCGATAATTTGATGGGTCTGTCCTTTCGCCAGAATTCTTGAATACTGGTACAACAGAAGCAGTTTTCCAACAGCCCGGAAAGCAAGCTTCATTAAGACATTTGTTGTAGAGTTTGGAGAGAACTGGAGCTACTTCGGCTGAGCACTTTTTTAATAGCACAGCTGGGATAAGATCGGGTCCACATGCTTTTGAGGTGTCAAGGTTTTTTATGATAGCATGCACCTGAGCAGGGGTGGTTTTCAGATCGTCTAGTGTGGCGTCTGTCCGCATAGGAAAGTCAGGTAGGGGGTGGTTGGAAGGGTCCAGTGTGGAGTTTGAGGCAAACCGACTGGCAAGCATGTTAGCCTTGTCGGTTGCTGAGGAGACAACCTCGTGATTGTTGGTTAGTGGGGGAATTGTTGATTGCCCATTATTTACTACACTGTTGTAGATTTTCCAGAAGTCTCGAGTTCCTAGTTTTTGTGCTTCGATGCGCTTTTTAGTGGTTTCCGTAAATTCTCTCTTAGCTGTCGCTATTTCTTTCTTAACGTTATTTCTAGCTTCTATATACTTCAGTCTGTTTGAACTGGACTTATGTCGGTTAAACCTACGGTATGCATGCTGCTTTTGAGTAATGGCAGTTGCACAAGTCGACGTAAACCATTGGGGAGAGTGGGGCTTATTATAAAATTTCCGCATGGGAACATGCGCTTCGATTGCAGTTTTGAACCAGTCAGTGGTCTCGTTTGCACACTGTTCAGCAGGGAGAGAGAAAATATTTTTCCATGGAGCATCTCTAATTAGTTCCCTGATGGCTTCCCAGTCAGCCTTATTATAATATCTCGTTGTTTTGAGCACTGGCTCTTCAGTTTTGGGTCTAGAGTTTAGGGCGATTTCAACCATTATCACTGCATGATCAGCGTTCCCGAGTGGGCTGTGGGCCTTCGCTATGCAGTCATCGGGAACTGTGGTCAAAAACAGATCTAGAAGTGATGCGTGTTGTTCTTCCTGGTCAGGGAAACGGGTTGGAAACGTAACAATTTGTGATAGGGAGTGAGATATAGCGAAGCTATGGGTTGTGCTGCCCGCTGCATCTGTGTGAGTAGAGAATCCAAGCCAGTTTTTGTGGTGGACATTAAAGTCACCAAACCCATGTATTTGTGCGCTAGTGTCGAGGGACAGTGCCGTGTCTATGCTGTCAGATACTTTGTTTATTATGGAGCAGTCCTGAGTCGAGGGAGAGCGGTAGAGAAAATAATAGTAGCTAATACTGTGTTGCACGTTTAGTCTAAAGCACATAAAGGCTTGATCATCTGTTTCTAGGTTTGTTTCTCTAGTCAAGGGAAGGGTATTACGAATGTAAACTCCAAGTCCGTGCATATGTCTGTCAGAGTCCTTACGGCAGAGTGGGAGATATCCAGGCATGTTAAAGTGGTTAGAGGGAATGGAGGAGTGTAGGTTAGTCTCACTTAGTGCTAAGATATCCGGGGTATTTGTTAAGAGAAATGCTTCAACATCAGCTAATAATACACCAATACATCAACATCAGCTAATTAATACATAACATGCGATTTTCAGTTAAAACAATGGCAAATTAACAATAATAAATGTAATCCTAATACTAAGGCTACTATTAACTTACGTAATTGTAAAATAAAAATAAATAATAAATAAACGATGTATACAAAGCAAAATATTCAAAGAAACATAAAGTAGAAATATCAATAATGAGCAGAGAAAAATAATTTCAAGTGTACATGATACTGATAAGGAGTTAATAGTTCTGATATCAATAAAGAACTCTTAATATTAACGACTTCTTACTATACAAAGACTAGAAATTATAACGTTTGCGCATTTGAAAAATATTAAACAATAAACTTAACAAACTAAATTAATTTACAAAACATTAAAAAAATAATTTTAACTGAATGTATATACATAAACAAACATTTGCTTGCTATTTAACATAAAACAGAGTGATTTGAATTTGTTTTTTTTTATTGAAATTATAGTGTAAAAAACCATCTTTATATGGTTGCATTATGAATAATATAAATCTCACCTGTCTGTTTTAATGTATGTATGTATTTATGTTTGTATGTCTCGCAAAAACTTTCGAAAAAAGCGACGGATTTTCACGAGATCGGTATCATTTTGACGCTTGATCAGAGGAGAAATATCGAAAGATTGGCCAAAGCATTAATTCCTTCACACTGAATTGGGAACTTTTATATAAGGAAGGATCGCTTTTTTCGCCGATATTTTCGAAAGTCATCTCCTCTTTTCGATTCTCTAGCCTTAAT
>NC_136486.1:131467182-131687182 GCF_053919585.1 Euprymna scolopes | reverse complement strand
AGAAAACCATATTTTGTGACTTTAGCAGTGTGTACAGGAGCATTACCACGTTGAAAAATAACGTTATGAGATATTTCCAGCTTCTGGATACTTAGTAACAGTCCTGTTTCTAATATTCGAATGATCTGATTAAGTTAAGTAACCATATATATATATATATATATATATATATATATATATATATATATATATATATATATGTGTGTGTGTGTGTGTGTGTGTGTGTGTGATTGAGTTATACAAAAAGTTAAAAGATAAAAACAAAACGGTTTTAATGTACGGTACATTTGAGTTAGGAAGCCAATATTTTCCAACAGCCTGATCTGGTAGCGCCAAAAAACAAGCAAGGTAATTACCTATGTATTATATCGATGTTCGTTGTACTTTATATTCTCAGATGTAAAGTGATAACGATGATGTTTGAATCCTGTCCGTTGAAGTATTATTTATCTCTTTGTGAGTTTTACTATGTTCCAACCGACAAGCCGATAAATATCATCCGTTTATTTAGTACGAAATCTTTCGACGCAAAAACAGGAGCATCCTTTAAAAAACAGTGTTTACTTATTGTCTCTCTCTCACACAAGAACACACACACACTCCCTCTTCACACACACACTCCTTCTTTACACACACACACACACACACACACACACACACACACACACACACACACACACACACACACGCGCACACACGCGCACACACGCACACACACACACACACACACACACACACACACACACACACACACACACACACATATATATATACATATATATATATATATATATATATATATATCCTCATCCTCAGATTGTATCGTTCATCAGAGCTCTTTAATAGGAGTAGACACATTGCATTTTCACGCTGAGATCGAACTCCGCGTTTTGTATTCGAGAATAAAATGTTCTAACCAAAAAACATCAGCACCCGCCACGCAGAAAGGAAATCTTAATATCTAAATAAAAATATCAGTTGTCGAGACGGCTTAATTTCTTTTTATTTTTTCGAACAGCTTTCACAATATCACTTATAGTTACTGACAATTTCTAGAAAAGTACCCGACCTACAGTGTGGTGGTTTCATAGGTACTATTAGGTAATAGCTTTGTACTTATATTATGTTCTTAACTTTATATATATATATATATATATATATATATATATATATATATATATATATATATATATATATAGTGCTAATGCATTTACTGATCCGCGCCATTTTTTAAATCGCATTTCCAAGTTTAATTAAAGTTTTATAATGTTTTTTTTTTTATTCAATTGTAAGGTTAAGGTACAGAATAGGAACAAAACACCCCCTCCCCATGTTAAGAATGGCTTTTTAAATAATAACGTTATTATTTCAGCACGGATCAATAAGTGCCCTAGTACCATATATATATGTACATATATAAAATATATATAATATATATATATATATTTTGTAAGGATACATAAATGATTATATATATATATATATATATATATATAATCATTCATGTATCCTTATAAAATATTCTAAAAAGAAATATTTTCTCCATCAATTTTTAGTATTTACTTCAATAGTGCTCAATGCGTGATAAGAGCTAGGTAGTACGTTATGTAAACATATGACAATTAAACTACACGTTCTCTTATATATATATATATATGTGCATGCATATATATATATATGTATATATATATATATATATATATATATATATATGTATGTGTGTGTGTGTGTGTTAGCAAAGTAAGATCATCTATTGATAAACTTAAAACAATTTTTTAGAAAGTTAATAAAAAGCAGCGTTTTATAGATAAACTTTATATAAATACTAAAACAGCCTACACTAATTAATTGTCGTTTCTTTGTCTAAAAATGCAAGTTAATGTGTGTATGCTCTTAGATGTTTATATATATATATATATATATATATATATATATATATATATATATATTTATATATAAACGTTTGAGTATGGTTATATGCTAGGTTTGTGTTCATATGATAATATTGGCACAATAAACATATATACTTGCATGCATATGTATATATGTGTGTGTGTATGTGTGTATGTATGTGCGTGTATATGTGCATATATCTATGAGAGCGTTATCCAATACGGACCTTTAATACTGTGTATGCCTATTTTAGTATATGTTTATGTAAACAACAGTCACGTGAGAAAATATTGGACCCTTACGTTCAGGTACTGTCCCTGTTTACATATATATGAAATTTAGCATTCCTATTCAAAACACCATACAGAACGAGATAAGCTTAATAGAAATCTCTATTCAAGCAGTCGAGACTCCTTAAAGTGAAGACATATGGCGCGAAACGACGTCCAGCAAAAGAAAACACCTCCGCCATAGTTTTCGCTGCTAGTGTCGCTGCTACGGATGCAACTCGTGACGGGGAA
This sequence comes from Euprymna scolopes, assembly GCF_053919585.1. Lineage (NCBI taxonomy): Eukaryota > Metazoa > Mollusca > Cephalopoda > Sepiida > Sepiolidae > Euprymna > Euprymna scolopes. The sequence goes on along the minus strand of NC_136486.1, from coordinate 131,684,768 downwards.
AGAGAAGAGGGATACAGAGGGGGATGAGAGGTTTTTCGATATATCAATATGGCAGGCACCATCCAACACCATCTCTATCGATTAGTCACGCAGTTTAAAGGATTTTCTAAAAATAGACACTCGACCCTTGACTGGCTTTGTTTAAAGGCGGCTTGCTGACGTCATCAGATTGTACCCAATCGACGGGATTTGGAAAACAAAGTTAAATATATCCGTTTATTAGGCTTTCTTTTTATGAAGATTTTTCCTGTTAGAACCACTCCTTTGCGCACCTCATCACAACTGTTCACAACTGTTCAATATTATTTTATAACGTTGCTTTAACGGGATTTAATGAGGAATAATATTATGTCCATTTCTATATCCTCATAGCACTATACTACGCTTCTGCTGATCAATCTCGCAATTTCCCCTTAAATGAAGATCAAATTTTGAAAAATTTCTTAAATTAGTGTTTTTTTACGTATGATTTAAGTTTCATTAAAATCGGATAAACGTGTTTGAAGTTTTAATAGTGTTTTACCCCATAACTCCTTTAGAAAGGTACGCAAATATTCAGAAAACCTGGGACAACGTCTAGTGGAGAGCACTGCCAGGGGATGCTAAGTAACCGGAACAATTATTATTATGATCGTTGTTGATGTCAGGAAAATAAAATGTTTGGGAAATATGTATTGAGGCGAAAGGTGTATTACAGAAAATGAGTTAGCACGAAACATATCGTCTCTGAAGTTACAGGAAATGCAACAACGTCCTGCAGCTCTAATGGGGAATAACAACCCGCAAAGTTAAATAAACTATAACTCTATTTGGCGTTTTCTTCCGAAGAAACCTTCAATTACCAACCGAGAAGAAGGGGCTATGTGTCCAGCGCATGTTATGTATTGCCACGGTCTTTTATACGTGTAAGCATTCTCCCGCAACCGGCTCTACTTAATGAAAAGGACCCTTACAATAATATTAATTGAATGTATATAGACATCATACCCACTAAAAGATAACAGAGATATTTATAAATATATATATATACACATAAATTATACACGTATATATATATATATATATATATATATATATATATATATATATATATATATATATATATTTATATATATATATATATATATATATATATATATGCATACCAATGTTATATAGAGCAGTATGCAGCACACGTACACATTTGATACAACATCCATTGCTTTTCACAGAGATTTCTAAGGCCACCATTCGCCTATGTATGGAGTATTGTTGTCAAATTTGGGCTGGTGCACCTGCTACTAGTCTCTCGCTTCTGGACAGGGTTAAAAAAAAAGAGTCGCTAACCTAATAGGTCTTGAACTGTCATCCAACCTTCCACCTCTGTCCCATCGACGAAATGTTGCATCCCTCTGCCTGTTTTACAAGTATTTCAATGGTGAATTCTTTGATGAACTACAAGCCCTTGTACCCCCTTGATGTAAATACCCCCGACAAACCCGACAAGCAGCTAAATCCAACCCCTTACACAGTAGAAATCCCTAGATGTAAGAAGGTCTTTTACTCTGATAGCTTCTTCCTCAGAACTTGTAGACTCTGGAACTCCGTTCCGGGTTCCTATTTTTCTCAACTGTACTACCATGAATAAGTTCAAGTGCAACGTAAACAGATATCTTGCTACTCAACTCCCTAGATAATATCTCTGTAACTTATGCCCCAGATAGTAGCTCCTATATCAAGATGCACTGTGCCTTTATTGGGGTGAACATGGTATAAATAAAAAAAAAACGAATAAGGTATATTTGATAACGGAATGCTTTTCTCTTGATTAACGTAAATTAATAATATAAAATACTAGCAGAGAGACCCGACATTGTCCAGGATTGAATCAAGATAAACAAATGTTTCACATTCCAATACTTTTATTGTCATCGATATCAGTGACATAATCCTCCCCGCAAATTGTTGTCTACATTGCACTGTAGAGAATAAAAAAATGTAAATAAGATTTTCTCTAAATAATGAATTCACTTAAATTTTAAAATGCAAAAGTAAAGTATCATGGTTCAATTGTGATCTAGACAAAAAACATTAATTTCAGACACGAGCCTGACTTATCAAAGACCCAACTGTTTATTATATAAAATTATTTTTATATAATCACTTTAATTAAAGTTAAACGTACAATAGGCAAGTATCATGGTTCAGTTGTGCTCTAAAAGGAACATTCTCAAATGCACTTGCGATGTTAGGTTATAATAAAGTGTAAACTTTGGTCAAAAACATACTTTTTTACATAGGCATAACCACTTATCAAGGCCCAGAGACAACTCGAGGATGAGGGTTAAGAGTGTACAGTAGTCAATTGGATAATATAGTAATCGTTTGTAATGGAAATTCGGTAAATTTGTTAACTTAAGTAGAACGGCTCATCAAGAAATTGTTTACGTTGGACTTGAAGACAACCATATTGTAGTCAGCTAAAAAGCAGGAAAACGGAAGACAGTTCCACAGGCGTGCAGTTCTAAGAAAGAAGCTTTGTTCATAGAATCTACATTTAGGTTTAGGCACAGATAAAGAGTGGGGAGAATTATTGATAGTGTGTACAGCTAGACGAGTGTTTCTTGTGAAAGTTTGGAGAGGGGGGGACCATAGACTGAAGCTCAGTCGAACACTTTCCATGAAAATAAGGATAGAGCAGAGACAAACTCGCAACATCTCTTCTGTGAGATAGAGGTTGCAGGGAAAAGAAAAGGACATCTCCTATGAGACTACGAAGTCTATTTTCAACTCTATCAAGGCAGGATAAGTCCTTTCTAGCAGCTCCTGCCCAGATGTGGCAACAGTACTCCATCCTTAGACGTAGCTGGCTCTTATATAGATAGAGAATAGCATCAGCAGTGAGATATCTACTGGATCGATAGAATGATACCACCATTTTTCCAGCGGCCTTAGCGATAGATTTGATGTACGTGTTCCATTTCAGATTAGGAGTAAAGTTCAAGCCCAGAAGCTTGTCAAAACTTTAGGCCTCCCCAATACGAAAGCCATTAATTTCAATTGATGCCGATGGGCATCAGAACGTTGATGATTTAAAGATAGAAGCTTGGTTTTAGATGCATTAAAAGTAACCAGTCACCCCTTTCCCCATTGTACCACGTGCTCAAGATCAGAGGAGAGAGAATCGGAGAGAACTTGGTTGTTTATCGTCTTAGATGTGCTACCGTAGATGGTAGTGTCATCAGCATAAATGTCTACGAATGATGTAAGGATGAGATTTTGAAGATTATTAATGTAGATCAGGAAAAGGGTTGGGCCCAGAATGGATCCCTCAGGGACTCCAGCATTAATACTGTAAGCTTCTCATTTTTGCCCATCAATTACTACTCTTATGAACCTATCAGAGAGAAATGATTTAATAATTGAGAAGACATTTCCAGCTATACCATAGCTGGAGATCTTGTGAAGTAAACCTTTATGCCATATCCTATCAAAGGCCTATGATATGTTAAGAGCAATTGCCCTAAAAAGGTTGCCTCCGTCGAGAGATTCGCTAAACTAATGAGATATAATTGTAAGCACATCTGCTGTAGATCTAGCAGAACGGAAACCATATTGTAAGTCACTAAGAAGGTTATTTTTGCTGAGATGGTTGATTACTTCTCTATTTAACACAGATTCCAACAACTTACTCATGATGCACAGGAGACTTATTGGCCTGTACTGAGAGGGGGATGAGCGATCACCTGAATTCTTAAATACAGGCAATACTGATGAGATTTTCCAGAGTGATGGGAAGCAATTCTCCTTAAGACAACGTTTAAACAGTTTTGTAAGTATGGACGCTAGTTCTGGTTGAAGTATTTTAAGTACTATAATTGGAATGCCGTCAGGGCCGGTTGCTTTACTGGAATCAAGGCTTTTGATTAGCTTAGCAACATTATGTACAAATATTTGTATATCACATAGCGTTTTTTCTGATACAGGAGGAAATATTGGGTGTTGGCGGCCTTGGTCGCAAAGGGTTGAATTAGCTGCAAAGTTCGTGGCAAAGAGTTTGGCTTTGTCTGATGCTGACGAGATTATCTCAGGTCCATTGATGATATTTTGGATAGAGCACACGCTTCTGTTCCGCATTCCGATACAATACCTACGTAAGAACACTCCCTAACGCATCAAGGGGAGATAATAGTGGTAATCTGTCAGAGCCACATTCAGGCCCATGGAAAAATCCTCACAGAACCGTATTTGGTTGGTCTTTTGCGTAAGGTATATGATAGAGACAGCCTATGGATTGGTGCTCACTTTTAATCGTATTCTGGCCTTTTCTAGCTGGTCCAATTCCTTATCAATTTTCTTAACGGTCGCAAACGTGACGTTTTGCTTCTTGAAAACGGGTAGAGAGTTTCCCTTCAGCTCAAATCTGGTCATAACCTTGGTACATCCTCCTAGTCCCGACGAAAAAACTTCCAGAAATTTTCCTTTTAACTTGTTCTTTTAATTGCTGTACACCAGTAAAGTTTTCTAGGTTATGGCAGAAATTAGTTATCGGTTGGTCTCACAGTTTAAATTTCTCAATCCAATCTGTTCCGAAGAGGTTTTCGGATGTCTTGTGTATAAAGACTCTTACATTTTTTGGTGGTACCATTCAATTTCATAGAGAGCATCATCCCTCCCTCAAATTTTATCTTATCACCGGTCACTGCACAGGCTGATTTGTTAGTTCCCCGTGGTTGGTTTGTTCAAGATTTTCCATGTTTGTATGTTGATGGATGCCAGGTCAGAACCGGAATCCTGCTATAAATCCATCTCCTTGTTGAGAATATTAACAATTACATATTTTCGCCGGTTTCTCTCCGATTCAATATCGGATCTTGCTTGCCGGACTCTATTATTACTTCTGTTCTTTCTGCAATGTGTCGACTTGTGACTTTTCCTGCCACACTCATTGACTTGTGTGCGGTTTTGGTTCAGAGATTGGATAAATATCTTTGAATGTGTCTGGGTTGTCTTTTTGTTTCCTTGTTTTTTTCCCCGATGAGTACTAATTTGGTCTGTAACTAGTTCTTCGTACACATACCACGCCTGACTCCTCGATCTTTCTGAAATCATTCTTTACGCTGACTACGAGTTGGCAATCTTCCATCAGATTTTGGAGCGTGAACCCTTGTTCGCTTTCGAGTCTTGAGAGAACTCGTCTTCTTATCTCTGCGTTCTTCGTCGAGACAAGACCCTATGCAAATCATCCGCTGATAGTTTAACCAGACGAAAAACGTCACTGTTCTTCTTAACAATAAACCCAGAGGTGAGATAATCTTCGTCGTCGCATTTTGCCAGGTAGAAACACTTCTATCTCTTGTGAAAAAGGGTCGTATGCAGGCCGAAAAGAAAAATAAATGTTTAATCGCATCGAAGAGTTCCAGTTCGCTCGTCTTTCTGCGTGGTAATCAACGAACTTATTGTGTTCTGTAGTCTCTAGTAGCCTTAAAAATAAGCGAACGTGGCATAAGCAATCAAGCATTTATTTGATAATAGCATTCAGAATGTGAACTCTTCCTTGGATGAAAGGTAATGCAAAACTTCAATGTACAGATTCGAGATAATAATTACAGAAACCCATAATGATGTTGTGTTGTTTTCGAATAAATTTCTCTTCAGGCAACAACGCTTATTTCGCTTATGAATATAAGCGTCGTTGTGCCCGAAGAGGTCTCTAGTTACTAAATACTAGAAGACTTAAACATGCTCACGACTGTGTAGCAACACATTACTGCTTATGTCAAAACAAATTAAAAGTGCATATATATATATATATATATATATATATATATATATATGCTCTCAGTTTTGACACTTTTTGTTGATATTAATAATCAGTTTTCGAGATTTGATTTCCTGCTTTTTTATCGACGCTTCCGCCTGCAGATGTGTTTGTCTAACGACTATATTCCTTTGTTCGTTTACTTTGTTTATTATCGCCTTTGTAATTGGAAAACGTGGAGTTGTTCATGAATGATATTCAAAGAAAACAAATAGAGAATAATAAATTACGCGTTGAAATACTTCGAACGAAAATCAAATCGTTTGATGCAGCAACATGTTACACATGATATGGGTTCGTTTTCTAACAACAAATATGTGTATTCTGTTTTTATTAGTTTGCACATTTTTTTATTTGTTTATTTGTTGGCTTACCTGTTTCATTGTTCAATCATTCAATAAGAATATTATGTGAAGCAAAATATACAATCCCAGATCAACATTAAAAAACTTCACACATTTTGTTTTGCTATACACAACAAATCCCCCAAAAGTGGACGAGAAACAAATATATAACAAATAAATGTTACCTAAGGCAAAAGTTACTCTTCTACCTACCTGAATAAATTTTGAGAAAACATTTATTAAGTTACAAATGTAAGTAGTGTTGAGTGCTTATGTAAAACTGACAACATGATGACTGGCATGAGACTTTCATCTTTAGAGTTTCGATAATCGCCCCAAACTCGAAAAATAAAACAAACTACTGATAGAAGATAAGTAGTTATTCAACACTTCTGTAACCGAGTCGCTGATGCGCTTATGTTAGCTGCAGCTGTAGGACACATATGCAAATCACCGAATCCCTGCGCGAAATGACGTCACAGCGGAGGAAGCGAAGAAAAAGAAAAAAGGGGAAAAGGACATACGTGGACGACTGAAAAAAGGAATACATGTGGGCGACAGAAGACTGGAAAAAGCGAGTGTCGACATAAGATGAATATGTGGCCCATGGCAGCGAGAGATTTTTAAACCCATGTCGAGAAGACAATGTTTTATTAACTGCATGACAGATGAACTAAGCGATTTTGAAAACAAGAGGCAATTAGTTATTTTGAAAGAACCATGAATAAATGCATTTTATTTCAATTGAAAAAATCTGAGTCGAGTTCATTTCCTTTTGTACTCCTTTGCGACTGTCTCAGATACAACATATGGATCCGAATGTTAAAATCTAACAACACCGTTGAAGATGATTAACAACTTCGTTACACCCCCTAAAGATCCTACATTGGGGGTTTTACCACCCGATACATTTTAAATTATGCACATAATGTTTAAAATCACCCCATCTCATGCCTGCAATATCATAAAAAAACTTAGACACCTATACGGCGTGTGGGCCTGATCTCATCCCTGCTATACTAATTAAGAAACGCTCAGCTGAGCTAGACCCCGTACTTTTCAAGCTCTACAATAAATGCCTTGCTGAATCTTGCTTCTCTAATAGCTGGAAGATGGCATCTGTGGCATCAGTGTACAAGAATTCTGGTGAAATAAATGACCCTCTACATTATAGTCCTATCAGTCTCCTCTCCCTCTTCGCTAAAATCTTTTAGACGCTAATCAATCAAGCACTAGCCCATCACCTCGCAAAAGCTAATTTTCTCTCTGAAAAAAAGTATGGATTTAGGAAATGTCGTTCTACTGTAGATATTTTAAGTCATCTCTGAACGCATATGCCGTGTACTGGATAAGACGGGCGAATTCATGACTGTAGACTTTGACATATTCAAGGCCTTTGACAAAATCTGGCACGAAGGATTGCTAATGAAAATTAAATCGTCGAAAATGTTATGCTGTTTGGGTGTACCTCCAATCGATGACAACCTGGATGGTCCTATTGTCTAAGAAGAATCTAATTATATTTGATATACGTCAAGTTATACAACTTGACGTAAATCATAAATAATAGTAGTCCAGGGATCGATCCCTGAGGCACCCTCACATTAATGTTATGCTGTTTGGGTGTACCTTCATCAATGACAACCTTGATGGTCTTATTATCTAAGAAGGATATAATTATATTTGATTTACGTCAAGTTATACAAATTGACGTAAATCAAATATAATTATATCCTTCTTAGATAATAAGACCATCCAGGTTGTCATTGATGGAGGTACACCCAAACAGCATAACATTAATGTGAGGGTGCCTCAGGGATCGATCCCTGGACTACTATTATTCCTAGTATTCATTAATAATATTAATTGATAATATTGTGCCCGAGCTGAGTATATTTTCTGATGATACAACGCTCTATAACATGGCACGAGAGAAGAACAGATGTACACAAATCTAAGACAATGGCAGAATCGTTACAAAATGACCCCAGGCCATAAATGGATGGTAACATTTGATGCTACTAAGATTAAGCTGCTCTCCTTTAACAATTCTAACTATCGATACAAATAACACTCTACCTGATAATTCTTCCTTCAAACTCCTCGGCTTAACATTTACAAGAAATATGAACTGGAATAAATGCATTGAAGACATTGCGAAGGCTACTGGAAAAAAGGTGGGTTCCCTCTATCGTGCTAGAAGACCTCCACAAAGCCACAATTCGCCCATGTATGGGGTATTGTTACCACATTTAGGTTGGTGCGTCCACAACTAGTCTATCACTCTTGGATAGGGACAAAAAAGAGTCTTCAATCTAAAAGGTCCTACTGTGTCAACTAAACTCCAACCTCTATCCCATCGCCGCAATATTACATCTCTGTGCCTGTTTTACAAGTATTCTAGAGGAATGCGCTTTGATGAACTCGTTGCACTTGTTCCCCACAATGCACATATCCCCGAAAAACCCGCTTAGCAACAAAATCCCCCCCTTCACTGTAGCGGTCTCTAAATACCAGTAAGCCTCCTACTCTAATAGTTTCTTCCATCGAACAGCTAGACTTTGGAATTTCCTTCCTGCTACCTGCTTCCCAGACTTTACTGATATGCAGAAGTTTAAATGAAACATAGACCAACATTTTGCTAATTTTTCTAAGTATGGTTCCAATTAGTATCCCTTTACGTCCAAGTGGTGGTATGCCTTGTTAGGGGTGAACGTGAGTAAAAAGAAAAAAAAAATTAGCAACTTTGCTCAATTATATCAAAGAACTAGCAGGAGGGGTGGTTCCCGACTTGCCGGTCGCTTAATATATTAATTTAATTCATGCAGATTTCGTATTTATTATTACAGAGTTAATTCCCTATTAAATATTAGATTGTATCTAATATATAGTAATGATTACAAAATTGAAAAAAAAAATGACTTGAGTGCTATCAGCTAAAATCGAAACCGAAACATTTTGCGCACTAGTCGCGTTCGCTACCATTTGAGCGAACCCGACAGACTGATAAGTAAGTTATAAAATTAAACTTTTTTTAGTTATGAATAGTTTTATGTGAGTGCAAACTAATTGAAATGTCGGCAAGTGGAAATGAAAGTTGTACATTTCAACTTGCTGACTTGTGTATGCGTTATTCCTTCACCCAAAGATTTTACTTGTTATAAACCATCGTTGGTGCATAATTAATATTGCCTGTTAATTTCAGTGTTATATGATTAGTAATTTAAGTGTTTAGCGATTAAATATTTTACACACGAACAGACGCATATACATATATCTACTGTTTTATGTATATAGATTTAGGTGTTTCGATGGTTTTTTTTTACGGCAGTTCAACCTATTCTGTCTCATTTGTTGCTGAATTAAGTAATTGCTGCTTTAGGTTCTTCATCTCTACAATTATAGATTAATGTGTTTTGTACCAGTGCCAGTAATGCTGATTTCGTACACTCTCCCTCTCTATCACTCTTTATCTCTCTCCCCCCTCTCTCTCTCTCTCTCACACACACACACACACACACACACACACACACACACACACACACACACACACACACACACACGTATTTGTATATTTGAGCAGCATTTTATTATATGCAAACGACAGTGAAAAATCATGTTTGTTCGTTTATGATCTACCCTTTTGAGTTAACGGATCAAATACTCAATAGGAGAATGCGTCTCCTCAAACAATATATATACACTGGTATCCCTAGAACTAGTATTTTTCGCCGACGTACATGTCACCTGTATTTCCATATCCGCCCCATTTACTAACAGCTAATAACACATGACACTCCTTTCCAAAATTTCAAAAACATATAAAAAAAACAAAAACAAACAAACAAAAAAAAAACACTGTTATCCTTGCTCTCTTAAATTGCAGCCTGCGCCTTCCCGTCAAAGCCACCATCAACCAAGCTCGATATAAAAAGGGAAAGGGTATACTCAAATGCCTTTAAACGGTTTCAATCTCAATGAATTCATCAATTTTCATTTTGTCACTCATCACGTCCCTGACAGAGACTCATGAGAGTTGAAGACGTTTGCAAATATGTTCACATGTGAGCAGACCGCCAACTCGAAAGGATGGGTAATAAAAGAAACAAACAAAAACTGTCAGTCTTGCTTAATCAAAATCACACACAAACACACAGACACTTTCTCTCACACACATAACCAATAGCAAAGTTACCCCAACTTGGTGTGCATCAATGGGAAAGTTAATAAACAGTCGCAGCAAATATGACTTAGACCTTTGATCTTGACCTTGAAAAATGGTGTGCACTATTCCTAGGTAGGAGACCATCATAATGCCAGGTTTATTCATGGACGTTAAACTGGTGTGGGCTGTAGGAGAGTTGTACACACAAACATACACACACGCATATAAACGTTACTACTTTATATATATATATATATATATATATATATATATATATATAGATAGATAGATAGATAGATAATCTCTTCATATTTAATAGTTTTAAAGCTATAAAAAATTAAAAATGGAAAGCGTAAGCATAATGATAATGCTGCACGAGGACGTCTTCATTTATTTCTATACATGCGCTGCAATAGAATGCAGTCGTAATTGTCTAATGATATTTCTGTACAGTTTAGGATATGCGTGCTTAGCCTAAGCGATACCGACGCCTTGCTGAATTAAAATATATTGAACTCGTTTATGTATTATATCGTACTGAAGCGGCACTAACCGGCTTCCTTCAAAAGAGAAAGTTTCATGGGAGTATGATATTCACAAGTAGTCCCCAGTCGCATGCATATTCCTCTCAGAGGAGATGGCAATGTTAGCTCTTTGCAGCTCTTGCAGAGAGGTGTCGATGCTCTCCTACATACATCGGATGGTATTCACAAATAGTCCCTCATCTGGTACTGACCAAGCTAAACGTTGCTTAACTTCGGTGACCTAATGGAAACAGGCGTGACAATGTCGTTATGCCGTATTTAGTACTATGCTAGAAAAGGTATAAAGATACACTCACATCTATGGTTAAAATAACATGTTTTATTAACCGCATAAAACATTACTTACAACATGTTTCATTCTCCGGATTAAAATAATGACAAAAAGCTAGATATGTCGTTGAACGCGCAACCTACACCCACTTTGTCGCAAAAGACGTTGCTAGTCTCTTTGTATGCTATCGTTATTTTCATGGAAGATACCGGACTGAGCTCCAACTTTTGGCCTTTTCTTGTAAAATATTCACAGCAATATCTCTCTACTACAACGGAAAATGATTCTCCTTAATTCGCAAGAACACTCTGGCCTTGGAAAACAATAATGTGCGACTGCTTCTATATTGATTACAATCAGGCCATCTTCAAATCTAATGTCAACAAATTCTTGTCCTAAACCGCCCCTATAATTAATCAAACGCAGTTTATACCACTGATCAATGTTAGTACTCACATAGTGTTCCTCACTTTTAGGATGATAATTATTTTGTCTTATTAGTTCATACTCTGCTGAGGATCTGTTGTAATCATTTCAAGCATTATCTCCTCCTTTCGGAGGTATTGCAGTGTGTTCGGTTTTTATGAGACCATCATCTGAAGCAAGAAAATATGTGACCAAAGAAGGCATATATTTAATCGTAAATCTAACATATAATTAAAATTGCAGTATAATCGCATCCACTTTTTACGGTGTTGTCGAGCACTCTAGCGACTTACCCATTACTTCAAATCAGAAGACCGAAATCGTAGAACCGTTCCATAAAATTGCTATACTCTCTCGCACGAGGTAGTAATATACCAAATTAGAAAACTAGGTTTATTTTCTAACTTCCGGTGTAGCGCCACCGGAAGCGGTGACAAAACAAATCAGTTTCTTCACTTTTATTATTTTTCAATATTTCGAATGTTAAGCGATTTATTGAAATAAAATATAAGAAAAGGGTATTATTGAACAGTATACAATAAAACTAAAAATTATACAGATAAAAATAACACAATTAGTCTTTATTTGCACTTTTAGTAAAACAATTTAAAAATAAGTTTTATTTTATTTGAAATATTTTAAGAAATATGTTTATGAAATTATAAAAATGAAAGTTTGGTTTTGAATTGGTTGGTTAATATCTTCAACCATGCTCGCGTCCTTAACGATCATTATGTACGGGTCAAGTGCTTGTAGTAAGGCCTATTTGATGTACTATTATAAACGTCGGACTTCACTGGCTATTATCCAGTCTTCGATGAACGGATAATAGCTAAACTCGTTCTAAGAGAATTTAATTCGGAAGACGATGAGCATTTACGGTTACTATCAATTTGGGGACATTTGTCTTTACATATCTGGTAAAAGAACATGACCAAACTGAATTAAGAAAGAAGTGGACAGTAAATAAATTTTATTCGTTCACTAGTAGGGTCGCCCGGCCTTGCCGGGTCGTAAAATAACAACTAATTATCTACTGAATATTATATTGTACCTAGTATATAGTAGTGATTTCAAAAGTAAATAAAAAAAAATGACTTGGTTGTCATCACCTAGAATCAAGACTAGAACATTTAGAACTCTACCCGCGTCTCCTACTGCTGGAGCTATCGAGAGATATGCAAGAAAGATTTAATATTAAATACGTGAAGAAATGAATTGAATTTGGGCATGCGCAGAAAGAAGTAAAAATATGTCACCAAGTTGGAATGAAAAATTTGCATTTTAACTTACCGATATGTCTGTACGCATTATTCATTCACCAAAACAAAAGTTTTACTCGTTATAAACCATCCTTGGTGTATGATTACGATTTCCTGTTAATTTCAGTGTTATCTGACCAGTGGTTTAAGAGTATCCGTTTTAATACTAAAATAATTTATTTGGTTTTATGTATTTCATTCATCTAGGAAGAGTTTTTTTTTTTTTTTTTTTAAATGTCTTTAATTTCAGCTTCTCCAGCGGACCACCCTACCTATCACCACAAGACGCCCTTCACTGATCAAACGCCAGACGAAGAAGAAATCCAGGTATGGAGTTCTTAATTCAGAAAGATTACACCCAGTATCCAACACCTGCTTCTTCCTGCAATTTGATCAACATCCTCTAATTTTGTAACAAAGCGCGGACGCCCTTATGGCCGCTATATGCAAATACCGGACAGTGTACGAAATAATGTCATAGTAAGGAAAAAGTAAAAAGACTATAAAAAGGAGAGACGATCACGTAAGAAACGTGGGTGACGTCACAGGAGTAACGAGAAGTCACGCGATGCGGGAGAATGAGAAAATAAATGCCATTGTTACAAAAAAGGAGTGGAGTTATTACTTGTCCTATGTTCCTTGCGAGGTACTCTGCTAGAACCTGTTGGTTCTAAATGCGTAAACGTGTAATATGTTACGATTTGAACAACAGATGTTCGAATTCGATGCGCTCCACTATATTCGCAGTTACAATTCTTAATTCACTTTGTGATGCCTAGCATACACGCAGAGATACATAGATAAGAGAGCTTTCCTTTCTGATATAGATAAATAAAACATGGTTGCTCTGTTTACGCCAAATTGAAACAGATTTACTATCTATTTCACCGTCGATTATCTCCAAAGATAAATAGGCTTTAACTATCCGCCCCTTATCTATTTTCGCATCGAATATTTATTTAGCGTCACAGGCACACATTTTGTTGGGATAATTTTTATGTAAACATTCATGGTACTCGTTTTATGTAAGTTTTTTTTTTAATTTACCGATAATTGCATTTGTCTATCTATCAGATAATAGAGTAAGAAATTAAGTTTCGTAAATTCGCAGGTTTTCCAGTTGTTTTCAGATGGATTAACCGATATAACAATATAACATTGTGGATTATATAACACATAATTGTGGATTGCGGGGATTCCTTTCTAAGTAGACTCTTAGAACCGGAGCAGAACGATCGGTCAGACAATGAGTCCAATGGTGTGACGTAGTGGTTAATTTGTTTTAAAAGGTGTGGTTATATTTTAACACTCGGACCCACACTTTTTATCTGAGACAGTCGAAAAGGAGCGTAAAAGGAAGCAAATGAAACTCTGCTTTTTTCAGTTCAAATGAAATGCATTTATTCATGGTTCTTCCAAAATAACGCATTGCCTCTTGTTTCAAAAGTCTCTTAGTTTATCTCGTCTGCCATGTAGTTAACAAAACTTGCCGTCTCGACACGAGCTTAAAAGTCTCTCGCCACCACGGGTCACACGTTCATCATTTTTACGGCACCCGATTTTTCCTTTTTTATTCTCGCCACGTGATGCCTTGTTTCTCACTTTTTTTCTTTCCTCTTCGTTCGCTGTGAAGTCACTTCACGCACTGACTCGGTCATTTGCATATATGTCATACAGCTGCTGCTGCTGCTACAAGCGCTGGTGACTCTGTTACATAAGGAGATATACTATTTACAGTGATATCCACTAATTCAGTGATTTTATACCTCGTTCGAATATGAACTACATGCTTGTGGAACTCTCTTTCTGAACGATATTTTTTTGTTACTAATAGTCTTACTCTATTCAAAACTAAGACCAATAAGCAGCTACTGTCTTTGTGATAATCAGCTTTCACACTTGTTCGCGCTTTACCTCACATGGCTGCATGCCTTGTCTGAAGCGATTTCAATGAACACTTTGCTAATGCACATCTTTCGTTGACGACATACGAATTATGAAAAAGATCTCCACACCACATAACTCAAGGTTTTACAAGAAGAACTTAACAAAATGATAAAATGAGCTAATGACAACAATATGGCTCTAAACTCCAATACGGTAAGACCATCTCAAGGAAACATTTGGATGCTGGTGTGGGCAACAAGAAATCGCATCAAAGAAAGTAGTGAAGAATTTGGCGATGGATACTGAGAACCTTCAGGAGTAGCTCACACTGTGGAGATTCCTTGTCAAGGCTGGAATACTGCTGTCAGCTGTGGTCTCCACAGAATGCAAGAGAAATCTGTAAAAAAGAAAACCAGAGAAAATTCACCAGCAAAAAAGTAGAGTAGACCAAATGAATTATTAGGAGAAGCTGAAGGAGCTGTATCGTCGAAGAGAACGATATATCATTATATATATAGAAAATCTTGGAAGGAAGGGTCCCAAATACAACAATAGTAGAAATAATCCATCAGCGGCGAAAGAGGCTTTGATATATAAAAAACACACTTGTGACAACACAGAGGATGAAGTCCCTCATCTACCTCAGCTTCACCTGCAGTGACACAAGAATATTCAACTGTATTCCAGCTGCAATAAGAAATATGAGAAGAGTGCCCCGCGACGTTTTTCCAGAAACATCTGAACATCTGGCCGGAAAAGATAACTGACCAGCCACCAAGACCAGGCTACCGTAGTCCCAACCTCAAGCATCTAGTGGACTGGATCTCTTTAAGAAGTGGGCAGCCTGGGTGCAGTGGAGCTCCAGCTCAGCTGTGTCAATAATCGACCGAATAACACAAAAAAAAACCCCACAAATAAACAAACAGATGTTTATTCTATGTTGTTAATCGGTTTTTCTCGGTAAAAGGGCTAACTCATGTTGTATTACCAATTTGTCTATCTATGTTTTTTTGTTTTGTTTTTTTTGCATGGTAGTAACCACTTATCAAGGCTCGGAAGACACTCGGGGATAAGGGTTATTGCGTATACAGTAATCAATGGGATAGTATCGTAGTAATCGTTAGTATTGGAGATTTGATAATGTGTCTTACTTAAGAGGGCGGTTTATCAGGAATTTGTTTATATTGAACTTGAAGACATCCAAGGTGTAGTCAGGGGGGAAACAGGCAGACGGAAGAGAGTTCCACTGGCGTGCACTTCTAGGAAAGAAGCTTTGTTCATGAAATCTACGTTTTGGTTTTGGCACAGATAAAGAGTGAAGAAAATTATTGACAGTGGTTTCAGCTAGACGGGTGTTTATCGTGAAAGATTGACGAGTGGGGACCAGGGATTGGAGCTCAGACGAGCACTTGCCATGAAAATAAAGATAAAACAAAGACAGGCTCGCAACGTTTCTTCTGTGGGAAAAAAGGTTGCAGGGACGAGAAAAGGGCATTCCTCACTAAGCCACGAAATCTATTTTGTACCCTGTCAAGGCAGGATAGGCTGTTTTTAGCAGCTTTTGCCCAGATGTGGCAGAAGTAATCCATCGTTGGACATGCTTGCCTTTTATATAGATAGATGTCTAATGCATATATGGTATACGTGTTTCTGTAGTCGATGCTCGTTTATCGTCTAGTGGACATTTACTTTCTCGATAAAAAGGAAGTTCCAAAGGCTAACCCAGAACTTGATCTCTTCTGTTATAAACATTCCATATACTTCATCACCGTGTGGACTCTCGTTAGTCTTTTTGTATACTGAAGAGTCACCACTTCTCAAGGCCAAAAGTCGCTCGAGAATAAGGTTAAGATTGAGCAAGTCTATGAAAGGATTGAAAACGATCAGCTGGATTTGATTAATTGGTAGGACGGCTCATTAAGTGTTTGTTGACAGTAGACTGAAAAACGACCATGCTGTAGTCAGCAGAGAAGCAGTCTTATGGTATTGTATTTCACAGAATTTACACACAATATTTGTTGTTTTTAAGCAATATTAACAACTTCGAAACGTTGTTATTTATTTATTTCGTTATCTTAGCTTTTTTAAAGAGATATAAGCTTTTTTTTTGTTATTTATATATGTACTAGCCTAAGTGCTCGGCGTTGTACAGGTGTTTGGAGGTGTGTGTTGAGGAAAAAAAAACAAAAAAAGAAAGTTGTAGTAGGCAGGCAGACTCGAACCTATATCGCAAAGGAGGAAAAGAACGTGAAAAAAATTACGTCTTTGCTGTTGCCCTCTTCGCCAAACCGGAAGTGACGAATGCTTAAATTAAGGCTAGTCAATCAAAAAAAGGGGATGACTTTCGAAAATATCGGCGAAAAAGCGATCCCTTCCTGTATGTTTTTAGCCAATTTTTCGATATTTGTCGTCCGAAGGGTCGAGCTTCAAAACGATACCGATCTCGTGAAAATCCGCCACCTCTGTCTACATCCATCCATACATCCATCCATCCATACATACATACATACATACATACATACATACATACATATATTTAAACTAACATGTGAGATTTATATTATAGACTTATAGACTAGCCTGGGTGTCCGGCGTTGCCCGGGTGTTCAGAGGTGTGTATCGAGCAAAAAAAAAAAAAAAGAAAAAGAAAGTTGTAGTAGGCAGGTAGGCTCGACCCCGTGACGCGAAGTCAGAAAAGAAAGTGGAAGAGTGTGTAAGGGTGTTGGATGGATGAGTAGTCTTTTATTTTTTATGGAGCGTATTTTATTTATTATTTGTATTATTAAATATTATTACGTGCATAAAAGTATACCCACAGACATATCTTAGCCGTCATCAGCATGGGTTAAGATCGAACACATGACACCAACATCCGTTCTACCAGTAAGCTACGATGACTCACCACGTAAATGTAATTTTTTTTAATCGCTTTTAAATTTAACATTTGTTATTGTTGTTTTCAGCGACATTAACAGCTTCGAAACGGCGTTATTTATTTATTTCGCTATCTTAGCGTTATATATATATATATATATATTATATGCGTTCAAACACGTCCATTAGTAAATTCTTTCTGCTGTGTGCTTTCAATTACTTGTTACTTCCACCGACTAAATAAATCCTTCGCACATCATGCCGAGGAGTATGGCAATATTTTATCGGTTGTTTTTTTTATTCCGTCAAGTCAGCGTGAAAGAATTCGAATCATATTGGCGAAAAGTCGAGGCAGACAGCTTTTTCACCAACAATGGATGTTAAATTGCAAAGTAGAAAATGCAAAAACAGATTAAACACTTTACAGAATTACAAACAGTATATTTAAGCTGCTTATTTAGAAGTGCATATGGAACAATAATCTCTGAATATATTTACCTAATCTATGTAGGTATGTATGTATTTATCTATTTACCTGTCTAACTGCCTACACCCGTAACCACACACACGTACACGTGCAATCGCACACACACACACACACACACACACACACACACACACACACACACACACACACACACACACACACACATATATATATATATATATATATATATATACGATTGTTGTTCCAAAAGTAAGGCCTCCTATTTTTTAATTAAAAGAGTAAAAAATCTACGAAGACGGGAGTAGTAGCATAAAAACGAGCAACATTTTGTGCTTCAGAATTTATTTTTCTACATAGTCACCACTATTCTAAGAAGATTCCATGACGCACATCTGCTTCTCATGTACGTCCATGACAGGGCTTGCTTTCTTAGAGTCTCAGACCGTCAATATCTGCAACAGAGAGATAAAACTTTCAGAACAGGACGCATAAGATCAGTTGTCATGAGAATACAATCTGCAATCCCTCTGATTCAATCGGGTAAAAACAGTAGGCGTTACTAGTATTAGTATGTTATATATATATATATATATATATATATATATATATATATATATATAAAAGTTTATGTGAACGAGTATATATATATATGTATATATATATATATATATATATGAACTTTCACAGAAGGACAGAAAAACATTGGTACCGTCGGTTTCAAGCCAAACATAAAGGGAACCAGTAAATGGTAAATAATGTTAGGCTCTCGTCAAGGAATTTTTTATGTTTATTGTTGTGGTGGCACAAATTCATTTGCATATGTGGATAGTAATTATACATTAATAGGAAGACTCAGTTAGTCTGAGTGTGTGTTCACCAGAAGCCACCGAAGGCCGCCGAGAGTAGATATGTTTCTCCAGCAAAGACTCTCTTATTTGACACCATTATGTAAATATTCTGTAAATATACCTTTTCCTAATACACTTCTTATTTGATCTACCTTTGCTTGTTGAGTCGTCATTTGTATTGTTTTCTACGTTATTTGTTTAAACCTGCAAACTTAACAGTGACGACGAGGATGAACGTCAAATATAATAGTTTGACGAAGAAATGGAAAGAACTCACTAAAAAAAAAGTACAACGCAACGGTTGACCTTTCTAAGGAATACAAGTTTTGACGAACGAAATAGTCGTAAAAACGGATTTTACGCTAAAGAGAAGTTCGACTCAAGCGGAAAAAATGAATAATTCAGCGAACATTGGAAAACTGTAAAATATTTTCCTCGCGAAGTACAACACTAAAAGAAAGAAACGGTTGTTTCCCAAATTCCAAGAACAAAAACTACATTCAGGTTAAAAAAAAGTAACCTCGATTAATAGTATTTTATTTACTAAAATACTAGTCGGAAAAAAAGAGACAAACCCAAACCTTTAATTGAAGTCTCAAAGAAAAAAAGACTCGAACGTGACAAAAAAAAAAGCGACGATTTACGCCGTTTCCCGTGGAATCCATCTTAAAAAAATAACAAACTGTAAAAGTGAATTTTTGTAAAACGACAAACAGATTCGTATTACTAAATTACGAAGAACAGATTCGTATTACTAAATTACATACGAAGAAACATACGAAGAAACATACGAAGAAAAAAAAAAGTTCACCAGTGGATTTCCTAAATTGCTGTAAATACCAACTAAAGACTTTTTGGTAAACCAAATTTTTCTCTTCGGTATTTAAAAAAATATCACAGTTAAACTAAAATCAAGGAAAGATTTTTTTTAAAACTAAAGTTGTCACTGGATAACGGATATAAGACAGTAAAACGTCACGCAAAAAAAAAAAAAAAATTCAATGTAGTCCATACATTTTATTTTTTTCAATTGTGACTCGAGTTGAAAAACTTTTTTTTTTCTATGGAAAGAGTTGTACTTAAGTTCGGCTGTTATTTATTAGGAAATGCCTAAAAAGGAAAAGTAAATCGTATTTTGTGGTTTCAGCAAAAGCCTCAGTTCTTATGTTGTGGTTGGATGAGCGCGACTCGCTAGCGAAGTGAGAAAATATTATTCGAGCAGCGATATTACTATTGAAAACAGGAACTATGAACAATTTTTTTTGTAACACAAGCCATTTTATATGGTACGGATATTGTGTTGCATGTGAAATTGTACAATTTTTCTTCGTAACTGCATTACTGCTACTGAAGGATACAAAAAAAAAATGGAAGATTTATCTAGAATTTTAATGCAATTTTTGCAGACGCAACAAAAGGCTTAATCCGAGCTAGACGCACGTAGAGAGGAGAAATTATTGAAATGGCAAATGGAACAAGAAGAAAGGCAGAAGAAATATCAATTTGAACAAGAAGAAAGGCAGAAGAAATTACAACTTGAACAATAAGAAAGGCAGAAGAAATTACAATTTGAATATGAAGAAAGGCAAAATGAACGTTTTGCTAAAACACTAGAACTATTAAAGACTAATCGAGAAAATGTCGACAGCACTAATTTCTTGCATACAACTATATTTAATAGCATGGACACATTTGATTATGTGCCGGAGGAAGAAAAGACTTTTGAAGAATACTATACAAGATACGAGGATGTCTTTCAACTGGACTGCAAAAGTTGGCCAAATAGTCAGAAAGTGAGCCTTTTACTCGGGAAGTTGGGTGTAAGAGAACACAGCAAGTTCGTAGATTATATACTACCTAAAAAACCACGGAATTAGATTTCATGGAAGCTGTAAAATTACTAAAAGAATTATGTAATTCGAATATATCTCTTTCTCATAAGAGATGGTTGTGTATGAATCTAAGGAAGATTGACAACCAAGATCATTTGACATAAGCATCAGTTGTCAATAAAAACTGTGATAATTTTAAGCTAGCGGAACTAACAGTAGAAGATTTCAAATGCCTAATCTTCGCACAAGGGTTAGTCTCCACGAAAAATGCAGAAATACGCAGACGAGTGTTGTCTAAGCTGGAATCTGAGCAAGATTTAACACTTTAGAAATTAGCAGATGATTGTGAAAGGGTCATTACACTAAAAATGGATTAAAAAAAGATAGAAGAATCCGAAGTGGCATATGTAAGAAAGGTTAGAAAACCATACACACCAACCAAGAACTATACAAATAAAAGCAGTCAAAACGGAACGAGATATTCCAAATATAATAATTATAATTATAGTAAAGAATATAACAAGTCTCTTCCTAGATATAACTGTAAGCGATGCGCAGAAAGACATTGGGAATCGGATTGCCCTTATACGAAGAAAAAATGCTACATTTGCAAGAAAGTCGGACACAAAAGCGATTGTTGCAGATATAAAGATTTCACCAGAAAGAGAGTACAGCAAACAAAATCAAATGATAAATTAGACAAAAATCGGCGAAAATACATAAAAGCGGAAATATTTAAAACGCCAATAAAATTACAACTGGATCTAGGATCCGATATTGCTATAATAAATTTGAAAACATGGAAAAAGTTGGGTAAACCAACCATGATGAAAACAAGTAAATCAGCTCGGACGGTAACTGGTGGTGAGATAAAATTTGGAGGAGAAGTTATCCTTCCGATAAAATTAAAAGAGATTACGAAGAAATTAAAAATGTTCGTATTGAAAAATAGCGAAAACTTGTTTGGAATAGATTTAATTGAGAAATTTTGACTCTGGGATAAGCCAATTAATACATTCTGTAAATAAATAGAATGTACTACTCCAACAACAGAAAATATAAAAGAGGACTTAAAAAAATTATTCCCTGATGTATTTATGACTAAATTAGGTCGTTGCAATAAATTTAGGCCTCGTTTGAACTTAAAGAAAACACCAGCCCAATTTTTAGAAAAAAGCGAAACGTTCCGTTCGCTGGGTTGGAAAAGATTAATAAAGAATTAGACAGATTGGAACAGACAGGAATACTATCAAAGATAGAACATAGCGACTGGGCATCCCCCACCGTATATGTAAAGAAAAAGAATGATGACATCAGAGTGTGCGCAGACTTTTCGACTGGTCTAAACTCCATATTACAAGATTACCATTACCCTCTATCAAGCCCAGAGGAAATTTTCACAAAGTTGAATGGTGGTAATATCTTCTCCAAGATAGACTTGAGCGACGCGTATTTGCAAATACCGGTCGAGGAGAATTGCTCAAAGATACTATGCATCAACACGCATAAAGGATTGTACAAATACAACCGGTTGCCCTTTGGCATCAAAGTGGCGCCTGTCATTTTTCAACAAGCGATGGACACCATGCTAAGTGGTATTGAGTGCGCATGTGCATACCTGGACGACATTGTTATCAGGAGCAAATCCCTAGAAGAACATAAGGAGGATTTAAAACAAGTATTCACTCGAATACAAGAATTCGGGTTTAAAGTAAAAGAAAATAAATGCGACTTTTGTATTAGCGAAATTAAGTATCTTGGACATATAATAAATAAACATGGGCGACGTCCAGACCCAGAAAGATCTGCGGCAATAAAAAACATGCCAGCACCTAATAACGTAACAACCTTGCAGAGTTTCTTAGGACTCGCAAATTATTACCAATCTTTTATTGAAGGGATGCATAATTTGCGAGCTCCCTTAAATGAGCTGCTAAAAAAGGACACACTTTGGAACTGGACGCAAGAATGTCAAACCGCTTTTGACAAAATAAAGAGCGCACTAACATCTGAATTATTTCTGACTCACTATGACACAAAATTAAATATAGTCGTCGCTAGTGACGCTAGTTCCTACGGCATAGGAGCATGCATTCAACATATTATGCCTAATGGATCTAGAAAGCGTAAGCTATTGAGCTTACGCTTCAAGAACGCTGCTTCCAGCAGAGAAGGCGTATTCACAGATTGAAAAAGAAGCGTTGAGTATAATCTTTGCAGTGACTAAATTCCACCGATATTTATATGGTAGATAATTCATGCTTGAAACCGACCATAAACCATTAGTCACAATCTACAGATCAAAAAAATGATTGCCTGTATACACCGCAAATAGATTGCTGCGTTAGGGTACGATCCTACTGAATTACGATTTCCAGCTACAACATCTAGCATCAAAAAAGATTTGCCATGCGGATGGACTGTCAAGACTGATACCACAGAAACATAATTTGGAAGAATCAGTGATTGCAGCAATACGAACAAACGTCGAAGTGAAAAATATGGTAGCAAACATCATTAAAGAACTACCGGTAACATTGTCGGACATTAAAAGAGAAGCCGATAAAGATGAATATATAAATGATATAAAAGAAAAAATTATAAATGACAAAAAGGTTCAGGAAATTTTTTCCATATGTAACGATGTGTTATTATATAGCGAGAGAGTAGTAATACATAAAACGTTGCAGAAGAGGATTTTGAGACACTTCCACACAGGACATCCGGGGATAAATCGGATGAAGTCTCTAATGAGAAACTACGTATACTGGCGTAACATGGACGTCGACATAGCTACAACAATAAATAGATGTGAAGGATGCCAGTTAGCGGCAAAATCTCCACCTTTAGTACACAAACCTTGGCCGAAAACCGATCACCCATGGTCGAGAATCCACATGGACTTCGCTGGTCCAGTAGGAGAAAATTACTACTTAATTGTAGTAGATAGTTATATAAAATGGCCTGAGGTAATGCGTTGCAGGAATTCAACAACGAACAACTCAATAGGATTCCTACACGAGTTATTTGCACGATTTGGTGTACCAGACAGACTGGTCAATGACAATGGAATTGAATTCACATCCACAGACTTTAAGAAATTTTGTGACACGTTCCAAGTAAAGCATATCACTACTACGAACGGCCTCGCGGAGAGGTTCTTGGACATGTTAAAACGAGCTTTGAAAAAATCCATTGGGATACCAACGGAAAAAGCTTTGCAACAATTTTTGCAATTATATAGGATAACACCGCACCCTAATACCCCGTCAAACATATCACCAGCTGATTTAATGTTTGCCAGAAAGGTGAAATCAGCGTTTGATAAACTATTGCCAAGACAGGCAATTGTCTGAAACACTGCACACATGATAAGAAAGAAATATAACTTGGGAGATCGAGTATATTTCAAGTGCTACAGGAATAACATTTCTTACTGGGAATGTGGAGTAGTGGATAAACGCATTGGTGATTGCACATACATGCTTAAAGGTCCACAAAATATACATAAAAGGCACCTGAACCAAATAAAAAAAACGCCACATTCAAGATGGTGATTATTCAACAGCAGTCGAAGAGGAGGAAACCATGGTCATCATATACGAATCCTTTAATTTGGAACCACCTCAATATACACCTGAACCCCGAAGATCAGGTAGAAAAAGAAAGTTTAATGAACCATTAATGTTAAATCCCAAGAGAAAAAGATATTGAAATCTGTGCGACTTCAAATCTTGGGAGGAGGGTGTTGTGGTGGCACAAATTCATTTGCATATGTGGATAGTAATTACACATAAATAGGAAGACTCAGTTAGTCTGAGTGTGTGTTCACCAGAAGCCACTGAAGGCCGCCGAGAGCAGATATGTTTCTCCAGCAAAGACTCTCTTATTTGACACCATTATGTAAATATCCTGTAAATATACCTTTTCCTAATACACTTCTTATTTGATCTACATTTGTTTGTTGAGTCGTCATTTGTATTGCTTTCTACGTTACTTGTTTCAACCTGCAAACCTAACATTTATCTTACCTAAGAAAACAAGGACGACACATATTATCTTTAATAATGTTCATTTTAATTTGATTTTTTATAGATTTTTCTAATATCAATTTTTCAATTTATTTATTTTATTTTTATCGGTTTTATTGTCTTTGTATCTTTAAATATCTTAACCATTCTATGTCAAACATATTCGCCTAAAAACAACTGTTATATATATATATATATATATATACATCTAAAATATGCTTTTAACATTTAATATTTCCACTTACTTTATAACCGGTGCACTCGTATATAATTAATATCGAGACATCTATAAAGATTTTTTCTCAAATTATAAATTCACTTAATCTATATAGATACTTTTATATATTTGAGTTTATGGTAATCGTTTATCTAGCTCGTAAGAAATTGCCTAGTTCTTGAATTATTTTTTTTCCCTAAATATCTGCTATCAATTATGCTAATTTATTTTGGTGTTAATTTGTCTGTATTTGGAATACTCGTTTATGTAAGATCTTCGTTTGCTGTTCGGTTTTTCCAGTTTATGTCTTCTATGTATACAGTCCTTAAGGAATTCACTGAGGAAATTCAAACATATTCTTTTTGGGGTCATTTATAACTCTTATAACTCTTATGATTTGGTATTTCTCCGCATCACAAAGGGGGCACTATTTCGAGGCTGGCTAGTATGCTGGTCTTCTCCATTTAATGATGTATGGT
The DNA here is from genome assembly GCF_053919585.1 of Euprymna scolopes. Classification (NCBI taxonomy): domain Eukaryota; kingdom Metazoa; phylum Mollusca; class Cephalopoda; order Sepiida; family Sepiolidae; genus Euprymna; species Euprymna scolopes. The sequence goes on along the minus strand of NC_136486.1, from coordinate 131,659,339 downwards.
GTTCCGTTATCTTTTAATTGCCATACTCGGGCAGCTAATGTTATCTTTTTTCTTGTCCTTACCGTAAAGGAATTATTATACATGTAAAATATTTGCACAAAAGGTTCTTGTGTCATACGGATGTATACTTCTTGTATATTTCTAACCTAATGCGTGAGTGTTGCTTCATACACGAGGGAGTTCATCCTGCACCTTTCCTCCAGTGAGCAGTGTAAATTTGTAAAATTATATTATAAATATATCCGGATGTATGGTAACCAAATATAAAATAAAATAATAACGTATGGAATATTCATTCGTTAACATTTAAATAATTAAAATTAAACGCTTATAAAAATTATTGATTCATGAGTTACCCCCTTGAAGTAATATAAAAATAAATCAAAAGATTACAGAATAAAAATGATGCATGAATTATATCACATCAGAAAGAGCTGATCAAGACCGGAAGTCATGTGAATTAGGAACAAAATAACAATAAAACGAATTAAACAGATAATTAGTAAAAATGTATTAATTAAATAATTGAAAAATTGATATTAGAATAAAATATATATCAATAGGAATGGAAAGCTGTAATTAAATAAAAATAATTAAATAAATAGAGATACTATATGCGGTCCTTGTGTTCTCGGTAAGATAAACAGAAAAAATGTCTGACAAAGCCAAACGTTATTAACCATTAACTGCCCCCTTATGTTAGACTTGAAACCGACAGTACCAATGTTTTTCTGACCTTCTTTATGATTTTTAAATAAATAAATATTAAGCTCTTCTACTGAAAAAATTATTTCTCCATGATCGAGCACTTTACTGGATTCTTTCCCCAACACACACACACACACACACACACACACACACACACACACACACACACACACACACACACACACACACACACACATATATATATATATACATATACGAGGTGCCTTAAATAAGTTTCCAGACTTTTTCGGATAGGCACTTTTATTGATAGTACACACATGGAATTCTAGTCCTCTTCGGATTAATCTCCTTCGGCTGCAATGCACTTGTTGTGCCGTTCTTACAACATCTGTAAGGCGTCATGGAAGTTTTCTTGTGTGAGCGTGTCAATTACCCTCGTCACAGCATCTTTCATCTCAATTGTCTCATAACGACAGCCTCTAAGGTTTTCCTTGGGCTTAGGAAATCATAATAAATCACAGGAAGCAAGGACTGGACTATAGGGAGGACGAGGAACTGTCTTGATGCCTATTTTGGTCAAATAATTTTTGATACTCTATATATTATTTATAATCAATGGGTCTCATATTATCTTAAATTCTATACTAAGTCTGCTTAGTAGATGGACGTCACCCAACATATACGCTATTTCCTGACACGGATAATCAATGTTTATCTCCAAATTTCAGAAACATAATACTCTAAAAATTGCAAAACTGCACTTGTTTTCTAGAGTTAGTTCTAGAATTTTGTTTGCAATTTTAACCGTAAAAATATTTACGTCAGAGACAAAATCAAAATGCTTTAAATGAGGATTTAGTTTATTTATGAATCAAAATTTTCATTTGAACATTTTCTAAAACTATTGAGAGATTAAAATTTCATGACACAGCATTTTTGAAATTATATGCTTGTCTTGTTTTACAAAGTCTTCCTCGTACCAGTCTTGAGCTATATTATGTGAATATATGATAATTATGAATGTATCCTTCAATTTGTTTTCCATGTTAGATAAAGATAAATAAGTCCTTGTTTTTGCTCGAGGCTATTTGTCTTTACTAGTACCTTCACGATAACGGCATTTTCCTGACTTTCGAATTAATTGTTTAAATACCCATGAATTAATTCACACGGGTTAAAGCATATCGTCTGACTGCTGACGTCATAGTGACGTCAATATGATGTAATTATGTCGTTGCATATGCTCACAAACTGCACATCCGTGCAATTGTTGAGCCAGTTTTTGTCACTTTTCTTTTCTCTTCCCCTATTTGTTCACTTTTCTTAGAACAAAAACGGAGTTTCTTCTTTGTATTCTCATTTCTTTCTTCTTCTTCTTCTTCTTCTTCGTTGTTAGTGTTGTTGATATTGTTTCTCTTCTTTTTCTCTTCGTTGTTGTTTATATTCTTCTTCTTTTTCTTCTCCTCCTAATTTCTGTTGTTGTTTTTATTATTATTGATCTTTTTCTTCCCTTTCTTTTCTTCTTCTAATTTTTCTCTTTTTTTTCTTCGACTCTTTCGTTTTCTTCTTCTTCTTCTTCTTCTTCTGTATATTCTTCATTTTATTCTAAGAAAATAGTTGTTTTTAAATTGTTTTTTGTTTAAGGTCAGTGTAAAAAACCCACATCAGTTATTATTTTTTATTATAACCTTCATGTTAGTTTCCTAGTATTCATATTTACTTCCTCCTTTACTTTCTCTATACTCTTCTTTTTCTTCTTTTTCTTTATTTGCGACATTTTTTGCACCAACCAAATATTATTTATTCACCTTTTTATTCTTCTTCGTTATTCGGCCCCTTCTCCTTAATCTCTATTATCTATTATTTTCCTTTCTTCTTTACTTCTTTTCCTTTTTCTTCTTTTTTCCGTTTCTTATTTTTTCTTGTTCTTTCTTTCGCACTTCATTTTTCATCGTCTTTCCGTATTCCCCACCACCGTTTTTTTTAATGTTTCTCTTAATATTCTTTTTGTTGATCGCCTCCTGAGAGTTGTGTGATTGTCATCATTTTATGATTTTAATTTATGTAATCGGTCATACCGAATTCAACTTCCATCGGATTGATTATTTTTGAGAAAACATTGAAAAGAAAAAAAAAATATTGGAAAACGATACACAAAACGCGGAACCTACTCGTGCAGAACCATCCGATGTGAGAATTAACGATGCATCGCTGACAATGCAAGAACCTCAACGACAACAGAAACACATTTTCAGAAAGCACAAAACAAAGACAGCTTAGAATGGCAAAATCAATCACAGCTTACGGGAAACTTCGGTCAATGTGCACTAGAGGACCAACTAAAGACTTTAAAAATCAAAGCATACATCCCTCCGTGTAAAAAAAAAAGTAAAAGTACGGTTGTTATTGGTGGCCACCCCAACTTACCCATGTTAAGAACGGTTTTCGTAATAAACCCCTACAATCCCTCCATGGTAAGAACGGCTGTCGGAATAGACACCCCCTCAACCACAGCAAGTGAATTACAGTGCAGAATACAGATATTTATATCTTGAAAAGTATTTGTCTACGCCAAATATAAATGACCTTGTCATAATAAGTATACTGAATAACTTAAAAATTGCACCGCCCTGCCAAAATAATAAAATAAAAAAAAGACGTAGCGGTAAAGTGTAAAAAGTTGTAGAAGTCGACAAGTGAAAAAAAAAAACAAAAAACAAACAAAAAAACAAAAAAAAACCCAAAAAACAAAAGAAACATAGCTCCCTCTCCAAAAAGAAGGTTCCAGTAAAATGAAGTATTGAACTATGAACCATTTTCCTCCTCCTCTCCGTAAAAGAACCCTTGGCGGACGGTATGGAAATCCCCCTCCCTCTAATGTGAATAATTTGTAAATGGTGTTCCTGTTTAACGTTTTTCGCTGGTAGTGGTCAAGGTTTTTTACTTTCAAAGTATATAAGAAAAAACACGCAATCATGGCCGAGAGAGAGAGAGAGAGAGAGAGAGAGAGAGAGAGAGAGAGAGAGAAAGAGAAAGACAGACAGACAGACAGACAGAGACAGAGAGAACGTCTTGTTAGTTTTGTTTTATTTATTTATTCAATTTATTTATTCATTCAGTTTAGTTTACTTGCTTCCCTACGAGTGCATAATTAGACATGAGGAGGCCGTTTTTTAATGTGTGTGCAGTAAATCAGCTCACAAAGAAGGGGCACGATTTGCATACGTATTCAGTTCGTAGTAAATATAAGAAGAACAATACGTACACGGTTAAATCGATGCCTAACTGTAAATATTGGAGCGCGATATCCTTCCCCAAATAAAATAAATAAAAATAAGGAAAAAAAAAAAGAAAAAAACTACTTGATTAAGTGTAATTTTTTTCTGACAACGGCATTCTGTCGCGGATAAGTACAACATAACTTCTAATCGACAATTTAGAGATAGATAGATCGATAGATAGATAGATAGATAGATAGATAGAGAGAGAGAGAGAGAGAGAGAGAGAGAGAGTTGATGACAAACTAAACGCATAGTAAACTGAGAATTTTTCAATTTGGGTTCTGTCTACGAATAAAAAAAATAAACAAGTTAGCTATCTACGTGTAATGGTGGTTTCGTGTGTGTATTAAATTGGCATACACTTACCTTGTAGACGTCATGTTGTTCGTAGTACGTTTGCGTTTTTTTTTTTTTTTTGTAACGTGTTAAATCTGGAATGAGAGAATTACGGCTGGTAGCCAACGAGAAACGGATGGAACTTGTGAAGGGAGCAGTCATTATTTTGTAAATCTACTATTTGGAAGTGAACGCTATGACTATGCGGTTATGATGCAGTTAATAAGAGTATAGAGGGGAAAAAAGGCTCCTGTGTGTAGTTTTACGCGGTGTATAGTAGTTGGAGTAGGAGAAGTTATGAAGGAGTGGGGAAAATAGGAACTACTTCCTCTAATGCTAATGGCGGTAGCGATGATGTCACTCCTGGGGTATAATATAGGGTATTAATATGACGAATGAATGTGGCAGAATGTCGTTCTATAGTTACATAAGATAGTGGCTAACAGTGCAGACATAATACAATTGTATGTGGAATTTGCTGCGAACCTACGGTATTTCGGTCCAGAGAGGAAAAGCTGTGCCTCTTTTTATTATATATAGGGATTATATTGGACTCAATAAATAGTAATGATTTAAAAAGTTGAAAAAATGACTCATGCGCCACCACCGAGAATTGAAACCAATACGTTTGGCTTAGGATTTACTTTTTCCTTTGACATTAATGCCTGAGCTATGAAGACATGTACGCTGCAAAGCTAAAAATTAAAACATGAACCAATAGCTATTACGTAATGCATGCATATTCGTAATGCCGTCGTTCAGCCTTCACCTGGCCAGTTCCATTCTTTTAATTTTCATACCTTTGCACCGATTTTCCCCAGCTAAAATCCAAATATAAAGTTTCGTATGGGTTCGAATACCTTATATATTAAGTTTCATGCCTGTAGACCAAAAACTGACGAAGGAGTTTAGTAGGCAATTTGTTTAAAAACAAATATATATACGCATACATAAATATATATAGAAAGAGGTTTCTGTTTGCAATAACCTTTTTACGAAAATATTATGCAAGTATAAATCATGTAGAATGTTTGCATGAATATAATTACACGCAATACTTAACTAAAGATGATCACCCCATAAAAGCACCGAAAAAAAAAACTAACAAGGGATTAATTAAAATGAATGTTTAAAAAATATGCAAAGTATCTAGATCTTTTGCAGATTAATACAATTTCACGACGCATATATAACAAATATGTATTTTATTTTTAAATAAATAGAAAAAATGGTATTTACAAAAAAAAGAAAAAACGAAATTTATAGAAGTATATATATATATATATATATATATATATATATATATATATATATATATATACAGTCCTGGTCAAAATCATAAGACCACTTAATAAAGTAAGCTTTTACGCATGATATCGAATTTTTAATCAAACAAATGGTTGAAACCATTGGCAAAAGGGAAAATATGATGAAAAAAAAAGAAATCTGCTTCATTCGAAAACTTAACCCTGATCTAATAATTACTTTTTAAAAAAACAAACATTTTCACCTGGTCAAAATGATAAGACCACTTTAATAAGATCGGCTAGTTTTGAAAAAAATGAATACGAAAAGCTTTCTATGTTACTAAAAGCAACTTGTTTGTGGATAAACCCCCCCACCTTACTAAATTATAAATGCCAAAATTTATTATCAGAGTTTGAGAGAGGAAGGATATTTGAGCTTAATTGGGGTGAACACTCCCATAGATCCATTGCAAACGAAGTGAATCGTAGCAAAACGGTCATCATATTTTTTTTAAGAAATCCAGATCAATATGGGCACAAAAAGAGTCCAGGTCGACAAAAAAAAAAAAAAAAAAAAAAAAATAACCCCATCACTGGATCGCCGTATCAGAGAAGTTTAAAAAAACTCCAGTATGAGCTCAAGTCGATTGAAAAGCCAAACAGCAGCAGAATGTAGTCCTAAAACCATCAGAAGGCATCTGAAAATGAAGGGTTTCAATCATTTAAAGCGACTGTAGAAACCACGTCTTCTTGAACAGCACAAAACTAACCGACTTAAATATGCCGCCAAATACCAGACTTGGGATAAAGAGAAGTGGGAAAATGTAATTTTCTCCGATGAGAAAAAGTTTAATCTAGATGGTCCAGATGGATTTCAACACTACTGGCATAATAAAAATTTGCCCAAAGAGACTTTTTCAACTCGACATAGTGGAGGAGTGTCTTTAATAATCTGGGGTGCTTTCTCGTCAGCTGGGACCCTAAAGTTGCAAGTAGTTAAAAGCCGGCAAACATCATTGAAGTACATTTCAATGCTTGAAAATGCTTCTATCAGGACTGAAGGTCCACGTCTGTGTGGAAGAAATTGGATTTTCCAGTAAGACAACGCTGCGATACACACTTCTCGAAAAGCACGAGAGTACTTTTCTTCAAATAATATAGAATTGTTAGATCATCCAGCATGTTCTCCGGACCTCAATCCTATTGAAAATCTTTGGGGATGGATGGCAAAAGAAGTGTTCAAGGATGGAACCCAGTATGATTCGGTAAAGGAACTTTCTGATTCAGTTTTCAGTACATGGGATAAAATTCGTTCGCAACGGATAAAAAACTTAGTCGCAAGCACGCCAAAGAGAATTTTTGAAGTAATTCGTAATAATGGAGGCTATACTAAATACTGACACTCTTTTTAGTAATTTATAATTGTCTTTTGTTAGATAAATTATCAGTGGTCTTATCATTTTGACCAGGTGAAAATGTTTGTTTTTTTAAAAATAATTATTAGATCAGGTTTAAGGTTTCGAATGAAGCAGATTTCATTTTTTTCCATCGTATTTTCCCTTTTGGCAATGGTTTCAACTATTTGTTTGATTAAAAATTCGATAATATGCGTAAACGCTTACTTTCTTAAGTGGTCTTATGATTTTGACCAGGGCTGTATATGTAATATCATGAAAACTATTCTCGGCGATAATTTTAAATGCAATATTCGTTCAAAACAGTTAAATATCCCTAAATTGACTTTTAAAAGTTGGTCCTCTAGCGCATATGGATCGAAATTTCTGCAGAGAATATGGAGTAACTCACATATTAACATTTGAGTGCAACTTCTACAAAACAGTTGTTCTCTCACCTCTTTTCTATAGAGTGGAAACACAAGAAATTTCCAGCCTGAAGTAAAGTAAAAAAAGCTTCATGGATACGTGACATCAGGAAGATTATTAAGGTGATATGACAAGATAATAGCATCGACCTGGAAATTACAAGGGCATGGTGACCTACTGTATGTATAGAAGCATCGCAGACGGGAAAGATACTTGGTGAGAATGAACCTTAAAGAAATGTCTGCCGTATTCACAATTGCGTGAAAGAATGAGAAATCTAGCAAAGTAGAAACTAAGATGCAAAGATTCAGTGAATATAAACTTGAAGTTGCGCAATATCAACACTTAGCGATTGATACGATCACACAAACAACATAACCAGGTCGATTAAATAAAGCCGAACGTCACATTAGGATTGAGTTTGTGCTACATCCATTCTTTATAAGGAGGTAGGTAAGTATGGGATTATTAGATTTCATACAGCAATCATCATCACTTTGACTTACTGGAGGAGGAGGAGGAGATGATGATGATGATGATGATGATGATGATGATGATGATGATGATTTGAACTATTTAGACTACTGTATCATCTTGGGTGTTATTTCTACAAAATATTTACATTATCACGTGGTGCAGCGAATAAAGTCATAATCAGTTCTAAGTGACAGTCTCCGGGAGGTTGAAGGCTAAGTTCTTACTAAAAGCGATATTAACTAAGAATAATAATTTTAAAAAAATATATGTTTAAGACTTTGTTGACGGGACGAAAAAAATCTATCTCTGTGGATTAAATGAAAGTTTCGGTTCGGTTCAAAATTCAGTATATATTCCCGAGTTTCACCTAAAGAATTCCGAATTGTATAAGACGCACTTAAATAATGGCGGATGTTACGTTAGCCGAAACGTAGTAGGACGAACACCAAATATTAGAAGAGCAATTCGATGAATCACAATTAACAGAAATCATCACTCTGAATCTTAAAGATTCCGAAACGTGATGATGATGATGATGATGATGTTGATGATCATCATATTTCTTTTGCGTCATTAAAAAAAATGAGTATTTATTAACTCTATTAATTTTATTAGTATTTTTATTTATTAAATCTACAGTAAAGTCCTTCTTCAAAACTCTGCCAACAAAACAAATTTCATAGGAAATCTGAATTCAAACTGATAAAATATGTAAGAGTCCAGTCTTAGACTTGTCCGATGTCGGATTTTTTTACGCAGTTGACAACAAATCAAACCTTATGACATTTATTGCCAATATATATATATATATATATATATATATATATATATATATATATATATATATATATATATATATATATATATATATATATATATATATGTGTGTGTGTGTGTGTGCGTGTGTTTGTGTTGGGAAGAAGTGGTTGCCTTTTATGAATTGCAAACAAGTTCCTATTTTAATTCATCGTTAGATGCATGTTCGGGTTCATAACTTTCTAAGATATTTTAGACGTATATATCGACAAAATACAATGATTCCAGATGATTACAGACAATTTGTAATGTCATGTTTGAAACAAACGATTGGTTCTTAAGGAATGCTGATTAATGACCCATGAAGATTATATTAACTAGCGACTATATATGTGCTTTTGTCACATATTTTAAATATTTTACACGCATGCGCACACATACATATATAATTTATTTACATTACCTGGTATTTTCACCGTTTCTTTCTTTTTGTATTTACACACATATTCGTGTGTACTATTTCTTATGATTTATTATCACACACACACACACACACACACACACACACACACACACACACACACACACACACACACACACACACATATATATAATATATCTATATCTTTATATATAAAGAAACATTGCGATTTTTGTACTGTTAATGACTCATCAATACTGCTAAGGTAAGTAGTGTCCATCCTCCTAGGCATTATAACTTTCTTTTGAAGGGGAGTGGGTGTTTACTATCAATCACTTGTGGCGTTCTCATCTGTAAGGGATTAGGGTTAGGGTTAGATTAGGATATATTTCAAGCGGAATGTATCTCTGAGACTATAAACTGATTTCGATAAGTTTCGTTACGCCAACTGCTTGGACAAAGTTTCCTTTTTTTTCAAATTGTCACCTGATTAGCAATAGGTTTAACCTGTATTTTTTTTATCCATATCAAATATTACTATCTATCCAGTGTTTGTGTACAAACACAGTTACTCCTCCCACAAGAAATCAAAATTATTATTTATTATTTATTTTGTAAAATATGTATTATTACATGGAGTCATCAAGTATAAGTATACGTGATTGTGATGATAATTTACCTTGGGGATTTTCATGCTCTTTCAATGACCTATTTATAAGTAAAGCGATAAATATGAGCGCCTTACATCACCTTCATAATTTGTAATAATTAAAAGTTAATACACAGCCAAGGTAAAGAATCTCATGTAAATGTAGATAATTGTGATTTTTTTTTGTTTTACATGGTAGTCACCACTTATCAAGGCCCGGAAGCCACTCGGGGATAAGGGTTATTGCATGTACAGTAATCAATGGGATAGAATCGTAGCAATCGTTAGTATTGGAGATTTGATAAAGTGTCTTGCTTAAGGAGGCGATTCATCAGGAATTTGTAGTCAGGTGAGAAACAGGCAGACGGAAGACAGTTCGCCTGGCATGCACTTCTAAGAAAGAAGCTTTGTTCATGGAATCTACGTTTTGGTTTTGGTACAGATAAAGAGTGAGGACAATTTTTGACAATGGTTTCGGCTAGACGGGTGTTTATCGTGAAAGATTGGCGAGGGGGGACGAGAGATTGGAGCTCAGACGAGCACTTACCATGGAAGTATCGATAAAACGAAGACAGACTCGCAATGTCTCTTCTGTGGGAGAGAGGTTGCAGGGGAGAGAAAGGGGCATCCCACTAAGCCACGCAGTCTATTTTGTACTCTGTCAAGGAAGGATAGGTTGTTTTTAGCAGCTCTTGCCCAGATATGGCAGCAGTACTCCATCCTTGAACGTACTTGGTTTTTATATAGATAGAGAATGCATCAGCAGTGAGAAATCTTCTGGAGCGCTAGAAGGATCCCACAATTTTTCCTGCGACCTTGACAACAGACTTGATGTACGTGTTCCATTTCAGGTCAGGAGTAAAGGTAAAGCCCAGAAGCTTATCAACACATGGAGCCTTTCCTTAGACAGGAGCCATCCATTTCAATTGATACCAGACGGGAATCAGAGCGTTGACGATGTAAAGATAGGAGCTTGGTTTTAGATGCATTAAAAGCAACCAGCCACTTTTTCCCCCACTGTAGCGTGAGCTCAAGATCAGAGGAGAGAGAATCAGAGAGAACTTTGTCATTTACGGCCTCAGATGTGTTGCCATAGATGGTCATGTCATCAGCATAAGTGTCAACGAATGATTTAAGTATGTGTTTTGAGAGATCATTGATGTAGATCAGGAAGAGAGTTGGGCCCAGGATGAACCCATGAGGAACTCCAGCATTAATACTGTGGGCCTCTGATTTCTGCCCATCAACCACTACTCTTATGAGCCTATCAGAGAGAAATGATTTAAAGATTGAGAAAACATTTCCAGTTATACCGTAGCTGGAAATCTTGTGAAGTAGGTCCTTATGCCATACTTTATCGAAGGCCTTCGATATGTAAAGAGCAATTGCTCTAAGAAGGAAGCCTTTGTCGAGAGATTCACTAATTCTATGAGATATAACCTTAGCACACCTGCTGTAGATTTAGCAGAACGGAAACCATATTGCATGTCACTAAGAAGGTTATTTCTGCTGAGGTGGTTGACTACTTCTCTATTTAATATGGATTCTAGCAACTTACTCATGGCACACAGGAGACTTATTGGTCTGTACTTAGAGGGAGATGACTTATCACCTGAATTCTTAAATACAGGGCATACTGATAAGGTTTTCCAGAGTTTTGGGAAGCACTTCTCCTTAAGGCAATACTTAAACAGTTTTGTAAGTATGGGGGAAAGTTCTAGTTGAAGCTTTTTCAACACTATAATTGGAATGCCATCAGGGCTAGTTGCTTTACTGGAATCAAGATTCTTGATTAGGTTTTTCTGTTTAACGGTAAATCAACCCGATTGGATTATTTTTTGCAAAAACACTTCATCGACCATTTTAACACATAGGTAGTGACGGTGAATCATATGGTTTAATCACAGATTGACAAAACTACAGGGTTGAACGATAAAATTATCACCTTAGAACAGATGACATGATTCCATTTCCGTTTGATGAAAACCGGGTTTTTGTTCCAAACCATCTACTAATTGGCCAGTTGTTTATCAATCTCAGTAGGGATAGGAGTCTTCTATCATGTTTAAAAGTGACACAATGTTAAAGCGAGATCGATATGCCGCTATACAACTCATGCCGTCTATCAATCCAAATTATGACAACAGGACAATTGCCAGCACCCTCAAAATGCATCTCTGAATTGCTACGAATAACAGGGACGTGCCGAGAGTGATAAAAACAAGGTTTCCGGTCACAGTTTTGGTCTTTGGAGTGGTTTCAAGTGAGGGTCAGCCCATGCCACCTCATATCTTTAAAGTCGGCTTGAAAGTCAACACCAAAGTGTATCTGGGCGTGCTAAAGAGTGTAATGACTCCATGGTGCAATCAAGTAGCCGCTTGCAAACCCTGGGTGTGTGGCAGTAGAACTCGGCACTGGCCCATAAGTCCAAAGAGACCAAGGCTTGGCTTCAGAAGGAGTGCAACGACTTTGTACTCTTCTCTCATTGTCCCCTTTTCCCTCGACCTGAAATTGCTGAACAACTTCGTTTAGTCATACGACTAAAACATCAACATAAACTTCCCACTACACCAAAGTCAACTTCCATCCCCCGAATATTCGTCGAGCTCCCGCCTGCGCTTGTGGAAAAGGCATGCTTCCAGTTCCGAACCCGTATCGACGCGGTGACTGAAGATGAAGGCGGCTACATTGAATAGATGTCAGCTCTACTACATAATCAAGTTACCTGAATAATTTTTTTCAATAAAAGTTATAAAATAAAGCTGTATTGTTGTTTTCTTTAGGGTGACACTTTATTGTTCCACATGTAGATATGTAAAGTTCGAATCCAAGTTGATTCCACAGGAAAACTTGCAATTACGATATTGGAAATATTCACGTAAGCACTCTATATCTTTCTCGAAAATATTTTAACTAGAAAGATATCCGGGAAACGAATGGCAAAAATAGAATTATCTAATTCATACAAACATCTTATCTGAAAGCTAATCGTTCAAAGTCATCAGCGTAACATTCACAGGAAACATGAAACACATATATTGAGACATTGCTAAGGCTGCTGCACAGAAAGGTGGTATCTCTTACAGTATATGGAAATTATCAACACCAGAGGACATTCTATAACATTACAAAGCAACAATTCACTTATACATGTAGTATTGTTGTTAAAGCTGAGCTGGTGCATCTGTCACTAGCTTTCAACGCTATTTTACAAGTATTTTAATGTAATTTTAAGTATTTTCATGTGATTTTAATGTGATCTGCTCTAAGGAACTCATGATACTCGTGTCCCCTCAACGTACATACTCCTGACTAATCCGACAAACAGCAAGTCCACTCCTTCATTGTTGAGGTCACTATATACAGGAAAGACTTCTACTCTAATAGTTTTTTTCCTAGTAGAGCTAGATTTTGAATTAGCTCCCTGTTCCCTGATTGTTTAAATGTAACGTGAACAACAACTAGTTGATAAACTATCCATAGTCTCGATCCTAAATTGTAACTCCTTACGTTCCAAGTGACAAACCAGTTTCGTCAAGTCTGAACTCAGCATCCGGTATAAAACTGTGCGATATTCAAATAAAAATCTAAAGTTTTTCACCCTTTTTTTCGTTTACTTTCCAAACATCTCCGGATTTTTATTTATTTATTAGTTCACTATTATCCCCCAACTTTACTCCAACCATTATATTACTGTAACCTCAGCCATTTTCAACTTCAACTTTACAGTTTCTCGTTTGTGGGTGTAATCATGTCACCTTTTGAAGAGTATTAATGTTGGGCGGTGATCGTGACTAGCGCCATCCTTTTTATTTTGTAAACCAACTAATGAGAATTTAAATATGAATCCACTCTGATGACAAACGAAAAGAATATTCAATGGCGTTCATTGAATTTATTAGCTTGGTTTGAAAACGAATTGGTGAAACGTACTCGGAATTGCATGAAGTGGAAATCAGTTTACAATTACGATAGATTTAGGCAACGTATGAGAATATATGATTGGAAAGAAAGTGGGATCGTATTTTGGAATAGTAACTAATAGGTTACTTTATTAACATTTTTATATTCACATTAATCAATTTTATATATAAAGGAACAAGGGATACGATATATATATATATATATATATATATATATATATGACTTTTTTTTCATTTGGAAAAAAGATAGGTATCTCTCGAAATTATATATATATATATATATATAATTTTGAGAGGTACCTATCTTTTTTCCAAATGAAAAAAAACCCCAGTCATATATATATATATATATATATATGAGCAAACAGTTAATAAAATATGTTAAAAACACTTTGAAATGAGTTAAAAACATATTTAATCTGAAAAGGAAACACTAGATAAATGGATAGTCCTTAATCCGCAGAGTTTCGAAGAAATACTTTCCTTCTCATCAGAGGGTAGGAATTAGCAAAATGCGGGATCGGATTTTGCATGCAGAAGTATTTGATGAAACAACAAGTAAGTCTATATATTTTTTCGCGCCTTTAACATTTCATGTCTGGGTCATTTTGACTTTTGTTTCCCTTTATTTTATTTTTATATTTAACTTTATCATCATTTTTTTCTCCTTTTTTTCTCCTTTTTTTCTCCTATTTTTTTCTCTTCTATCTCTTCCCAGATCTTTATTATTTATATTTATGTCTCGGAAGTAGAGTGAAAAGCACATCTTATTTTTCTTTTATTAATATTATTGGAATATTTTCTTTTTTTCCTTGTACACATTTTTGTGAATTATTCCATGGATTTCTGCCTTTGAATTATTATGGACCATCTTCTTCCAATTACGGGATTTCCTTGGATTTTACTTGTACAAATGGAAATTCTTTTAACTTCTTGAAGTTTTACATTTGGATTTTACCGTCACTGGATTTTTTATCTTCTACCAGACTATCCATTCGTGTGAAATCACATTTTTCTTTACCATATTTCCTCTGCTTTACTTTTTTTGTTTTCAAGTATGATCTTTGACTTACTTGTTGTTTCATCAAATACTTCTGCATGCAAAATCCGTTTTTTAACATATTATTTATTAACTGTTTGCACATATTATAAGCTCTATTTCCTATTTGGTTTTATCGAGCTTTTATATCTGGCTGAGATAATTTTATAAATATTAATTCTTTAATATTTATAATTTACTTTAATTTTACCATCTTGGATCATTTTGGTAAATTCAATTGTAATTTTCATTATATATATATATATATATATATATATATATATATATATATACATAATTTCGAGAGGTACCTATCTTTTTCCCAAATGAAAAAAAAAGTCATATATATATATATATATATATATATATATATATATATATATATATATATATATATATATATATATATATATATATATATGACTTTTTTTTGCAAGAAGCTCGGGTTTCGAATCCTAAGTTCGGATGTGTCTAACTGACGAGCCCAAATGAGGGCGAAACTCGAGTCTTGGACTTCCGGTTCTTTGACTGTCATGGCTCTTGTGGGCTGCGACGTTGTTTGGCTGTGGAATTTATTATATACAATCTCTCACATTCTGAAAATCCTATCATAAGTTGCTCGCTTGGTTAGTATTGCTGGATGGCATCGTCCTTTCGAGTTAAAACTCCTACTAGTGAGACATCAGCTTGGGGTTATTAGCTGGTTGGATGACCGTGTCCCTTGTTGAGACGTAGTAGGTTCATTTCACAGTCGGATTTCGGCGCGGTTTGCTTGATCTGTGTTGATTAATAATGTGCAGGGCGTTTGCTCAGTTGGTAGAGTGCTTGTCTTGCATGCAAGAGGCTCGGGTTTCGAATCCTGAGTTCGGATGTGTCTAACTGACGAGCCCAAATGAGGGCGAAACTCGAGTCTTGGACTTCCGGTTCTTTAACTGTCATGGCTCTTGTGGGCTGCGACGTTGTTTGGCTGTGGAATTTATTATATATATATATATATATATATAAGTGTGTGTGTGACTTGGTTATTTTTTTCATTTAGAAAAAAAGATAGGTACCTCTCGAAATTATCTAAGACATGTGACACCCTGCACTGATGATTCCCAAAAGGATGAAACACTAGTGTCTGTAGGTATTTAATAGTTATTATAGTAAATAATTATGTCAGCCCCTTTAAGAAACTCGTTTCTTATCTTTGAGTACATTACAGTTTAAATAAAGTCAGTCAATTTAGCTTGCTTGTGCAGAAAATCATATAATGATTAGATCACTCTGACAGACGTTAAAAACATTCACAAATAAATGTTTAAATTTCAACAATATTTCTCCCGTTTAACGGTTGCACAATGGATTTAGTCCTTGCTAATTGAGTCAAAGATGGCTTAGTTGCCGGATTCAAACCCTGCACTGATGATCCCCGAAAGGTATTTAATAATTATTATAGTGATGTCCGTAGGTATTTAATAATTATTATAGTGAATAATTATATATATATATATATATATATATATATATATATATATATATATATATATATATATATATGTACGGACATATTTTATGCCCATGACAATTTTGAGGGTCAGATTTTGATGTCAGATTTTAATATCCGGTAATCGCGAACTCATATAGGGAAACGGTAGGTCTTATGCCAGTTTTGTACACGAGCAATAAGTCTGGTTTAGTCTCCTGTAATTGATTTCAACCCCTGGAAGGTTGGCACGTAGACCTCTGATTTTAGAGAAGGAGACCTGGTACTGGAGATCTACGTTGGGAGTTAGAGTTCTGGGTTTAATCTTGTTTTGTTTCTTGTGATTATTCATTTTTGAAGGTTGAGAAATGTGGAGAAGGTTAACAGTTGTTTGAGCAATGCAGAGAAAAAAAAGCTGTAACAATTTCCCATTACTATGGCATCAGGAGATGAGTTGTTCTTAAACATCTAATACCGCCCTGAAAAACATATAGAGACTGACTCAACACCACAGCAAGCTACCACATTTATACGGCCTACCCAAGATCCATAAAGATGGCATCCCAATTAGACCCATCATCAGCGCTCGAGGCTCAACATTCCACCCTTTGAGCCGATTCCTAGTGAGGATAATAACCCCAATCGTGGGCATATCCTCATCATACGTCCAGAACAGCACACTTTGTCGAGATAATCAGCAACTCTCCCATCCATTCCGATCAAATATTGAGCCTATACATAGTGAGTCTATTCACAAAATTCCCTAATGAGGAGACTCTAAGGGTTGTATAAGAAAGATTGACCTCAGATATCACACTAAAGGAACACACATGCATCCCAATTAACAACTTAATGGAGATGCTATCCCTCTGCGTAAACATCTCTCATTTGACGATAGGAACCGATATATACCGACAGGAAGAAGACCTAGTTATGGGATCGCCACTATCGCCAATGCTAGCCAAAAATATATACGGAGCACTTCGAGGAACTAGCAATAAAATCAGCTCCACAAAAACCAACTGTGGATGATACTTTCATACTCTGACCCCACCGGGAGGATGTCCAAGTACTATTGTGAACTCAATCCATTCATCCATTCAGTTCACCATGGAAAAGGAACATGACAACCAACTATCCTTCCTAGATGTATTGATAACCCGTACTGATCAGAACTTCATGACGTCCGTATACCGAAAGCCAACCTTTACAGAACAATACCTTAACTTTAACTCACACCAACCGCGGACCGTGAAGAAAGGTATAGTCCAATGCCTACAATATCGAGCGAGGACAATATGTAATAACAACACTACGTATCAGGAAGAGATAGAGAGTGTAAGAACAATCCTTCACCGAAATACTCAGAGAGCATGACATCAGCTCTAGAAAGCCCAGATCAAACACTAAGAGACACCACAAAAACCCACCACGGTCTGCACACCATACTCGAAGGGTCTATCCGAAAAAATTGAAATAATATACAGTCGATACGATATTAGGACAGTGTTTAAGAGCAACTCAACACACCGAACATCCCTGATGCAAGTAAAACCGTCGACTGAAAAACTCATGACAAAAATCTGCGTTCATGAGATTTCATGTAAATATGGGAAACTTTACAAAGGTGAAATATGTCGCTCCCTCAATGTAAAACTAGAAGAACACCGAAAAGCTGTTACATGCGGAGAAATCGAAAAATCAGTCCTAGCTGAACATATGTCGAAGAAAGGGAGTAACCATTCCCCAATGTGGGATAACGTCAAAATATTGGATACAGAAGCAAGATAGCGGATCAGAAAACTTAAAGAGGTGGCATATATGATAAAAAAATAAGAATATCATTAGTCGTCCCAGCATAGAACTTAATCACATTTGGACCCCCATAATTACAAATTCACAAAAGAAAAAGAAGTATCAAAACATATGCCCGGCCCAGGGAGATAACTTCACAAAAAAACCCTTCTTCCCTTGGAGTTGGCTCCCTTGCATTGTGTTTTTTTTAATAATGAAACTATACGTGTGGATCGATCCTCTTTTTCGTAAAACATTTTTTTCACTAATATTAGCAATTAACATAGATATCTGGAAAAATGTAGTTATAGGAAAACCCTAAAAAATATCTTAGTGACCCATGAAGATTGAACCTTTTTATGATCTACGGACCCACCCTCATAACCATGGTTCGAATTCTTGCAATGCAGAGCTGACCCCTCTTTTTCTTTAGTAGAGAACAAGGAAACATGTATTCAACACCCGAAGAAGGTCGCAGGGTACAGCGACCGAAACGCTGTGCTAATAACACCCAAGATGAGAATAATTGCATATTAATCAAAATAATACAAACATTGTGGCTGTTTGTTTTGTAGTTTTTTATTTTTAGCTAGCTACACACACACACACACACACACACACACACACACACACACACACATATATATATATATATATATATATATATATATATATATATATATATACAACTGCTCTTTAAATACTAGCAGATTATAAGGAACCTGTCTAGAAAAGGCTAGAAGTTCGTAAATAAACACACAAGAACGACAGCTTTGTTATGAAGAAAGAAACAGCATCCGGCCCTTTCTTTGTCGCTCCGTTTGTCTTGCTTTTATGTCACATTTGATATTTCCCATTTAACAAACGTTTCTTTTTCTTTTCATTCAAGTTTCGCTACTTCATTGTGAAAACAAACATTTTCCCTCTTAACGTGAATGTATGTCTAACGGTTGATATTTTTTTTTACTCGTATTCCTTTATTAAATCGCACCCTCTCTCGTCTCCACGTTTGTATCAGTTTCGATGCACTTTGCTGATGTTTCGTATATCCCTACTGTCTGTTGTCACCACCTTTCTTAGTTCACTCTCCAGCACGTTCCAGTACACGTGAATCTCCCACACACTTTAGTTAGTTTATTCGGTAGTAGGAATATATATATATATATATATATATATATATATATATATATATATATATATATATATATATATATATATATATAACTACTTAATTTACTCACATAAAATTAATATACGAAAGTATAGATTTATGCGTAAACTTTAAGTATTTACTTAAAAAGTAAGTTATAAAATGTATATGGCGATTAAGCTACACTGAATATTCCGCGTTTTATCCACTCTAGGATTCTTCAGGCTTATGCGCGAATTTTGTGGTTGTTTGCGTATATAAAAGCGACAAACAAGCACACAATTCGCGCATAAGCCTGAAGAGTCCTAGAGTGGATGAAACGCGGAATATTCAGTGTAGCTTAATCGCCATATACATTTTATAACTTACTATATATATATATATATGACAAATTTAATTAATTTTTTTTTTTTGGGGGGGGGTGAAGATTACATAAGAAACATAAACTGACGAAAAATTTCATTTAATTGTTTTCGGAAATAATTTTTGGTAGATATTCATTTTTTTTAGGGGTTAAACGACGTTGGATCACGTCGTAAAAATTTACTACACAATCTTTTACTGCTTCGAATTCAAACTTATATTCAAACTTAAGTTTAAATTCAAACTTAAATTCAAACTTAAATTCAAACTTAAATTCAAGCTTGAGTTTGAATTCGAAGCACACACTTTAAAAAACAAAATGCCACCCCATCAAAAAAGCAAGTCGAAAAGGCCTCTTCCCTAAAAAATGCAGATCGAAATTTTTCTTTATTTACAACAAAAAATTTAAAAAAAACAGTGAAAAAAATTCCCTCACAAAAAATAAAAAAAAAACAAACGCACGCGTTAATGTTTACAAATGTTATTTTTTTAGGTTCATAAAATTGTGAGTTTTTTTAGGACAGTAGGCAAAACAGTTTCCAATTTACCGTTCTCCCTTCATTCGCGTTCCAGATTCGGGCCTGCCTACTTGACTATATTTTTAAATTTTATTTTGCGATCTATTTATTATTTTATTTATTTATTTTTTATGGAGGGGGTTTCTTTCCAGTTGTCAATATCTGGAGAATAGTTTCTTCTCTTTGTATCCCTTCTGCTGAAATATTTGGTGGAGAGGGTATCACGTACTTCTTTTTTGGGGCGATTACATTTACATGTTTTTATTCGTTCTTTTATTTTTGAAATTGTTGTGGGGGTATCTATGTTACACATGATGAAAATGATTAATATAGCAGGTGTGTTACAAACGGAACTTCATGTCAACCCAGGCAACGCTGGGTACACATGCTAGTATATATATATATATATATATATATATATATATATATATATATATATATATATATCACGTTTCAATTCACCCCTGCCTTGCACATGTATTTACAAACCTCTGATAAACATAGAATTCCGTAAATTAAATTGTATCATTTAATCTATTTTTAATTTATAAACCCGCATTGTCCATTCTTTTAACTGACATATTTAATATCCAGTTATTTCTAAAAGAATCAACACTCGACTGCATTCTTAAGATTTCAATTATCCATTATCTTTTAACACTTGTCTACAGGTTTAAAGCCTTTTTCTAATACCATTTTCACTTATCTAGTCTGTCTTCTTACTTATATGAGAAGGGACAGCCCTTCTCATGTAACAGACCTGGAAATTAATATAGAGGGTATTCGAACCCATGCAAAATTTTACATTCGCGTTTTAACTGGGGAAAATCGTTGAAAAAGTGTGAAAATTAAAAAAAATCAAATTTGACAGGTGAAGGTCAAACAACGGCATTACGAATATGCATGCTTACCGTAATAGCTATTGGTTCATGTTTTAATTTTAACCTTGCAGCAACTATGCATTCATAGCTATGACATTAACGTGAAAGGGAAAAGTAAATCGTAAAAAAAAAATGTTTTGATTTAAATTCTCAGTGGTGGCACACGAGTTATTTTTTTTTTTAACTTTTAAAAGCATTACTATATATTGGTTCCAATATAATATAATAGTATAAGTTCGGTGCAAAAATAATGTCGTTTTTTTCGAATAAAGTTAAACGACAACAAACGACATTATTTTTGCACCAACCTAATAAATATGAAATCTGCATTAATTAAAATATGATATTTAAGCGTATATATATATAGAGAGAGAGAGAGAGAGAGAGAGAGTGAGAGAGAGAGAGAGAGAGAGAGTGAGAGAGAGAGAGAGAGAGAGAGGGAAAGAAAGATATATGATATAATAGGCATATAGATTACGCTGATGCTTTAAAAAGTTCTCTTGTTTTTGCGTGTGATATAACAAAAAATATATTTTTATTTCGCGGGGTTAAATATAAACAAATAATACTGTAGAATGATACATAACACTCGTAAAGATTTTGTAACGTATACCTCAGAAAAGACATGGCATAAACCTGGCGTTATTTGCATATTGTTCATGTCTAATCTTTAAGTATGTGTTAATTCTTTGTTTATCAGATAAGTGGACTACCGTGTAGGGATATGAACAGCTAAACCAATAGCACCAGAAACCAAGTAGCATAATAATAAAATATTGTGGGAATAAATTTATATATATATATATATATATATATATATATATATATATATATATATATATATATATATATATTAGTAAGTTAATCCCGTAAGAATTCGTGATGCTAAACACCCGGTAACATAAATTTCATACATTTTCACCTCTAAAATTCGGACGAGAAGAAAACGCAGAAATGTCTGTGTAGCTTAATTGCCATATATATTTTCATAATTTAGTCATGAGCTCTACTCACATATTGAATACAGTTTAAGTAAATACTGACAATTGATGCATAAAATGTATATCCATATAAACTTTTATATGGTTAGATGAAGATATATATATATACACACACACACACCCACACACACACATATATATATATATATATATATATATATATACATTTAGAAATTTTTTTCGTCGTTTAATACTAATCGGATCTGTTATGATACAATATGTAGGTAATCGCGAGCAAACAAAACGATTCTCGGTCGTATGATCCTCTTCTATTGTCAGTTTTGTAGCTCTATTTAATCACGAGTACCTCCCATTAATTTTCTCGAGTGGTTGAATGTCTTCTACATAACCTTACTCAGATGGATTTATTTATCATACAAAATAGATTCTGTTGACTTTTACAGTTTTAATCGTAATTTAGTAATCTGTTAGGGCGGATATTTTGTCTGATAAATTATAATTTATTTTTTGTTTTTTTTGCGTCTTTCTATTCTCCTGGGTTTTTTTCTTTAAAAAATATATTTTAGAATAACTGGCAAGAATGGAATGCCTTAATAAAATACTGAAAGAATATAGCGCAGACAAAGGAATAACTACATTCTAATTTTCTCTCTCTCTTTCTCTCTCTCTCTCTCTCTCTCTCTCTCTCTCTCTCTCTCTATATATATATATATATATATATATATATATATATATACGTTTTATTTTTATTACCGTTTTTTTTTCTGTTCAGTTACATTTTTGTTTCAGCTACACGACCGAAATCCAACAAAATAACACATACCCTCAATCACCACCAACCCTAAACACCCCATAACCTTATCCCACATAACCACCCAATAATCGGCGTCAATTCTCCTCCCCCTAGCCAAACTCATCCACCCAACACCAACACACTTTACATACAACCTCCACGATTTAACACTGGAATTTGTTTACATATAACTATGTGGATTTACACCTGCACAGGTAAGTACGCATTGAAATGTATAACTGACCGGTATCTTATGTACATAGACATATACCTTGGAGTATGACACCCCAATATAGTCTTCCGCCTAAACCGATCTATAATACCCTAAAAACCAAATACCCCAACTTAGAACAATAACTACAGTACTCAATCCCTATAAAACTACCTCAAACTCCTCCCCCAAATCTATAAGTATGGATACGTAGGACCATTATCCCAAGTGCGTGTGAGTTTATTATTGCGTATGTAGGTACATGTGTGCGGAACCTATCTCCATATTTTACGACGTGCTACGCTGTATATCTGTACGTATATGTGTGCGTAGATACCGGTGCGTATGTGCGAGTAGGTGTGTATCTTTGCAAATGTATGTATGGGTGCATGTATGTGTGCATATGTGTATGCGTGTATGCATGTATGAGTATCTGCATTCATGCATGTGGGGATGTGTATCTGTAAGTGTGTATGTATATGCGTGTGTATGCGTCGGTGCTCACCTGTGCACCCACATCAAATCATTAAAAACCTCCACTAATAAAAATATTGCGTCGATGCACCTAGAAATGAGTTTATGTTTACATCTATGTATACTCATATCTACGTTCAACGAAAGTATTACGTCTATATATTCACGAAGGAATTTAGATTTACATCTATGTAGACGAATATGTCTATACCAATAACTGTCTATATATCTGGGTGTGTATGTGTATATATGCATTTATGAGTCCATGCGCGTGCCCGTGTGTATATGAGGGTATCGATATATGTACGTACCTATGTATATGTATGTGTATGTGAGAGTATATGTGCTCGCTATCTGCTGTCCACATATGTATGTATGAGCGTGCAGCTGTCTGTAGGTCGATGTATGTGTTCACGACTATAAGTATCTGTATGTGCGCGTATGCTTGCATATATGCGCGGGAATGCATGTATGTCTGAGTCGATATACGCAGGTAGGCTCATGTATACGCTTGCATGGATGTATGGGTGTGTGTGTGTGTGTATGTGTATGTGCACATCCATGCTTACTGACACGTACTTAACTTAACACTTTAAGGCCAACTGAGGTCAACGGGTGCAATGCGGGTGTATATGTATGCATGTATGTATATGCGCATGTGTTTGCATGTTGAGGCGGATATGTATGTGTACATGTGCGCGTTTCTTTATGTGTATGTGTGTGGGTATGCTCGTATGCGAGTGCTCGCGCGTGCGGCCCAAGGCTAACCTTATCAAAGCACTTAACAACAAATAAATAAAAAATATTAAAAAAGACATACTTATAAAGAAATCATCTCACTAACGAGACGCCAACAACCTAAACCTTAGAACCCGAAATTTAAAGTAACCCCCTCTCCTTACCCCTACATATCTCCCTCCCCCTTCATATATCCATATGTCCTTAGTCACACCAGAGAGGCACTTCCCAGACCCCCCACGACCACCTAATGTTCTTGAACTCCCAAACTAAAGGATTACCGACTGACCAAGCAATCCGCCTCTCACCTTCCCCCTTTTCTCTTTCCGCTTTTCTCGCACCCTCCCCTGACATCATCCATTCCTTCATTCCACCATAAACGAACTTTTCTGTAAAGTCTGAGGATGCTACATAACGGCCAAAAAACGGTCGTGTAGCTGAAACAAAAATGTAACTAAACAGAAAAAAACGGTAATAAAAAATAAAACGCATATTTGCTCTACAACAGTATTGAGCACTTTCTTCAGGATTTTATTAATCACCATTTCTACTATATATATATATATATATATATATATATATATACAGGGCGACCCAAAAAACCGGCCCCAACTCTAATTTTTTTTTTTTACATAGGCATCACCACATCATCAAGGCCAAGAGGCCACTCAAGGATAAGGGTTAAAGAGTGTACAGTAGAAATTGGACAATATAGTAATCATTAGTAATGAAAATTTGGTAAATTTGATAACTTATATGGAACGGCTTATCAAGAACTTATTTACGTTAGACTTGAACACAACCATATTGTAGTCAGCCGGAAAGCAGGAAAACGGAAGACAATTCCACAGGCGCGCAGTTCTAAGAAAGAAGCTTTGTTCATGGAATCTACGTTTAGGTTTAGGCACAGATAAAGAGTGGGGGAAATTATTGATAGTGTTTACAGCTAGACGAGTGTTTCTTGTGAAAGTTTGGCGAGGGGGACCATAGATTGAAGCTCAGTCGAACACTTTCCATGAAAATAACGATACATCAGAGACAAACTCGCAACATCTCTTCTGTGAGATAGAGATTGCAAGGAAGAGAAAAGGACATCTCCTACGAGGCTACGAAGTCTATTTTGAACTCTATCAAGGCAGGCCAAGTCCTTTCTAACAGCTCCTGTCCAGATGTGGCAACAGTATTCCATCCTTGGACGTACCTGGCTCTTATATAGATAGAGAATAGAATCAGCAGTGAGATATTTACCGGATCGATAGAAAGATCCCACCATTTTTCCAGCGGCCTTGGCAACAGATTTGATGTACGTGTTCCATTTAAGATCAGGAGTAATGGTCAAGCCCAGAAGCTTGTCAAAACTTGATGCCTCCTGAAGACGAGAGCCATTCATTTTAATTGATGCCAGATGTGGATTAGAATGTTGATGATGTAAAGAGAGAAGCTTGGTTTTAGATGCATTAAAAGTAACCAGCCACTCCTTTCCCCATTGTATAACGTGATCAAGATCAGAGGAGAGAGAATTGGAGAGAACTTGGTCGTTTACTGTCTTAGATGTGCTACCATAAATGGTAGTGTCGTCAGCATAAATGTCTACAAATGATGTAAGGATGTGATTTGGAAGATCATTAATGTAGATCAGGAAAAGAGTTGGGCCCAGGATGGACCCCTGAGGGACACCGGCATTAATACTGTGAACTTCTGATTTTTGCCCCTCAACTACTACTCTTATGAACCTATCAGAAAGAAATGATTTAATAATTGAGAAGACTTTTCCAGCTATACCATAGCTAGCGATCTTATGAAGTAAACCTTTATGCCATACCCTATCAAAGGCTTTAGATATGTCAAGAGCAATTGCCCTAGAAAGATTGCCACCGTCGAGAGATTTGCTAATCCTATGCGATATAACTGTAAGCACATCTGCTGTAGATCTAGCAGAGCGGAAACCATATTGAGTGTCACTAAGAAGGTTATTTTTGTTGAGATGGTTGATTACTTCTGTATTTAACACAGATTCTAGCAACTTACTCATGACGCACAGGAGACTTATTGGCCTGTACTGAGAGGGGGAGGAGCGATCACCTGAATTCTTAAATACAGGGCATACTGATGAAATTTTCCAGAGAGATGGGAAGCA
Organism: Euprymna scolopes; assembly: GCF_053919585.1. Lineage (NCBI taxonomy): Eukaryota > Metazoa > Mollusca > Cephalopoda > Sepiida > Sepiolidae > Euprymna > Euprymna scolopes. Next base: position 131,633,229 of record NC_136486.1, on the reverse strand, counting down.
ATTCTCCTTAAGACAACGTTTAAACAGTTTTGTAAGTATGGGCGCTAGTTCAGGTTGAAGTTTTTTGAGTACTATAATTGGAATACCGTCAGGGCCAGTTGCTTTACTGGAATCAAGGCCCCGTTTCTTAGTGTTTTGTCTGAATGAAATGAAACTTCGGTCATAACTAGTTTATTATATTCAAAACATCAAATCAAAACACTAGGGTCTTTGGCCTTTTTTCCTCCGTTGACTGCAAAATGCTCAGAAAAACAATTGAATGTCCTCTGTTTTTTTGGGTCACCCTGTATATGTATTTTCAGAATGTGTGAGAGAATATATAATTATTTCCACTGCCAGTAAAACATTGCAGTTGTTTCTTTTGTAGTTTCTTATTTTAAGCTGGCCACACACACACACACACACACACACACACACACACACACACACACACACACACATATATATATATATATATATAACCCATATGTGTGCTTTAAATACTAGCAGATTATAAGGAACCTTTCTAGAAAAGGCTAGAAGTTCGTAAATAAACACAGAAAAACGACAGCTTTGTTATGAAGAAACCTGTCTAGAAAACATTTGCTGACTGCAATGCTGTCTGGCATTGGAAATAATTATATATATATATATATATATATATATATATATATATATATATATATATATACTTCAGCATAGTTGTTTTTATTTAACAATCAGTTGGTATGGAAACCTGTGATTATAAGATTTACAAAATATTACTGGCGGTAATACTCACAAAATATTAATATATATATATATAACCTAAAGAAAATGAACTGATGACGGGTAAAAAATTGACATTATTCATGGCATCATCAAATGTTGAAAGAATTGAAAACCAGACAGTTTATTCCTTATTCCACGGAGTTGCGAAAGTGTACACCTTTTTGTTAGAAGTAAATATTCAAGTCGTATTAAAAGATAACATACGTGAGACAGTATAAAAATTGAAACATTAGAAATTGAGGTTTTAGAATCTCATTGCAGGAATAGAACAAGTAAAATCCGCCATGAAAAAATATAATGCAATGGTTAATCCTATCTGTAATTTTGTGAACCGTATATGTGTTTACAATTTAGAAGCTGCAACCGTGGAAATTAATTACTGGAGAGAAAAAAAAAGACGTAAACCGTGGTTAATATAAAGAATCCAAAAGTAAAACTAGTAGCTGAAACGAATTTCTATATACTTTAAAGTCCTTAACAAAATAAGTTAAAAAAATTATCGAAGTTTTAAGTCTAGAGGCTACAAAGCAAGTCATTCTCAATCGATTCTTATATCAAGAATAAAAATGACGACGATCTAAAAAACTAAAAAAATCTAAGTAAAATGGTAAAGAATGAAAATAAAAGTAAAATTACTAGAAGAAATTAAATACTGAAAAATGTGTACGGAAATATATATGAGTGCAAGGCATATCTGGTTCAAAACTTGTTTGGTAAAAACTTATGTTGGTCCAAACTTGTCAGGATCCAAACTTATCAGGGTCCAAAAATGTCTTGGTCAAAACTTGTATTGGTTAAAACGTCTTGAGGCAAAACGGGTCTGGTCAAAACGAGTCTGGATCAAAAGTTGTCAGTAAAAACTTGTGCGGATTAAAACGAGTTTGGGTCAAAACGAGTTTGGGTCAAAACTTGTCAAAATGAGGATGAGATTTAAGAAGGACACGAAAAACAGAGGGAAGTGAAAGGTGAGAAGTATATGACAATGGAAGTAGCACATTTTGGGGAGGAACGATATGCGGTAGAGAGACTATCAGGAAAGAGAAAGGGAGGATCAAAAATGATGTCAAATCTCATACAGGAGGTTAGAAAAAAAGAAATTGGAATAAAACTTATTGCAATGTGCGGTGAAAATATTATCAATTTAGGCAGAAGAGTAATAGAATGGTATTAAAACTTGGCCGATTTATGAATATCTTAAACATAGTTAAAAATAAAAATAAACCTCTTAAAACTTATATTTAATGTATTGCTACTAATTATCTGTATAATATTTAGTCTGCTTAAAAACAGGCCAAATTCGAGAAATTTTGTTTTAACAAGACACATCTGGCAGCTTTGGACCAAAATATGAGAGTAAACAATCTTACATAACGTAAAGCTGAATATTCGTGTGATATTGAAACGAAGCATGATTTCGTCAGTACCTGTTTAGAATAATAATTTTAATGCTTACTCGAAAAAACGTATCGTATATAAGTAATCATACACGCAAACACATCTACGCAGATATGCTTACGTATATCCAACAACTCTTCACTGAATTAGGAAAAGTTTAATTAAACAAGTAGTCACAAAGAATTTTATAAATTTGGAATTTTATAAGAACCGAATTTTGCTAATGTCAAAAACGTTACTTATGATTATTACTTAAGTTTAATATTAATTTAGCAGCGCGTGGAATTGAAAGAATAGTAAAGTTATCGATCATAGGAAGAGCGCCACGCGGTATTGACCCATTTTTCAGTCTTATTTTTAAATGGAATGCACTATTTTTTAATTGGAATGCACTATTCTTTTAATTGGAATGCACTATTTTTTAATTGGAATGCACTGTTTTAATTGGAATGCACTATTTTTAATTGGAATGCGCTATTTTTTTTAATTGGAATGCACTATTTTTAATTGGAATGAGCCAGTTTCTAAATTGAATGCATTAGTTTTTAAATTGAATGCGTTAGTTTTTACTTTAAGTGCGTTAGTTTTGAAATTGATTGTCTTATTAGTTAAAAAAATTAAATGCGTTAGTTTTTTTTTTTATCTGAATACATTAGTTTTTAAATTGATTGCGTTAGGTTTACAATTGATTCCCTTAGTTTTTAAATTGAATGCATTAGTTTTTAATTTGAATGCCTTATTTTTTAATTTGATAGACAAAAAGTGTGGCAATAAATGAATATGAACTTAATAATTTGTTAATTATTGAATAATTTGCGGAATGAAAAAGCAATGACGACACTGCAAATTTTAGAATCGTACTATTTGATGTCATAGACGAGACAACTTATAATTATCCCATGAGAATGATACTGTGTGCTTTGTGTGATGTGAAAAGATGACACTGGCTATTCTGAACAAGCACTTGTAGACGAAACAACGAAGTTAACGATGTATGGTTATGCAAAGAATTTGTTTTACTTACTAATAGTAATATTGAGGCTCGATATAAACAATCGTAGTTCACTTATTCAGTTGATTTGGCGACAAGCCTGCCGTGCAGTTCTAGTAAATTTCTGTTTTAAGTTCGATTCCACTTGGGATAACCGGTGTTTATGTAAAAGGTTCTGGTCGTTGAAAGCGGTGTTACTATACACTTTTCTCCTTACAAGGATAGAGTTATACACAAGATCGGTTTTTAATGTAGAGAAAATTCAGCCTCCCTCAAAGCTGGAATTTATTTTAAAATAAAAATTTCCTGAGTTTGAAAGAACAAAGATAGAACAACACTGGTATAAAAATACACAGTAAAAGAGAGCCTATAACATGTTTACTATGTGAAAAATACTTTCAATACAAATGAGAGAACAAATTTATCACCCCCTTAATGATTATGTACTAGTTACCGAGGAACAGAAAGGATGACAAACAGGAAAAAAGAGGAACACATGATTTACTAAAGTAAGAAAAATAACATAACCATGGCATGGATCGACTACAAGAACGCATACAAGAGTATTCCTCAAACATTAATAATTGGATGTCCGAGAATGTATAAACTACCAGGCAAGATTATAAATTTGATTGAAAATGCAATGCAAACATAGAAAACTGAAGTGACAGCCAATGAACAGTACATGATTGAGATTAAAAGAGATTCCCAATCACTACTGCTTTTCATTATACTCATGATGCTTCTTAACAATATATTAAGAAAGTGCCAAGCTGGTTACAAGTTCACTAATGCAGATGAAAAAATGAACCATCTTATGTTAGTCAACGATCTGAAACCTTTTTGAAAGAACAAAAAAGGAACTAGAAATCTTCAGTCAGGATATCTGAATGGAATTCGGAATGGACATAACTGACAGTTATAAGAAAAGGAATACTGGAGACAACGGAAGGTATGAAACTACCCAACCAAACGGAGATGAGGACACTGGATAGAATATGACAGCTACACCTATGTGGGAGTTCTGAAATCAGACACTATCAAAGCAACAGAAATGAAAGAGAAAATGAAAAAGAAATACCCCAGAAGAACAAGAAAACTATAAAGTAAAGTATATAGTAGAAACCTAATAAAATGTATAAACACACGGGCAGTATCACCAGTAAGATTCTCTGGACCGTATATAGGTTTTGACCAAAGAAGACCAGGAAACTTATGACCATGCATAATACACTACACCCGAAGGAAGATTCCAACCGACTCAACGTGAAAAGGAAAGACAAAGGAAGAGGACTGGTTTGTATAGAAGACTGTGTGAGTGACACGAAAAAAGAATGAGAAAAATATATAACGTAGAACACCGAAAGGATAATAGCAGTAGCAAAGGTAACTAAAAAAATAACCACAACAGAAAATAGAGAGACAAGAGATAAGACGAGAAAAGAAAAAATGGGGAAAGAAACAAGCAACACGGGCGATTCAAAGGATGACAAAAGATGAGACTAACGAAAACATTTGGACATGGCTACATGTGAGAAAACCCAAAAAGAGAAACTGAATCCCTAATAGCAGTCGCACAAGATAACGCGATAAGAACCCATCATATCCAAGCAAAAATCGAAAAACAACAACAACAACAACAACAAATCAAATGCAGATTCTGTGGCCAAAAAGACGAAACAATAAACCACATAATGAGCGAATGCACCAAACTAGTCCAAAAAATAATGCAAGAACAGACACGATCAGTTGAAGAATCAATACTCTGAGAATTATGCAAACAACTGCATCTTGAACACAAAGACAACTTTTACAAGCACAAACCGACAGCAGTACTTGAAAAGGAAAATGATAAAATTCTATTGGACATTGACATACAAACAGATAACTCACCCAAGCAAAAAGACCGGAGAAAAAGTCCTGTAAAATCGTAGATTTCGCTGTTTCAGCAAATCAGAGAGTGAATATCAAGGAGACTGAAAAACGGAGCAAAATACACAGAGCTATCCAGAGGGCTGAAAGGCATATGGAAGATGAAGAAAGTCAAGATAACACAAATAATAGTAGGAACATTAGGAACAATTCCGAATAACTTTTTTTTTTAAATTGGAACCAAAAGAATGGCCGAGAAAGTACAACGGATAACAATAATGAAAACGGCGGAAATATTAAGGAAAAACATTGAATGCGGAGACTAATACACATGAGCCAAAGTCACGAGCTGGACGTACAGAAACTGCAACAGAGGGAAAACACAAAATAACGCTACATGGAACCAAGAAAACTGAAACAGTATAATTGTAAGCCCCCCCTCCACCCAAATAAATAACGACATCAACTGATACCACACTTAATAATCTAGGAGGGTCAACGAGGATGAAAAGACCGATGGGAGAAAGCATTAACCAGATCTCCACTGGATGAATGCGAAGAGGACTGGGACTTTGGAGAAGCTTATTACCATCCAAATTCCAGTGAAGATTAATGATCGCTACCAATGAGAAATCAATGATAAACGGCTATTGCGATAACGCAAATTAATTTGCAAATGATATCGAAAGGGGTGGAGACTACCTAGAATCTGCGGAAACTTGTCACTCAGACTCCAAGGAATGCTACAGGATGTTATCAAAGCGAATTCTTTGGTGATAGCCTGTGTGAAAACTCTTTGTGAGTGAATAATAGTAAGGATTCTGCAGCAGCAAAGATGCATTATCTTTTAGTTATGTCTAACAATTCACGCATTTCTGAATTGAATTAAAGGTGATGTTCGTTGAAGACTTGTAAGCATTTGTCTGTTTCCGTTGAAATTCGAGTTAGTTAAAAGTTAGTTGAGCTTTAGCTTTTTGTCAGTCACGTTCTCCGTCCTTGAGTAAGAGTACAACAGTATCCTAATACAGTCTCATTAAAAAAACCGATCGAACTTTTTATTGTCTGTCTGTATTAAAAAAAAATCATTTAAAAGATCTTTTGACGTAGGCAGTATCCGGCGCCATCTTGTGTCTCTACATTGCTGAGGTGCGTTACGAGCGCTAGGAGTGGTAAGCTTAAAATCTTCACAGACAAATAAATCGATACACAATTCAGATCAGAAAACTAGTGCGTGGGTGGTGAGGAGTAATGATGCTATATATATATATATATATATATATATATATATATATATATATAAAAGAAACTGTAAAAGTTTTCCTTTGATTTGCTAGACAAATGCGTTCGTCTTACAGAATGTATGTGATAGTGGTTGGATGGGTGGAACGAATCTAATAGCATTTGCAATAGACAGTTGACATTAAATCAAACTGTCTTGCATTATCGCGGGAAAATACCGCTTTGCTTCATACTTAATACAAGTATACTTATCTTTTTTATTTTTAGATACGCCTACACACTTCTTTGGATGTCTCTGCTTGTTTATCAGTCAGACTGTCTTGCTTAGTTTTAAATATCAGCTTTGTCTGTCTGTCACGTTCAACAACTTTAGATGCATCTTTTTGTTATATTAGTGGGAGTCTGCATAACACGGGTGTATATATAAAAAAAAATTCTGCAGAACCTTTACATGTATTTATGACAAAAATGTTCGTGTGTATATACTGTTTCGTTTGTTTCCCTGTGGGTGGGTGTGTGGGGTAGGTTACATATATACAAACAGCATCGCGTGATCTCTTCCTACCAACGCTGGATAAAGTTGATGATTTCATAATCTTTTATTCTTCAATTATTCTGTCGAGGTTACAATTTCATCGTTGTTTAACTCTTTTGGACCCCCCACAATTTTGTATCGATTGGATTACCTCATTTCATGTCCGATTCGGCCAAAGATCGATACTCGACTCTTTCCCAACTAACCAAAATCCACGTCTATATTTAAAACTATCTTTCTAATTTATTACGTCATCACCTGATGGTTTTCACATATTTAATTAGTTATTATTCCTCTTGATTCCAAATTTATCTTCCAAGTGAAAACATAGTTGTCAGAATAAAATTCTATTCTATGATACTATCACCTCCCCGCGGAGTAAAATTACTTGGTTGAGGAACGTCCTGGGAGCACAACCAGTTACTTGATCGAGCAGGTCCTTACTGGTGCAGTTCGAATGAGCATCGAGAAATTCTCCGATCATTTCCGATACTAGACCATCCTAAAAATCGTATGTCAGATTTATTAGTTCTGGGTAGAATCGCTCTTTCTTATCAGAGCTGCTAGCCATGGCCCAAAGTCGGATAGTTTTCGAGTAAAAATCGGGATCTTCGATCCACCTGTGAGAACTCTGTTAAATTGGGTGAAAAGTAGAAACTCGAGGTTTGCGGCAACATGATGGTAATTAAGTTCACCTTCAGATGAATATATAATATAGTTTCTTTTACGTCTAATCATTCTTTGCCGAGTGTCATATTTAAATGGTGATATATGATATGTATATTTCTGTTTGAAACAAAGAAAATGTCATTTAATGTAAATTATCGATATTTTAAACTTATATACGGCTTTGTACGGCTGCAAATGCTGGCTGTCGACGAAAGAAGCGGGAACTTATATTATTATATGCTATATATTTTTATAACTTAATACCTAGTTCTAATCACGTATTCAACACGAGTAATTACTTAAATTGGATACATAAAATATAATATTTCTGCATAAGATTTTATATGACTAGATATAAATTGATATAATACAAGCGAAACATTGTCTATTAATGGCTTTTGTGTCTAAGTGTCCTGTTGTTTATCACGCTTAAGCTCGACATACCACATTTATCAGTTTGTCATTAAACTGCATCTAAATGCTTCCAAGCATCTCTATAAGATGTATTGTTTGTCTACCCGTTAGTCTCCCACGTCTAAGTATTGCATAACATTTTCATTTCTATACTCGTATATTGAACGGACGCATTTTAACAATATCAGTTCTGGTTTGCATAACTATTTGTTTTCCTTAGAGTTGTTAATAGATTGATACAGTACCTCTACTTTGGTTAAACATAACGCTTTGTAACTATTGTGGCGGAACTAACATGTGCTTTCTACTCATAGACTATTCTGCACTCAATAAACATCGGAAGATCAAGCCGTAAGGTGGAAGTCGATATCCGGTGAACTACTCTAGGTTGTTCGTCGGTTAGACGAACTACCCACCATTTTGCATGTTTTTGTACAGGGTGAACGATAAAATTGCCACCTTTTCCATGATTCCATTTTCGCTTGATAGAAACCGGTTTTCTTTTTTGTTGAAGACTAGTTGGCCAGTTGTGTACAAATCCCAAGAGCGATAGGCGCCTTCTATCATATCTGAAAGTGAGACAATGTTTAACGAGCAAAATCGCAGATGCGCCGCTGTATAACTCATGCTCTCTACCCATCCGGAACTATTACCAGCAACTTCAAATGCCAATCCGGACGGTTCAACGCTTGAGAAACGTGCCCAAAGTGATGAAAAAAAAGTTTTCGGCCACAGTTATGGTCTTTGGTGTGGTTTCAAGTGAGGCCCACATTATGCCACCTCACATCTTCAAAGTCGGCTTGAAAGTCAACACCAAAGTGTACCTGCATGTGTTGAAAGGTGTGATGATCTCTTGGTGCAATCAAGTGGCCGTTGGCACGACACCAAAGCCAGTCTGATTGCCGCCATCCGCTGAGTATTCAACGAGCTTCTGCCAGCGTTTGTGGAAAAGGCATGCTTCCAGTTCCGGACTCGTATCGAGGCGGTGATTTGGGATGAAGGCGGCTATATTAAATAGATAATAGATGCCAGCTTTATTACACACTCGAGTTACCTGAATTGATTTTTCCAATAAAAGTTTTAAAATGAAGATGTAGTATTGTTTTCTTTAGGGCGATAACTTTATCGTTCCATCCTGTAATACATGTTGCTACGTTTTTCCGGCGTTCTGTTGTCCTTATAACTCTTTAACAGGACTATAATTGAAGTTACTGATGTACTATTTTACACTAGATACAGACTTGTTCTCTATGGAATATTTGGAACAATCCCCACAGATATCAAATCGTTTTTCTTTTTAGTAATTTTCTTATTCTTTGTAATAGCTGGGGGTGTGTAACCGCGTGACACCTTGCATCCAGCTGTGATGATCTGTTGAGGGACGACTACTGTACACTGCAACACGGTCCTAGGAATATGTACTAAAGAGAATAGTTAGTCCGAGGTAATATGAGATGCACTAATATAAAGGCAAAAAGGTCATAAAGAAACCGAGCCATAGCTCTTTACCGAAAATAATGATAGCAATCAGAAGATGGAAGGATAACAAAAAGATAGTAGCTTTAAAACACATTTTAAACCTTTTCTCCCTTTTCCCCTATATATTGTTTCGTATTATATATATATATATATATATATTCTAAAATAAAGGGCAATATATATATATATATATATATGATGATTGCAACGTCTTGTCAGACGAGTGCCACTCCCTCAGACATTAAAAATCCATGAGCCCAAATGCCTGAGGGAGTATCTATACAAAGATGATGTTACAGAGTCTTAGCTTTGTACGACAGCTAAGTCTCTCTCTCGGTTCAAAATGTTGAGATCCAGCAACAAGCAAGAACAAGATAGCCAGCAACAAATTAAACTGCAGACCAGCTTAATGCGGGTATTGGTCTCCCGCTTTGTTTTTTAAATCAGAGATTTGCTTCTCCTATAAAGGTTGCCTTCACCACGGCTTACGGGAGCCCTCTCCACCCCAATACACATATACACACACACAAATATACACTGTGCCAGTTGGCCGTTGACCCAGAAAAAGAGTTCATTCGCCCTTTGGAAGGTCTTGTTTTTAATCCTTCAGAGAGGCTAGTCATCCTCCTCACCAAACAAGTCTGGTGGGGGAACTAGTTTAGTCGCCGGTGACCCGACCATGAGGCAGGTAGTACTGGGTTACATGGTACCAGTAGCATATGACATGACCTGACAAAAATACACACACACACACACACACACACACACACACACACACACGCACACACACACACACACATATATATATATATATATATATATATATATATATACTGTATAAACAAAACCAAGGCTTTTTTTCACGGAGGATGCCTCCAGGGTAAATGATTTTATACATACTTCTTTTCCGTTAAGGGAATTTTCTTTAAACAAGTTTCTACTGTCAAGAGTGTTTTTATTCAATAACTCTGAAGAAATGCTGGTTGTGAAAATTGTAAAACGCCATAATGCTTGAAATTGTTGAACTGGTATGGAAACAATTGTAACTTCAAATGAAATACACTTTCTGTTGCTATCAACACCTTTTTTGAAGTCTTGGTTTCGTTTACATAGTATATTAATGCTAAATTATGAAATATGATAATGTTGTAGCTTACTTTTTAAGTCTTCTCTCTTTGGCTTAAAACTTATTGGTGTATGAAAAGTTACTAAATTACATAAACCCAGTAAAACTCAGTATATTACATACAAGTTTATATATATATATTATTGATGAAAAGCCCCCCCCCTCACTACAATTTATAGAAAGCCGACATTTACTGGCCTATACCTGAACTGGTTGTCTTTTGTACCAAAATCACGTAAGGTCGGCCAAATTAATACTTTGGTACATAGAGCCCTCATGGTTTGTTCGCCTAACAGATTAGACACCGAACTCGGTAAGATCAGGGAAATATTCATCAATAATGGTTATCCTGTTGACCTTATTGATGACTGTATTTTCCAAAAGGTTGCGGATTTTAAATCCCCTAAAAAGTTTGGACCCTTGAAATGCCCGGTTTATTTAAAATTGCCGTGGATTGGGGAAAAGAGTAATAGACTTTCCAAACAGATTTGCAGAAGTATTTACGACTGCTTTTCTTCTGTGTCCTTGCGTTTGGTATATACTACGAGACCTGCTTTTCCGTCTTTCCGCAAGGATAGTTTGCCTTACATCCAAAATAGTAATGTTGTATACCAATTCAAATGCCAGTGCGATGCTGGTTATGTTGGGCGAACATCCTTGCACGTTTTGACTCGTGTAAACCAGCATGTTCCATCGAAGATCAGACAAGGGAGGATGGGGTCTGGTGGTCTTCCTCCTTCTGCAGCCTTGGACTCTGCTATTGGCCAGCATTTGGTTGACAACCCGTGCTGTGCCGATAGATATAAAATAGATTGGTTCGAGGTGCTACATAGACCGGACTCCAAAAACCATTTAAAAATTTTGGAGTCTGTCTCTATCGCGGTGCGTCAACCTTCTTTGTGCCGGCAAAAAGAAACATCAAACGCATTGTTTCTCTTTGGGGAACTTTGAATCTTTTCTCCCGCTTTTTTTTTCTCCCTCGTTGTGCCAATATTTTAATCGTTTTTAAACGTTAATAAATTTATTTTAGTGTCCCCGTACTTTTGGCACATTTAATAAGTTCCCCATCAGAACTCTTTATTTTTCGACACAATATTATTTTGTTTGCTATCGATTTTCTCCTGACGAGAGGATAGCCGAAAGAGCTCTCGAGAAACTTCCGCTTATTATTTTTAAAACTATATATAAATTCCGTACCTCTTACAGAAATATATATATATATATATATATATATATATATATATATATATATATATATATATTGGCCTTTATTATAGAATGGAGGATTTTTATAACGTAAATAAGTCAATTCATTTCAAACCACAAATCAAGAAAAATCTTTAGTTGGTTGGTTGATTGTTTTTGTTTTACGGCATATCAACCCTTTTCAGGTTAGTTAATGCCGAATCCACTGAAGAACATTTTTTAAATAGAATGTATATATATATATTTTTTCAAGTCGGTTTCTATTTAACCCATAGTTGGGACCCTAACAGGTACTACCACTCCAGGTCAGAGTGGACCTGGGATCAATGGCAATAAAAAGGTGGCTTCACACTCCCCAAAGCCCGAAAGATGGGGCCTCACCATCGGATATAGCATATCCAGGACCAGAAAAATCTTTATTTTATGATGCAATTCTATATTTTGAAGGTATGAGATTTTGTTTGTACATGCTGGAAGAAGAAAAGTCATAATTTAAAATTAACTAGGGTGATAAGGGTGGTATAGGAGACGTGATTTGAAAGTGGAACCCTATTTGGAAACGAATGTAAATCAGAACTCAGTGACAAAATGATGTAGAATAAAAAGAGAAAGGAACGGAAATCGTGACAAAATACTTATAGGAAAAAAAGGAAAACCAAAAATAGAAAAAATATTAAAATAAGAGGTTGAAAATATCGTAAATCGAGTAATATCCATTGTATAGAAACACGGGATATCTTTTGTAAAACGTGTCTGTGCTGTAAAGAGTTTATAGTGAATCTAGAGAAATGGGTAATGGTTCAATATAATAGGAAACAAAGACGTGTTGGTAGCAAGAGGAAGCTGCTTTATAGTTAGAAACAAAATACGATGAGAAATATTGATAATCGGTAGAAAAGACATTGAATATATATATATACATATATATATATATATATATATATATATATATATATATATATAAAGGGAAATAAGGAGAGAGAGAAAGAGAGTGAGAGAGAGCAGATTAAGTAAAAAAAAGATAAAGCAATTTCTGCAGAGAATCTCAAATGGGAGAGTTCAATGCGAGGCTAGGCACACATAAATAAAAGAAAAAAAAACACAAAACAAACTTATCCAAATCTCATCATGAATTTATTTCAATCATTTAAAGGCTTTCTGAAATAAGGATAGCTAGTAAGGTTAGCATCTGGTTTGAAAGGTCAGAAAGTTATAACGGTATATATATATATATTTATTAGAAAAACGGGAAAAAGGTAAAAGGGGAGAAAAATGAGGAGTAATAATATAGAGTTAAGAAAAATTAATATATAGAGAGAGTAGTAGTAGATAGAGATTAGTAGTAGTAGTAGTAGTAGAGAGAGAGAGAGAGAGAGAGAGAGTTAGAAAGACAAGAAGGGAATTAGTTAGGCCCTAATTTATGTAGAAAATCTTATGAGAGTGTCCTCATCTGATGATCCTCTCCGACATGGTAGAGATAAAATTAATTCATAAGAAACAACTAACTGTTGTGTTGAATTACTTCTCTATACTATTTCGGCCCTGTCCGTGGGGCATTAGAATAAACCGACTGCCCCCCTGCAGAGGGTAAAAGTCCCTCAATAGGTGTCCTGGATATGACCTTAAACTATATCCAATCGTGAGGGCCCCAGCTTTTGGGCTTTGGGGAGTGTGGAGCCACCCTTTAATTACCATTGTTCCCAGGTCCACTCTGACCTGGAGTGGTAGTACCTGTTAGGGTCCCAACTATGGGTTAAACAGAAACCGACGTGAAAACAACAAATGTATTCTATTAAAAAAAATTTCTTCAAAATCTTTGGATTCGGCATTAAATAACCCGAAAAGGGTTGATATGCCGTAAAACAAAAACAACCAACTCTATATATAGTATAGATGCGCACAGACACTCATATATTGAACCTACCATGGCATACGTGGTATGCACCTACCTTCATTTTCTAAAAAAGCTCTATTCTTCCCCACTCGCATAGATTACTTCAGTTTTCCCACCCCCTTCCTCCAACAGTTTCAATATATTACCATTTTCCTCTCAAGCACAATAAATTCGCTCCTAATGTAGCTGTCGTTAGACGTCGCATCCCTATTATGTTACCCAGCATTTTCTCTCCTCTTCTGATGAAAAGCATTAGGCTTCGAAATACCATGATATAAAGAGTTTTTGTTATCCTACACCTCTAATTGATGTATCATCTTTATTGAACAAACGAATAAATCTATATGCAGTAGTATATATTTTTGTATTGTCGTTTTATTATTTTCTTTATATTAGCTCCAAAGCAATTTGTTGAGCTTTGCATTATCCCGATAAGTCTCCTCTTAAAGAATCGATCTTATTCTTTAAACTTCCCTATATATATATATATATATATATATATATATATATATATATATATATATATATATATATATATATATATATATATGGGACTTAATATAATTATATCTATAATTTTATTTAATTCTAATGATTTGAAACGGAAACTTTATTCGGAAAATATATTCGAATTAAAAGCTGCAAAATTTACGTCTAACTAGTACATGTAGATATATCTATGTCTGTTCGTGACGATTTATTTCACTCTTTCCATTGAGGTCCTGGATATGACCTTAAACTATATCCAGTGGTGAGGCCCCAGCTTGCGGGCTTTGTGGAGTGTGGAACCACCCTTTAATTGCCATTGCTCCCCAGGTCTACTCTGACCCGAAGTGGTAGTACCTGTTAGGGTCCCAACTATGGGTTAAATAGATAACGACTTGAAAACAACAAATATATTATATTAAAAAAGATTTCCTAAAAATCTTTAGATTCGGCATTAAATAACCTGAAAAGGGTTGATATGCCGTAAAACAAAAACAACCAATCTTTCCATTGAATGCAACTGATCGATAGACATCTAGTATTTTTCTCATCAATGTATAATAGTTGCCGGAAGAACTGGCGTCGATTATCCTGGGATCGAATGAGGAAACTGTATTATTTATTTGCCTCATGTTATTTAGCACCAAATTAACCTTAAAATTATTCTTTTGCGTATTACATCTTATAACATTCAATTTTTAAACTAAAGACTACGAGGTACCCAGCAGTAATTGAGAAATGCAAGTAACCTGACCAGAAATTCAATAGATTTAAAGAATCCGGATATTGTCCACTTTTACTCACATCCCTGAATACCCTCGATTCAATTCAATCTAATTTATTCATCAAAAGATAAAAGAAGCGTGCTTCAATTACCATGTGAGAAGAGGGTGGTAAAAATTTAAATAGAAGAGGATACAGCAGTCAAGCATTTGTCATTTTGAATTGTTGCGTTGTTGGTGTATTTATTACCTTATTTGAAAGTCTATTAAAAGATTCAGCGAAAGCGACCCTCTTCCGGTTCAATTGAAATCGGCAGTGAGATAGTTTGTTGCAGAGTCCGCTTTCTGGTAAACAAGTGAATAATAGCTCCCGCAGTATATCATAATACTGTAGAAATTGTAGGCAAAAATGAGATCACCAAGTTATCATCGTTGCTGAAGTGAGAAAAGGTTAAGCTTTTTGAAAGGAAATAGAGTTGTCAATTAAATGTTCGTCGTCTCTAAAAACAATCCAATATATATATATATATATATATATATATATATATATATATATATATATATATATATATATATATATATATAATTATGAAAGTCTATGACACAAATTCTACTAGAAATTTTTGAACAACAACACAGAGAAGTACTACATCAACTACCGCTACTAAGCGTAAAGGTGTGTAATATTAGCTATATTTAGTTCAATTTTGTTTGATGAGAAGGCGAAGAGCGGATGGAAGACCGCAAAAATTCACATACTAACGATTTTTGTGAAATTGCAGTTCCTTTGGAGAATTGTAAATGTTTTTAAAGGGGTATAATAATCAAATATTTTAGATTTTTATTGGATTTTACCCGTAGTAATTAGACATCAATTAAGCAAGATTCTCCGAATTTCAATTTCTTCCAATGATCTTTAAGCTTAATCCTCAAATTTTTGCCATATTATAAACAAAAAAATCACGTAATAATGATCAAACTTTAAATAAAACAATAGACATGAGGTTTAGTATTATTATATCTTGATTTTAATCTTTATTAACGGACATAAAAAGTGGTGTAAATCAGTTCTCCTTGTATATATATATATATATATATATATATATATATATTGGAGCGTTTTTGGAGATGGTAAACTTTTAATTGACAACTCTATTTCCTTTAATTGTAGATTTCACAACTGTCGGTTATTTTGAATTTAGCATGTGATTTCATCATGATTTCACGAAATATAGCTGTCATCTAGCAAACTAGTTGGTGCAACCTTATTATATTATTTTCTTTGGGGATATTGTAAGTCCTATGCCTCCGCTGATAATCCAGACACAGTAGACCGTTTGGAAGACAACATTCGACGCGTTATTATTGAAATGCAGCCTTATTTAATGCGTAGAGTTGTGAAAATTAGATGTACTTAGATTACGCCATGTAGGTTAGAGCCGTGGGGGCAATATGCCCGGAATTGTATGTCAATTATCAATGCCAAAAATGAAACTTTGGAATAAACCACATATTTGCATTATGTAAATATTTTCTGTGATTTATCTTAGCTTTAAGTTCGCCGCTTCTACAAAAACTCTACACACGCACACACACACGCACACACGCGTGCGCACACACACACATCTTAGGTTGAGCACTTGGGAAGTGATATACAAATGACCATTAGCGTATGAAGCAATGCTCTTTGTGTAATTAAATTGAGCTTAGGTACTTTGGACAATGTTAAAACATTGTTAATTCACTGCCCGCATAGCAGCAGGCATATAGCGCAACGGTTAGAAGCACCGACTGTCGTTTGGGCGATTGGATTTCGATCCTGGCTTGAGGTAGTTGCTTGTCTAGCCGCAATGATGAGATGTAACACAGCGAAACAGTACTGTATGTTGATTACTATATATATATATATATATATATATATATATATATATATATATATATATATGCGTGTGAGTGAATGTGTGTATAAATGCACAAATTTCTAAATCTTTAGTAAACAATTATTTATTTTTATCCGAGGAAACTGTAACAATGTTTCTCTTAATGATGAAGTTAATTCGCAAAATGTTTCTTCTAATGCTGCATTTATACGACTGTGTGTGCTTGACTTCGCATCCATATAACCACAGGTAGTGTGTTTTGTTTCCCTTCCTTGTTTTCCTACAGAATTGCATTATTTATTACGAATGACAGTAATTAGCATCTCATCTTACGCACCACAGTGATAGTCACGTGTAATTTACGTCACAAAAAAAAAAAACCCAAAAAAACTAAGAATGAAGAAAACAACTTGTAGCAACCTACGTCTTCATGTATCTTCCGGTAAGTCAGACGAAATTTTCATCTAAAAAACACCAAAGAGTATGCACAAGAACTGTTCACACTAGGACAAACAGTATATATATATTAATATATATGTCGTGGGATTTCATTCATCTGCAAAAGATGTAGCTAATTTGCATATTCTTTTAAACATTCATTTTAATTAATTCCCTATGAGTTTTTCGGTTTTCTTATCGGATCATCATCTTTAGTTAACTATTACGTGTAATTATATTCAGGCATATATTCTACATGATTTATACTTGCGTAAAAAGGTTATAGTAAATACAAACCCTTTTCTATATATATTTACAGATGCGTGTATATATTTGTTTCTAAAATTTTGCCTACCGAACTCCTCTGTCAATTTTTGGTCTTCAGACATCAAACTTCATGTATAGAGTATGCGAATCCATGCGGAACTTTATATTTGGGGTTTAGCCGGGAAAAATCTTTGCAAAAGTGTGAAAATTAACAAAATAGAATTTGCCAGGTACAATTCGAACGATGGCATTACGGATATGCATGCGTAACATAATAGCTATTGGTTCTTGTTTTAGTTTTTAGCCTTGCAGCAAACATGTCTTCATAGCTCAGGCATTAACATCAAAGGAAAAAGTAAATCGTAAGCTAAACGTTTTTACTTCGATTCTCGGTGGTGGCGTCCAAGTCATTTTTTAAAAAATCTTTTAAAATTATTACTATATATTGGGTTCAAGATAATCTATAATATAAATTTCACCTGTCTGTTTAAATGTATGTATGTATGTATGTATGTATGTATGTATATCTGCCTTAAACTTTCGACAGAGGCCACGGATTTTCATGAGACTTATATCATTTTGAAGCTCGACTCTTCTGACGACAAATATTTAAAAAAATTCATTCCTCCATCCTCAACTGAGCACTTTTATACAGGGAGGGGGTCACTTTTTTCGCCGATATTTTCGAAAGTCATATATATATATATATATATATGTGTGCGTGTGTGTGTGTATATGTGTGTGTGTGTATGTGTCTGTGTATGTGTGTGTGTGTGTGTGTGTTTGTGAAATGTTAGAGTAAACGAAAGTATCAAGTCTTGGTAGAGCAAGTATACTAGGAGAAATACAATTTCGAAATAAGAGTTGCAGTCATGTAACCCTGTGACAAAGCCCCGTATGTACATTACCTGTTTTGTAGCGGAACGTTTTGTTACTATATACAATATGCAAAAAATCACTGCAATGCTGTATTATTTGTACAACCCAATCAGTTCGAAATAAATTATAATACTTCGTATTTTAGTGTCTTTACAACAAATGGAATATTACAATTTAACTTTTTGTCATAACACTTGCAACTTTGTTCATTTGGATTAATTACTAATTGTTTCATGTGCCACCATTTATAATTAAAATATCACTTCCGGCATTAAGTCGACGTTAGCTAGTTAATACACAAAGCTACAGTGTTAATAACATTATTTTATGTTACTTCTTGTGTTTGACTTTTTAAAATGCATTTCGTTCTGTAGAAGACACTTTCGTGTGCTTTATTCTTGGGGAGAAAGAAATGTCATGAAGGAAGAAACATTCACTTTAACCCAAACACGGATTTGATTTCAGAAAAATATTTTGCTCTTGCATTTTAGGACGAACAATATCTTTTTATTTCATTTTACGTCAGTCGAATTTCTTATAAATTAAGGGACTTCTTCCTTGGCTTAACGATTGCTTTCTATGTAAAATACAGAGATATTCGAATATTTTATATACTGTTCTCTTTTACTTATCAAACGTTCAGTCAATAAAGCAGTAAAGAACATTAATTTTCCTCTGTATAAATTACTAGTTTACTATGTTATAGTATATATTTTTTGTTGTTTCTTTGTCTTATATGTCACCTTTATTCTCCTAAAAGCTCCATCTTCCAACACATTGGAGCACATGACCCCCCCCAAATGAATTTATAAACATAATAAGCAAATTAATAAGAAACACCGCCATTTTATCCGTCTCTCATTGTAACCAGCGCCTCCCAACCAATCAGTTTCAATATAATAGGGGAATACACGCTTAATTGTTTTTAACGATTCTATACGATTTTAATCGACTTTTACAACCAATTCACTAAGCGAAGTTTTTTAGCTTCATTACTCGCCTGATGACGACTCATGAAAGTCGAAAACGCTCGCGACTATCGCAAATTTCTTTTTACTCTCGAAAACAACGTTCGAACATTGGCCTGCCAAATGGAAAAACCGGATCACAAGAGAAACAAACAAGAATAATCCCTGCTTTTTAATGCAACATGTACACATGCATAAGAGAAAAAAAGTCTGACTATATATATATATATATATATATCACAATGAATAAGGATCTTTTTTATATGGAACTCTTGAGAGCCCTACACGTAAAAGCTTTTTACCAGTATTTTTTATCCCCATGGGGAAGACAAGTAAAATAAAGTCGGTGCAGCTTTCATTTCAAAATGACGACTTGACTCAGATTGACAGAAGGTGACGGCGGCCGAGCAAATTGTTACGTAACTGAGAACACTGTGGCAAAGAGCAAACTTGGCTGCTGCCCTCAAAATGATAAATCGAAATAATATTTAAGTCGCTTTGTTTACTTATATGTCTCTATCTTTTTATCTTTTCTTATTTTTCTCTTCACTCTCTGAAAAGAGAGATTTCAAGAGAAAAAATTGTATTGTTTAAAAACACTTGAGACTTGGATCGTGCGCGTTACGAACGCATAGCAGCT
This sequence comes from Euprymna scolopes, assembly GCF_053919585.1. Lineage (NCBI taxonomy): Eukaryota > Metazoa > Mollusca > Cephalopoda > Sepiida > Sepiolidae > Euprymna > Euprymna scolopes. The sequence goes on along the minus strand of NC_136486.1, from coordinate 131,613,379 downwards.
TGCCTATGAAGCCGTCGCCAATGCATGCGTCGGGTTAGTTTAATATGCACCTCCAGTGTTAAATACAATAATTATATTTTCGTAAACAATTGCCTTTGTTAGCTGTTTATACAAGCGTTAATTTTCAGCAACAGAGCGGAGGTCCCTTATGTGTGCCTGTAACAACGCAATGAAGATTCGACGATCAGACCCATGCTTGCAGGTTATAGCAAACACTATATAGATCTATTGATGTTTCTATCGTCCATGTGCATATCGTTTAATCGTGTCTAACCCCCGGGGAGTTGGATGCCGTTTCCAAAACGGAACAATCATTCCAAAAATGTCGCCAAACAACAAACCAAGTAACTCTTCCCGGCAAACGATTATTTATAACACACACACACACACACACACACACACACACACACACACACACACACACACACATATATATATATATATATATCCGAAGAAATACAGGAAGAAAAACATTTCTGATTGCCTTCGAGACAAAATGACCTTTGAGTTTTTATACCTCTTTCTCAGCAACGACATCCAACGAGTGATGACACCATATTTGTTCACTTTGTGTATCGTTTGGTTCCTGGGACTGGGCTGTTTCTTCATTGTTTCTGCTTTGTTTATTTTAGGGTCCTTGTTAAAAGGATCCGGTCGTACACGTTGCCATTCTATCTACGTTGCTTTTGATAGAGTGTGCAATCCGTTGAGCCCTTTTCTCTCAAGTCGATGTCACTGGAAAGTAGAGGTCATTTCACGCCAAAAGAAGAAAAGAATAACGAGTCGAAAACTGGACTTATTGAATAAAAATAACAGGATAATTATTAATTGAAATTTACAAAACTCTGACTCAAGATGCACATGCTCGGCGGCTGGCGACTTCTATTAGTAAAGTTGGGGCGGCCGACCCTAAAATTGAGGGCTTGTCTTTTCACAGTGCGGATTCAGTTGCTTGGAACTGAGTGAGACTTAATTCAAGTGGTTTTTCTCTGAATGTGGTTTCCCCATCGGTCAAGCAGTGTGTGTCTTCAGGCATATTTTTGCCTTCCATCATATTGAGAATCAGATGGACTTGACCCCGCCTCCCGATCCACAGAATTTTATTTCACAGTTCTCAGTAAACTAATCTCAAGCAGTTTTTGAATTTCTCAAGCTCTGAAAAAAATTATTTTCTTATTCTTCCTCCTCAAATCTGTATCTCTGACCATCACTCTTAACAGGAAGATCCTTTTGCCTTCACCTTCTATTAGATATCTACCTTTCACCACTACCTACGTTCCTCCTCTTGGTTCATTTGTATAATCAAGTGTTTTCTCAAATGCCATTTCGTAGAAATAAAATAAAAAAATAATTGGTTATCTTGTTTGTCCTAGCCATAATATCTTACCTATATTTCAGGTGACACTCAAACAAATTCGACCACTCCAAGAAAATAGGTTAACTGTTTTTCTTAACAAGGGTGTCATTGAGATAAAACTTGTTAAATTACCAAAAGGCGCCGTTTCTGACAATTTTGGAAATATCTTATAATTCAAGACGCCAACATTTTAAGCTAGTGTGTTTTTAATGGTTGTGTATTGTCATCCAAATTATTATGACCCCCCCCCCCAGATTACTTAAAAAAAAGGATGGACGGGGGAATTTATATATATATATATATATATATATATATATATATATATATATATATTCTAGAGATTTTAGTCTCATTTAATAAATATTTATTATTTTATTATTACTACAAGCAGTGGAAAATGTTTCTTAAACCAAAATTCAAATAGAAAAGATAATTTAAGGAATCGGTTTTGGCATCGGAAAATAGGCTAAAATTTTTCCGATTCCGATACCGATTTCGATATCCCAGAGCGCCCCGATTCCTTGTGTGTATTAAATCAATACTATAACAGTCGCTCTTAACAATGCGCTTTCTTTCCATCATATCATGATGATGATCGTCGTCGTCATCATCATTATTATTACATCCAACGACACTGTCACATCTTAAGCTTACTGGAATGCTTTTATATCTTGTGGATAAATGTTTATTCTGATTAAAAGTTGAAAACAACACCCATTCCGAATGATTTAATTTAATACGTTCTTAATTTACATTTAGATATGTTAAGAATTAAAGGTCAGTCCCTTTCTTATTAGGTAAAATCTTTGTAATATCCATCCAGCAACCCAACAGCCTCCCATTTTCTCCTCCTTCTCATCCTCTTCATCCTCTTTCTGCTCAAGAATAACGAAAATAATAGCATCAGTCACAGATCTGTACTTTAATGCTGTGATAAACCATTAGCTTTCCTTACATCTTTAACTTCCGTGTTTGTCACCATTCTATGCTATTGTTATGTTTCTAAATATCAACATCATCGGCTTTCAAATTACTGAGTGCGATACGGTGAGATTTGAATTATTATATATGATTCTATAATCCATTATAGTTTTTCTTTTTAATCCATTACATAGCACGCACCCCCTTCCTTACTCCTTCTTATTCCTACCTTGGTGTTACCAGATCAGGCTGTATGAAGATACGGCCTTTCTGATCTAAAATGCACCAAACACTGATGTTATTCTTTTGTCTTTTTCCTTTGGAAAACTCAATCGTGTTTTGCTAAGTCCAAAACAAATACAACAATTTTCCTCTACAAAACAACCAATAAACATTGGATAAATATTGAAAGCACAAAGAACTTGATGCATAAAAAAACTTGTTTTCAAAGTGAATGGATTCGGCATTAAGTAACTTTAAAAGAGTTGATATGCCGTAAAACAAAACAACCAGACCAAGCACCATGATATAAAGAGCTTGAAGCATTAAAAAAACAAACTTTTCTTTTTCAAAATTACTGAATTCGGCACTAAATAAGCCGAAAAGGATTGATATGCCGTAAAACAAAACAATCAAACTATTCAACCTATTCCTATGCCAATATTTGAAAGGAGAAATAGACTAACAGACTTTCTATCCTTTCTAATAATTTATCGTTCGCTGTTTGTGCTGTTGTCTGAAATTGTTTCTGAATCATTCTTGACGCTGCGTTATTATCTGTATAGCGAAACCACTGCTGCAAGTTCCCACTTATGACATCTCCATATCAGATAAATTATAGAGAAAGTGGCGCGACTGTTTATTTTTCCCTCTCTTCTTTTTCAACCTTTCCCACCTTTTTATTTTAACGTCATTTACGATCAGTCACGAAATCTAAGGAAGTAGCGACATTATCATGAACACGACAACATAGCAGATGGCGAATCCCACCATTTCTGACGAACACTTTACCAATTTGGTAAACAGTAAAGCTCGCCTGTTTTCTTTAAACGTATTTTTCTTATTTGATGCGACATAGAAAACACACTTAATCCGTATGTGCCAAAGTAGGAGGTTATCGAAAACACAATCTAAACAAATACTTCTGATAACTGGCTCCAACTTCTTTATCTATCTTGTTAAATAAATAAGTTAGCCCCCCCCCCCTTGTGGCTTTATGACTAATCCAGAAGAAAACGTTTTACCAATGATTGTGTATGCAATGCTGGACATAGGGTTAATTCACAAGAATGGCAGCTAAAATCTTTATATTATACAACAATATCATAGAAATTCAAAATTATTTTCTGATCTCAATTTCAAATTGATTATTTGCTTGTTAGATTAAACGTCATCTCAACCGTTGTAAGGACATTTCATATGTAAAACCTACATATGTTATATATGCAGTTTGTGGATTCAATTTTAGGTGTTTATTGAGATTGGCATATGGTGGCAATTAAAAGTAAAAGAAGCACAGAAAATTCTGTATGGTGTACGTATCAATCCCGAAACGTAAATGAAATATTACAGACATCACGTAATTTGATCTAGTATTTTTGTTCTTCAAGAAAATAAAATTTTCCTCCTATCGTTGCAGCGGAAATAGCAGCGGCCTTAAGGAATCAAGAACAAACAACCGACTTTCATTGAAAAAAAGTTGGGGGTGGGGGTGGGGGTAATGTCGGAAAGACAACCAAAACGTAAGAATTAAAACTAAACAATAATTTATTAACATAACGTGTACTTTTTTAATTTTTCAGAAAATAAAAATTTCAAATTATGAAAACATTTTTTGGAAGAACCATTTTATATGTTAAAAATAAGACTCTAAAAAAAGTAAACCTGTCATAGATATGCGTCAGAAGCAGTAATACATTATTGAATTCCTAGCAAAAGTACATTGTGGTGATTACGTAGAAAAAGCAAATTCTGGAGCACAATAAATCAAGCTCTAGTCCACCAACTCACAGCTGCTTAACTTCTGTCCGACCAATAGTATGGGTTTAGGTAACCCTGTTCTACCGCAGACATCCTAAATGTAATCACTGAACGTGTATACCATGCACTGTATAAAGCAAGGAAGGCTAAATATATCTAAGGCTTTTGACAGGGTATGGCATGATGGTCTTCTCACGAAAATCAGATCCTATGGTATTACTTGACGAATGCTTAACATAATTAAATCCTTCTTAAATAAGATATAAATCCAGGTTGTCCTCGATGGTCGTATGTCAAAACAATATGATATAAATGCGGGTGTACCTCAAGGGTCGATCCTTGAACCTTTATTATTCTTGATATTCATAAATGACCTCCCTTGTCTCTAAGATGGGTATATTTGCTGACAACACCACGCCCTATAATAGACACGAGGGTAAAACGAATTAACATGTATCTAAGGGAATGACAGAAACACTAGAGGAAGAACATCCAGTCTGTAGTAGAATAGGAAGAAAAATGGATGGTCACATTCAATTCTGCTAATCCTAAACTTCTTTCCTTTAATAACTACAAAAAACCTGCTCAACAACTAATAGCTATGGCTAATGGGACATAACTTGAAAGTACTTCGTTCAAACTCCTCGACTTAACGTTCACGGGGAACATGAATTGAAACAAATACATTGAGATATTTACAAAAGCTGCTGCAAAGAAGGCGAGCCCTCTCTGCCGTGCTAGAAAGTACCTTTACAAGATTACCATTCGCTCATGTATGGAGTATTTTTGCCACATTTGGGCTACTAGTGTCTCCCTATTAAATAAAGTTCAAGAGAGAGTTGCCAACCTAATAGGTCTATCAGCTAAGCTTTAACCGCTGTCCCATCGACGAAATGTTGCAACCCTCTTCCTGTTTTTTAAGGGTTGATGCCCCGACGAAGTAAAGTCCTTGTGTCCCCTCGACGGAAATACCTTTGACAAACCCGACAAGCAGCAAAATCCCACCCCTACACAATAGAAATCCCTAGTTGGAAGAAAGCCTTCTACTCTAATAGTGTCTTCTCTAGGACTGTTAGACTTTGGAATTCCCGCTTCCCCGACTGTACTGACATACAGAAGTTCATGTGTAAAGTAAACAGACATCTGGTTTCTCAACTCCTTAAATAGTACCCCTAAAATTATGTCCTACATAATAGCCCCCTACATCAAAATTGCACTGTGCCTAATTTGGAGTGGAAATGCAATATAAAAGGGTGTTCGTTTTAATAGTAACACTACTGTCTTTCAAGCTATTCAACTGTTTGAGTTAAAAACAAAATAAGAGTCTTTACCTTTGGAACAAACTTTGCAAAATAATCACCTTCATTATCGAAATATCACTTTACTCAGTTATATGGCTTGATTGGATTTATGGCGCGTCAAACATGATTGAATGATTTAATGTTTCGTTTACAATTGGTTCGTAGATGCTTTCGATGTGGATATTCATTAACAAATATTCTGTAAACGTTCGCTTTTTTAAGCTAATAGACGAAACCCTAACATGCACTAAATCCCCGGGTTAAATTAGATTTTGTGGTAATAGTGATTAAGAGATAACGCAGCATCCTAAAGAACTTATCCAATCGTTGCCTGATAATCGGATGGTTTTAATGCCTTACCCAAAACCTGAAAGATTTAGAATGGCTCTTTTTAATTAAACGAAAATTTGATCTTGGCTTTTCAATTGAAATTATGAAACACCGGTGATAGTCAAGATTGTAATGCTTTTTGTCTTTGATTTATGCTAATTAAACATGATTAAACGAACAAGAAAGCCATTCTTAGCACGAAGAAAGAAAATATTTTCTACGTAATTTGAGAGGAACGTACTCATTAATTAGAAGGGGCCATATCTTGTTTGTCATCGTCGTTACATCTGCAGGGCAGAAGCCGGAAGTTAAAAAGACCAGAAAATCTTTATAACATAAAAAAAAACTTATTTTTGTATTTTGTTGTTATGTTTGTCTGTTTTAAGATAAGTCACTAACCTTTGGTCTTTTAAAGGCTGAAGTATGATGCATATTGTAAACGACTCAATAAATACTGTTAATTGGACACAAGTTGCTATTATAAGGATTGATTGAAATGATCGAATATACTTTTCACGTTTTAAGATATTTTGTGCCATTTATATATGGTGTACATCTCATTAAAATCAGAAGTTGACAACATTCATTCGAGAGTTCCATCGTCTATTTTATAAGAAACACGGTATTAGACACACTTACCTCACCCGGAATTGATCGGAGAACATTCCCAGGAAATATTATATTTATTTAATTATACATAACGGACAAACACGTTTTTTCGTATGAGTACGAATACATAAAACGATTACTTTTGTGAATGAAAATACATAATAAAATTACAAATCTATATATCTATAAAAGTGAGAAGGTGTGTGCGTGTATGAAGACAATTCTCAACCTATATACTCAATGAAATTTTGATCTACAGACTTGAAATTTATATTTATGATATTCAGACACGTGGAAAACTTTTTAATCGGGGTTTTGATAAAGAGTTGAAATTGAAAAATTGGTAGTTGGGGAGGATCGAATTTTTATCTCTTTGTCAACTGTGATTGCGCGAATCACATGACAGATTGCTAATGTAAAGAAAAAACCCTGTCAAGTTGGCCTAATTGTTATCGTGCTTGACTTTAATTTTGGTTTCGATCTCATCTCGATTATTTCTGTTTACATACAAGAAGTGAACTGTTTAGAAAAGCATAATACTCGCATGCACATGTCTCAGTTTCTTTCCGTTTTTTTACTTCATTTTTTAAAAGGAATTTAACGTTACGTTTAATACCTGGCAACGCTGGATACATTTGCTAGTATATAATATTTGCCAATTGTTTATTACAAACATTATGCAAATTAAACATACAATTTCATTGTAATAGAAAAGTTTAATAAGTTCGTTAAAAATCGTTTGACACAGGCACATAGAAGACTGGAGTTCTCTTTAACGTTTGAAGGAGAGTTATTGCTGCGAATGCCTTACAAAGAGCAGTTAAATGTTGGCACTTAGTCTAGCACCTTCACTGGAAATTACGATGCGGTAAAGAAAGACTAGCAACGCTTCCTTTGCAAAAAAAAAAAAAGGGTTAGCGTTGCGGGTCTTTCTGTACTTTATCGTTATTTCCATGAAAGATGCTCGACTAAACTCGAATCTCAGCCTTCCTTGTAAAATATACGCAACAAGAACACGTGTCTCTGCCAAAACTGCAGGGTGGCTACGGTGACTAAGTATTTTCCGACATAAACTGATAACCTGAATTTACTAAGTTCGATTACAGTTTGTTCCCCAGAAACATTTTCATCAAACCCACCATTGAACTTACGTCTAAAATACTGGAAAAGAGATAAGTGAAATAACATTGCCTTAGCGTACTGTTATTTTATAGATTCTAAACCAACTACAAACAATGCGTGCTATTAACCTTTAATACAGGACTCCCTCAGTCTTTGACAGATTATGGTTACCCACGAAAGGGTGCCTGCGCGTGAAAGTCTTATTGGCATGAAGTACGCAATCTCCAACCACACCTCTCACGAGGCGACATTGTTAAATACCAGTGGTAAGTGAAGTGTACAAGACAACTAGAAACAGATGCCAAGATAAACTGAGAGCACATACAGCGCTTAGAATTCCCAAATGGTCACCCATCTGGTACTAACCAGGCTCTCTGTTGCTTAACTTCGATAATCTGACGAGAACCGGTTATTTATTTGCTTCCCCACTTAGCAAATCAGGCACAAGGCCGTTTTTTAATGTGGAGAGTGAGGGGGAGGAGGACCAGTTTCCCCGAGAAGGAACTGGATAGTGAGAATTGCTATGAAGGGTTTCCCCTCCAGTGACCAATAACTGATTGCTCAAGAGCAATGATTTTATATGTGGGGGTTCCCCCACATATGGCCTTTGATTGCAGTATCTGTCGGAACAGATGGTATTTATTTGCTCCCCGACCGAGCAAATTAGGCACAGGGCCGATTTTTAATGTGAGGAGTGAAGGGGAAATGGGGACCACTCCCCGGGGAGTAGGGGAGCTGGTTAGTGACAATTGGTATGAAGGGTTGCTCTTACATTGACCAAGGTCTTATATGTAGGGTCGCCCCCACATATGTTCTTTGCTTGCAGTATCTGTCGGAACAGATATCACACTTTGAGATTCATGCCCAGCCCCCGCAGGGACCGGGCGAAAATCCATCTGACGAGAACCGGTGTGTCAACGCGATTCTGCCGCATATAACCTGTAATATCTATACAAATAAATGAGTTTATCTAATTTGCATAATTATTTTTAAAAGCAGATTTTAATAAATAATCAACAGTTGATATGCACGTCTTAACCCGTTTTTTTTGTATGTGTATACATTTTATGAGACAATTACTATAAATAGTCTTATTAAGAGAGAGAGAGAGAGAGAGAGAGAGAGAGAGAGAGAGAGAGAGAGAGAGAGAGATCTAATATTACACTCAGAAAATATTACGCTCGGAAAGCTTTATTCTTGGAAAACATTACTCTTGAAAAGAAATTTCAGCGAGGGTAGCATCATTATTCAAGAATGGAAAAAGGGAGCAGTACTCCACGACTGACACCACTTCTAGAATATTACGCTTGGAAAGCTTTATTCTTGGAAAACATTACTCTTGAAAAGAAATTTCAGCGAGGGTAGCATCATTATTCAAGAATGGAAAAAGGGAGCAGTACTCCACGACTGACACCACTTCTAGAATACATTTTGCATACTTTTGCCTTTTAAAATTAATGTTTGAAATAGATACTTTGGATATTTCTAAGCTTTCTGAGTCTCAAAACAATATACCATCAGTCATGGCTCTTTACTATCTATTTGGGAAGAAATAACGTTTCCACCCTTTAAATAATCAAATTAAATAATACGGTTGAGGATTAACTTACAAATATGCAACATGAGCAGTAGAATAGGCCAACAACTGGTTATCTAGATAAAAAGCGTATTTTTGAAAGACTTGAAACTGCTCACGAACTCAAGAACACAAGATAATCGACTATATAACCGGGCACATCTATTCCGTGTATTTTATGAAAACAAAAACAATTTATCTGATAAAACCTAGTCTGTTTCACGGCAACGATTAAGGAGCACTTAGACAGGACTGCGCTTTTCTGTCAAACCAGCAAACAAGAGCATGTGCTGTCAAGATAATGGATGTGGCATTTGCGTGTTTCACTGATATGATGAGATGATCTCTCTTGCGCATGACAGATCGTCGCGAAGACACGTATTTTCTACGCCGAGTTAAACCGGAGACAAGTGAACGGTCGGTGTGAAGATCTAGTTACTGTTTCTATGCCAGATGTTTAATGAGAAGATTTATTTTAAACATGTGACAAAAAATAATGAGACTAGGCACACGCTGGGATATTCGAAAAGATGAGAAGAATCCATTATTTAGTTAAGTAATATAAATCAATTTTTACTTTATATATATATATATATATATATATATATATATATATATATATATATATATATATATAATCAATGTACTTACGATATTTAGAAGCCTGATAGATTAAAGTTTCTTATTTTGTATATCTAATCGATGCCTCTGTTCACCCTAGAAAGAAAAAGGATACACCCTGTAGGGGCAGCTGCGTGTGAAATTGTGAGGCACTGGGTCTAGTGGCAAGGAGAAGTCCAGGATGACTGGAAACAATGGAAACGATTAGCAGAGAGCACGTACAGCACCTAGAAGTCCAAAATGGTCACCCATTTAGTAATGACCTGGTTCAAGGTTGCTTAACTTCGGTGATCCAGCGGGAATCGGTATGTCAACGTGATTATGCCGTACCCATATACTACTACTACTACTACTACTACTACTACTACTACTACTACTACTACTTCTACTACTACTGCTACTAATTGCTATATAATATTTATTCTTAGATTAACCCAAATAAATAATGAATGTAACGTGCACACTCATACACAAATATATACACAGGCTCCTTCAGTCTTTGACAGACTATGGATATCTACGAAGGGTTGCCTACGCGTGAAATTTTTGTGGCAGTAGGTGCCTAAGTCGACATTGTGAAATAGCAGTGGCAAGTGAAGTGTATGCACATGACGACTGGAAATAAATGCCGAGATAAGCGGAGAACACATACAGCGCCTAGAATTCCTCAATGATCATCCATCTGGTACTAACCAGGCTTAACGTTGCTTAACTTTGGTGATCTGACGATAACCAGTGTATCAACAGCATTATACCGTACACACACACACACACACACACACACACACACACACACATATACATATAGTCTTAAGAAACTGAATAATTTATAAACGAAACGAGAATATATATATATATATATATATATATATATATATATATGGGTATAAATATATTTATATCTATCTATCTATCTATCTATCTATCTATCTATCTGTATATATATCTATAATATAAAGCTGAATGTGTGTGTGTGTGTGTGTGTGTGTGTGTGTGTGTGTGGTCACGAATAGGCTCCTACATGGTTGACTATTAAAAAAAAATGATTATATATAGAAGATGTATCGAGACACAGGAATGGGTATGTTTGATCCTGCAGAACGGTGGTTCATTAAAATTGTGGGATCTGCGTTCGTGCCTGGTCCATAAAGTATGGAAATAAAAAAATTAAAAATTAAAAAAAACGTTTACAAGTGTTTTTGATATAGATGTACATAAGAATACTTTGATAAGTATGTTTTAACTTAAATAGGGATGGTATAATAATATTGTGGGGTCTACGTTCGCGCCTGACCTCCATAGAATGAAAATAGGTACACACTTAAATAAAGACTTTTCATATCTATCTGCGTAAGTATACTTTGATAATTATGTTTCAGTTTGAAGAAATATGGTATATTAAAATTATGGGGTGTTCGTTCGCGCCTAACCTCCATAGAATGGAAATATGTCACAAAGTTTAACAAGGTTTTTTAATATAGACCCACAGAATATTGTGATAAGTGTCTCAGCGTGAACAGGTATGGCATAATAAATTATGGGGGTTATCTATTTTATTTTTATTTTCATCATATTTTGCTTTGGTTTTGATACCCCCAAATTCGAAGCCATCTCTTTACAACCCTTCCTTTTCATAACCTATGATACTTTAATAAATCAGAGTCCATTTTCTGTGGGCTATTTTTGAATCCAGTCAACGACAGGTACTTTTGCTAGTATATATATATATATATATATATATATATATATATATATATATATATATATATTTAACTTGTGGCAGTAATTGCATGTGAATATATAACAAAATTGTTACTTAGATAGCTCAATAGTTCAATAGTAGAGCAATAAATATTTCATTTCCAATATAAAAAAACAAGTAGAGTGATTCGAAAATACTGTAGATTTTGAAGAATGTTTAAATTTGAAAATAAAATTAACATGTATGCTGGCAAATTTAAGTAAATGATAATATGTAAAATTAGACTAATGGACACCAATAAAAACAACTTGAAATTGGATTTTAAAAATAACTGCGAATTTTAAAAACTTAACTCTGACATTATAATGTTTGAACGTAAGTTATCGTAAAAAGTGTAAATATTAACTCAAGGTATAAAATATTTGGTTTTAAATCTAGAAATAATAATATGTATGTCTGAAAAGTATTTATTAAATAATAATTTGAAAAAAATATCAATAGAAAATAATAAACTGTATTATAATAACAATTGTCCCAAAGCTAAAAAGTTAAGCCCGTACTACTGGAAGTAGAAAATAGGAAAAATAAAAACGACGTGCAACAGACGGAAACAAACCTGTTATCAACCACTACTGAATTCGAGTGATTGTTGCATTACAAGGTAAAGGAATTCAATATAAAAATGAAGAAAAATCCCGCTTTAAACTTTATAGTTTAGTTGACAAAAAAATGAATGCCTATTGTATAAACTGTAAAGGCCCAATTTGTTGGCTGGAAAACTTTAAAAATATTGTATTTGTGTCTTGTGTCGAACTTTCTGGAAATTATATCTTTAAAGAATATATATATATATATATATATATATATATATATATATATATATATATATATATAATTTTAAGAATATGAGAGATTATATATAATAAATTCCACAGCCAAAAAACGTCACAGCCCACAAGAGGCATGGCTGTCAACGAACCGGAAGTTCAAGACTCGAGTTTCGCCTTCATTTGGGCTCATCAGTTAGACACATCCGAACTTAGGATTCGAAACCTGAGCCTCCTGCATGCGAGCCAAGCATTCTGCCAACTGATCAAACCCCCCGCACACAAGTAATTCTATTAACTAACAAAGATCAAGCAAACCGCGTCGAAATCCGACTGTGAAATGGACCTACTTCGTATCGACAAGGAACGTAGCCATCTAACCAACTAATAACCCCAAGCCGATGTCTCATAAGTTGGAGTTTCAACTCGAAAGGACGATGCATCCAGCAATGCTAACCTAGCGAGCAATTAATGATAGGATTGTAAGAATTTAGAGATTATAAATAATAAATTCCACAACCAAACAATGTCGCAGCCCATAAGAGCCATGACAGTCAACGAACCGGAAGTCCAAGCCCATTTTGTATAGGCAGGATAAGCTGCTTCTAGCAGCTCCTGCCCAGATGTAGCAACAGTACTCTTTCCTTAGACGTAATTAGTCTTTATACATGTAGACAATTGCATCAACAGTGATATATCTACTGGATCAGTAGAATGATCCCACCATTTTCTCAGCGACCTTGGCAACGGATTTGACGTACATGTTCCATTTCGTATCAGTAGTAAAGGTCGGATCCAGAAGTTGTTCAAAACATGGAGCCTCCCTAAAACGAGAACCATTCATTTCAATTGATGCCAGATGGGGATCAGGGCGTTGATAACGTAAAGATAGGAACTTGGTTTTAGAAACATTACAATTAACCAGTCCCCTTTTTCCCATTGCACCACGTGATCAAAATCAGAGGAGAGAGAATCAGATATAACTTTCTCATTTACGGCCTTTCAAGTGTTGTCACACATGGTAGCGTGGCCAGCATAAATATCTGCGAATGATTTTAGGATGTGATTTGGGAGATCATTGATGTAGATCAGGAAGAGAGTTGTACCCAGGATAGACACCTGGGGGCTCCAGCATTAATACTCTAACTTTTGATTTCTGCCCATCAATCACTACTCTTATAAACGTATCAGAGAGAAATGATTTAATAATTTAGAAGACATTTTCAGCTATACCGTGGCTGGAAATCTTATGGAGTAGACTATTTTTGCCATACTCTATCAAAGGCCTTTGATATGTCAAGAGCAATACCCTAGAAAGCAAGTCTCTGTTGAGCGATTCGTTAATCTTATGAGATATAACTGTTAGCACATCTGCTGTGATCTAGCAAAACAGAAACCATTCAGGAGATTATTTTTGCTAAGGTGGTTGACTACCTCTCTATTTAACACGGAGTCCAGCAACTTACTCATGACGCACAGGAGACTTATTGGTTTGTACTTAGAAGGTTATTTTTAATTACGTGGTATACTCACGAGGTTTGTTGTTTCTGTTTAGAGCACAATCGAACTATGATACTTAACTTTTAGGTTTTACCTTAATTCAAGCCATGATATAAAATAATTTCATAAAATAAAGAGTAGATTCTCCACAGTGCAATGTAAATTACAATGTATTGTAGACTAAGTCACTGTGATAGGTAATGTAAAGCTTTAAAAGCAGGCACTTAATAGATTTGATCGAAAAATTATCGATTTCACCGATTTCGATGACAATAATAGTTCGTGGCAATAATGATAAATATTTATTGATTTTAAACTACCAGAAAAACTTAAATCTGTCGATCATTCCCTCACAAGTATAATTTTACGTTTGAGAAAATATCTGCACATATAACATGTGTTTTTTACGGTAATCGAGGGAAATTAACAACACTATAATTTAAATATTTAAAGATTTATAAAGAATCGGAATCGGAAATTTAGTTCGGAATCAGTAATTGTATCGGAATCGAAAAATACTTGAATCGTCCCATCACTAATAAATAGACGGAACATATGATTGTTTAAGACAGATGGTTATGCGTTAGAACATATAGAAACACATACGAGGGTAATGTTATTGTAGTCTTTAAATTAATTCCAAGTGTTGGGACCTCAATAGTTTGACGAATATTTCGTTCTTGGCTATTATCAGAGTAAAACAATAACTGATATTAAAATAAACTCATTAATTTTATGCGTTCCTGTTGTTTGTTTACTGTTGTTTGTTTACTGTTGTTTGTTTACTGTTGGCGTCACCAGAGAAGGAAGACTAAGAGCCTCCCAAGGAAAACGATAAATGAGAAAGGAATGACTGCCAACCGAAACCGAAACATGAGGAATACTATGGGAGTATTAACATCCGCCAATGGTATAAACAGCGTTTGGTTGCTTATTGGGCAATATATTATTTAGCGTCGGTTTGTACTACATTTTACTCTTGAAACATTTTTCAGCCATAGCTCCACGCATTATCAACCATTATGCAAACTGATAAAAGGGTTCTCATTTAATTGAAGACGTGAATCTAAATCCAAAGGTTGCTGCTCAAAATCTTCAAACAGCGTGTGAATAACCTTTCGGAAGTCTTGCAAATTCCTTTTCAAATTCAATTCAAAGCAGAATTCGTACTTTTTTTTCAAATTTATAGTTTTCTATTTTTTTCAACTTTTTGTAAAAAAAACTATTTTTTGGTAATGCAAAGTTTTTGACTGTGAAAAGGGAAGTCACGAAAACGAGGCAATTTAAAATTTCAACAATAATGAATCAGCACACTTGCTTTCTTTCTTTTTATGAGTTTTTTTTATTTGTTGTAATTTTTATATGAACACTTGAATCATTTGTATCTGACATTGTGTGAATTTTATTTTAAAAACTGGTCACGTATTATACATGAAGAAAAAGTGAGTAGAGAAACTGGCGGAGACTATAAAACCGACATGCTGCGTTCAAATCTTAGCGGATCTCTAAACTATAGACACATGAGCAATTTAGGTTCAATAAATCGATTGCATGTATTGGTAGTAGATATTGGTAGTAGATGTTAAAAACAAAGATAGTTAATATTATATTATATTGTGATGGTTCCATAAAAGCCCGGACACTCGGTAATTAATTGAAACAAAATATATTCAACAAAAAAGCATATACAACAAATGAAGAGTACAGTTATACGTCAGTCCGACTACCAAGTGTGCATGACTTGTGTAGACATTATATGCTAATGATGAGAAACATTTTTCTAGTGTTGGGACGATTAATTTGAATCAGAATCGAATAAATTAACAACAAATATTTTATATCATATCTATATCATTATTCAGGCCATAAAGAGTTAATAGAAACAAAATATATTCAACAGAAAAGCGAATAGAATATGTAGGTATACATGAATCCGACTATCAAGTGTGCATGACTTGCGCATAACTTGTGCGCTAACGCCGAAGGGACATATTCTCTTAGTATTCATAGTAAGTGGAAGAGTTCATTATTATCCGTAGGGTGGATACACCACAGCACCCCTTACCAAACCTTAAGTCTACAAGGGTATAATTATCGTTTACTCTTAGGGTTTATCACGATAAGGTGTGAAGACTTCTACTTGGGGCCACAGTCTACAATTAGATTTTGAGTCTGCGTTACTTTATATCATCTATTAATTATTGAATGACATCCAAATTCCGTTTCGCAAGTTCAACTAATTTGGTGTTTCTAAGTTTATGCAAGGGAAGTGAAATGTTAGGAGCTGGTATCGTCGCACCAACTTCGTATTTGTCAATTCTTCTTAGGGCTCGGGTTGATATTGATGTTTGCCTTTTTCTTTAAAACTTCAACACCTTTGTTTGTGGTTCATTTTAATTTCAATTTGATGCTTCCTTGTTTCTAACGTTTTTATTTTCAGTTTATTTTTAAATTTTTGCAAGTGTTAATTCTTAATGCTGTTTCGAATTATATGCTTTATTTTTTAAATTCCTTCTGACTTTCTATATGAACTTTTATTTGATAAATCTTTGGTTTTGTTTCAAAGATAGCTTGATTTCGAATGGATTATGTGTGGCACCTTTTCGTTTCTTAGATTATTCTCAACTTACATATTTTTTAGTCAAAATAATAATTGAATCCCAAAATTGACCTGATGCATCCAGATAAATAAACTACATTTAGTAGTTCATTTTAACGTAACGTTGGCAATAATTTCACGTTTGAATTTTGCATCAGTATCAGTAATAGTTTTCTTGATCGTTAGCTTAGTTTATTATTCAATCTTTTCCATTTTTGCAAACTGATTTTGGCCAATTCAGATTCAGAGTTTAGTTGTAATTCAACATTTTATTAATTTTGCTTGTACGTAGTTTCTTATAATTGTGTAATACTGTTCTTCTTTTCTTATGGATTAAACCCGAGATTTCCTTTATTTGCAATGTGAACTCTTATGTCTAATTGTATTACCAGTCAGAAAGACTTTAAAACGGTATGACATTCTCGCACCCAAATGAAAAACTTTGCGACGAAAATAGGAAGTTAGCTGGTAATTTATCCTGATTTATGTTGGAATTACTTGTAAAAGAGCCTTTTTAATGTCTTGTTTAATACTTAAAAGTCTTTGGCAGTCTTTAGGTAGGGTTTGTAACGTTAAATGTTCTTCTACTTCAACTTGATTAGCACTTGTCGCTTAATTTCCGTGTCTTTCACGGATATCAGCCCTTGCACAAAAATTAAGCTAACTTAAAAAAAATTTGACATCACCAGAGTGTTCTTTTTTTTTACAATTGATGTAACCGTCGAGAAGTCCTCATTGCATTTTTTAAGTTCATAGATTTCCACTTTTTGTGGACTTATTAAGTTTTAGAGCTAAATATTTTTGTAGGGAGTTTAACAACTTCAGCAAAAGTCAAGTCGCTTGTTTCCAGGATAAAAATATATTCTACGAACTTATGTTCGGTATTACCTAATTGCTTAGTTTTAACAATAAGATCTTCATATTTTCTGAAATGTCAAGATAATATTTATCCTCTTCTGGAGAATAAGTGAAATTGTCAATTGCACTCAAAATAGCATTTTCTGCAAGAAACATTTTAATTCTAATTATTTTGATCCCGATTCAACATTGTATTCATAATTATTCCAACTTTTGCTTTTTTTGCAGTATTCTTTGTTTTTTTGTTTGTTTGTTTTTTTCCGGTTTTGCTGTTCTTCCGTTGTCTTTTTTTCGTTCTTATTCCATGGTTCAAGTAGAAGGTTTTAACATTTTTATTTCATTTTAGTTGCCTTTCTTCGTTTTTGTTGCTGATTCATTTGGTATTTAACAAGGTTTACAATAGTAGACTTTAAACTTTTTATGTTTTAGGTCCTTTTTAAGTACGTGTTTATAAATGTTAATCTATCGGTGCAAACGTAAGAAAACAAGCAAAATAAAACATTTTTTCGATAAGAAAAAAATCACTTTTTTAGTATGTATTTCGCGTAAAAGTTTATGATTAGACATTAGTCTGCAAATGTTCATAATTTCAACGATGATACAGTTTTCCTTCTTAAGGAAAAATATCTACTCCTTACTTGTTAAAATTGACAATACCAGAATAAAATAAAACGACTGATTTCTTATTTGAGAGAAAAGGTGAAATTCACTTTAAAAAATCCAGTTGGCATATTTTCCATGCTCGTCGATAAAACCTGTTTTGTTTCAAATTGTGAGGTTGTTGTGAAATTTGGACGTTGCTTCATGGTTTAAACTTCTTGTTGCTCGTGTTGTCGCGTCTTTCTTAAGGTTCTTAAGGTTCTTGTGTAAAGGTTTCTTAAGAATTCTCCGCTCCCGTCTTGTTGGTAACATAAGTTCTGAATATCTTAATAATCTCTAGCTTCTTTGCTGACAAAGCTTCGAGTTCCTTAAAGCTCCTCGTTGCCGAGGTGTTGTGAGTGACGCCGTTTTGAGATCATTAATTTTCCTCGTCGCCAGTGCTGCTGATGACAAAAAGTTTGAGTTACTTACAACTTTTTCTTGCCAGTGTTGTGGTCCCGTAAAGGTATGGAAGAAATACGCAACCGATAATTAGTGGAAACAAAATATATTGAACAGAAAAGTAAATACAACAAATGGAGAGTGTTGGTATACATCTGTCCGACTACTAACTACATAATTTGTGCGCTAATGGCGTAATAAGTAAGTGGAAATGTTCATTATTATTCGTATGTATTTAAAAGAGTGCGTAATTTTTTGTATCAAATATAGTTTTCTTGAGAAACAAATAAACTAATTAGAAACTTTTAACTACTTTAACGATGTTTCAGAGTTGATCATTTGTGGTTATAAATAAAATTGTATCCTCGTGATTTTCCTCGTTTTATTAATTTATAGTCAATATGTTACACGGTGACATGTTTTTCTGGAACTAAATACTTATTAACGAACTAGATTTCTTTTTCATCAGGGTTGAAATATTGTTTTTGGAAAAATTTGTACTTTTTATGCATCTGAGTCATTTCAGAATTCCAATTTTAAAGGTCATGGTTTCTGTACGTTTTTTTTTTCGTTAAGGACGTTATTAACTCAAGTAAACTTATTACGCCATTAGCGCACAAATTATGCACAGGTCATGCGCAGTTAGTAGTCGGGCAGATGTATACCAACACTCTCCATTTGTTGTATTTACTTTTTTGTTCAATATATTTTGTTTCCACTAATTACCGGTTGTGTATTTCTTCCATACCCTTACGGGACCACAATTGGGATGGATGGCTCTCGTCTGGGAGAGGCCCCATGTTTTGACAAGCTTCTGGGTTTGACCTTTACTCTTGATCTGACATGGAACACGTACATCAAGTCTGTTTCCAAGGTCGCTGGAAAGATGGTGGGATCCTTCTACCGCTCCAGAAGATATCTCACTACTGATGCAATTCTCTATCTGTATAAAATCCAAGTACGTCCAAGGATGGAATACTGCTGTCATATCTGGGCAGGAGCTGCTAAAAACAGCCTATCCTGCCTTGACAGAGTACAAAATAGACTTCGTGGCTTAGTGGGGGGATGCCCTTTTCTCTACCCTGCAACCTCTCTCCCACAGAAGAGACGTTGCGAGCCTATCCTTGTTTTGTCGTTATTTCCATGGCAGGTGCTCATCTGAGCTCCAATCTCTGGTCCCCCCTCGCCAATCTTTCACTAAAAATACCCGTCTAGCCGAATCCACTGTGAAAAATTTCCCCCACTCTTTATCTGTGCCTAAATCAAAACGTGGATTCCATGAACAAAGCTTCTTTCTTAGAACTGCACGCCTGTGGAGCTCTGTTCCGTCTGCCTGCTTCCCACCTGACTACAACTTGGATGTCTTCAAATCCAACGTTAACAAATTCCTAATGAACCGCCCCTTTAAGTAAACACTTCATCAAATCTCCACACTAACGTAATGTACTTGCAATACCCCTTATCCCTGAGTGGCTTCCGAGCATTGATAAGTGGTGACCACTGTGTAAAAAAACAACAAAAACACTCCCTTTAAAACAGTGAGTCCGTGAATTTATAACACTTGAAAGGTCACTGCGCTAGATAAAAAATTATTTCTCGAAAAGGAAATATCTTTTGAAATTTAACTCACTTTCGTCTGGAAAACAATAGGTGGCAAGTAAAATATTTTTGTCTATGCGTTGTTCCATACCGAATAACAAGACATCTTGTCGAAAGTAAAGGCCTGGGATTGTTACTTAACTGGATTCTCCATTGACTGACCAATTGTAAAAAGAATATAAAAAAATTCAAAACAACATGTGGTTGTATAACTTGACATAAATCGATGGTCGATTGAAAGCAGAGATTAAAAAAGAATCATTCTTCTAAATCAACCTGGAAGAAAGCCGAAAACAACCCAAATTCCTCAAACCAGAAATTGATTCTTCAAAACAGAAATCGATTCATCAATTTATCTTTTCTCTCACAACAAGGGTAACATGACGTGTCTTGTCTTATTTTTACACATATGGTTATTTCCCACGGGTAGCCTTTTGTTTTTATTCTAATTGTTCACAACTTACCAAAAGCATCTCCAGGATAAAAGTTGGTGAGTCAGTATAACTTTAAATTATATGATAGAACAATTAGCTAGTTTTATTCTTCAAGAAGGTGTATAAATATGAACCTTACAAAAATATCTGTGTTTCTTTAAAAACTTTGTTATAGGTCGACACGCCTTAATTCAAGATGGCTGCCTAGAATAATCAGCAATTACCAGAGTGATCAACATCATCGTCATTATTATACGAGAAAGCACACAATACATAAAGCCAACTCGTGTTGGTTACCTTCAGTTCTACAGCGCTGTTTATAAGCATAATATTTACAACATTAGGTAGCTATTATGGATATAATGCATCAGATTACCAGTTATAGTGATTTAGTCTGCCTGCAATAAATTAAATCAATTCTATCTGTACGATTGTTATATAACCGCGTTTGAACGGATATGTTTGAATGGCACAATTTAAAACACAAAATTATTCTGAAGAACACAATTTAAGACTGTAAATTATATTTTACATGATTTTATTGTTCGACAGAGTACTCATATAACAATATTACATTTCCTTAATCTGCGGAGTTTAAAACAAATGCGTTCTTCTTATCGCAGGGAAGATATTCGGAAATGAATATTATACTGAAGCTATGAATTTGCTGGTGCTAGCATAAACTGAAACGATATTATATAAAAACTAGTCATAAATGCAAAAAAGTAGTGCAAAGAGTTCATCAAATGGAGGAAAGAAATGAAAAATGAAAAAGTTTGATTAAAAAAACAAAGATTAAAAATCAAGATGAAAGGATATAAAATGGTTAAAATTTGATAAATAATCACAAGAGTCAATGTTCTACAAAGCAGAAGTCTAATTTATAATGCTGACAAATAAATCCAAATTAAACATCCAAAATGTACGTAATCTAGTTCTGTAGAAAAATCTTTTTGCAAGCTGTCAAGAAATAAAGATTATTTCAAATCGTTAAAGATTTTTTCACTTGGGGATAATTGAGCTGGCCTAACACATCTTCCATGGTCTTAATGACGGAAAACTTGATTTCAACACAACGGAAATAAAATACAAGGAAAATGGAAGTAAAAAAAATGTTGTAAACTGGATAAATTGTTTTTGAAATTATTATGCTATGCGTCAAAATGCGCAAATTTCAACAGATATGTATGTGTGCTGGATGTGGTCTCTATAGAAAGCGGAAATTTTATTAGATAGAAGAAAAAAGTAAACGAAAAAAATTATTGGCGCTAAAATATAGACATAATTTTATTACAATAATAAGAAACATAATAATAATAAACATAATAATAATAATAAACATAATAATAATAAACATAATAATAATAATAATAATAATAATAATAATAATAATAATAATAATAATGATAATAATAATATTAACAACAACAACAATAATAATAAGACAGAACTGGCTAGAGAGATCAAATAGATCTAGAAGATGAAGAAAGCGATATAACACCACTGGTAATAGAAGCGTTAGGAACAATACCAAAAACTTGGGAAAGAGAATGGGAAAGATGGAAATCAGAGGGATGGTTGAGAAAATACAACGGATAGCAATAATGAAAACTACAGAAATATTAAGGAAAACCCTCGAATGTGGAGACTAACACGCATGAACTATAGGCACATACAAAAACTGCTACAGACGTAAAACAAAAAGAACATCACATGGAATCATGAAAACTGAAACTGTATAATTGTGAGGTTATTCACCTGCACTCCTGTCTTCCGCCCCATTTTTCTGTGTGTCGCTATAAACAGGCGCCACAACAAATAAATGTGGAGGATCAAGGAGAATGTGAATACCGAAGAAAGAGACATTAACTACACCTCCGCTGAATGAGTGCAAGGAGAACTGAGATCTTGGGGAGACTTCTTGCCATCCAAATTCCAATGGAAACCAATGGTCGCTGCCAATGAGGAATCACTGGTAAGCGGCTGCTGCGATAACGCAAATTCACATGCTAATGTTATCGAAAGAAGTGGAGAGTACTTGAAATCTGGGGAGCCTTGTTGTCATTCAGACTCTAGAGAACACCACAAGTTGTTCTAAAAGAGAAATCTTTGAGGACGGCCCGTGTAACTCCTAGTGAGTAAATAATAATAATAATAATAATAATAATAATAATAATAATAATAATAATAATAATAATAATAATAATCTTAACATATAGGCTAAAAGTAATTATAAAGATAAATTTAAAATAGATCATATGATTAGAAAAATAGAATCTAAATATTAAATCATATTTTTTTATAATATTTGGGAAAGTCTAGAACTTTATTTTAAGATTATAATGAAAAATACAAAAAGTAAAGGAGGTTATCACCATATGGGTAATCAAAGTGACTAGTGGAGTGGAGAAAACAAGAAATTAAATAATACAGGAAGAATTAAGAATTAATTTCTTACAAAGTAAGCTTATCGATGCGATGTGAGATATGGGAGTTATTTTTAATTGGTGAGGATGATGTGGATTACACGATTTAATTGAAGTTAAATAAATTTACACGATTTAATTGAGGTTAAGTAATTTTACACGATTTAATTGAGGTTAAGTAATTTTACACGATTTAATTGAGGTTAAGTAATTTTACACGATTTAATTGAGGTTAAGTAATTTTATATGATTTAATTGAGGTTAAGTAATTTTAAAGTTGGTGTATTTGTATTTTGTCTTATGTTCGCATTGGAAAATTAGCACGATTTCTGTATTAATCACATTTTTACTTTGAGGGGATATTATTACCCTAACGGCCTCAGAAACGCTCAATATGACTTAGATCTACCAAGAATAGCCCAATCGATTTATAAGGGAATGTTCTTTGATCCAAGTTGTTCTAAATTATCAAAGTCGTTAAAGTTGGTTGTTTTTGTTTTACGGCATATCAACGCTTTTCATGCTATTTAATGCCGAATCCAAAGATTTTGAAGAAATTTTTTTTAATAGAATATATTTGTTATTTTCAAGTCGGTTTCTATTTAACCCATAGTTGGGACCCTAACAGGTACTACCACTCCGGGTCAGAGTGGACCTGGGATCGATGGCAATTAAAGGGTGGCTCCACACTCCTCAAAGCCCGCAAGCTGGGGCCTCACCATTGGATATAGTTTAAGGTCATATCCAGGACCCCATTAAAGTTGTCGCTTGGTTACAATCTGTATTTATATTATTAAACGAAGATGTGTGGTTAGATATTTCTAGCTACATGAAAGTAGAAGTTTTTTTTTTAAATTTAATTTTCACTCCAAACAAGGCACAGTGCCACTTTGAAGCAGGGGGCTCCTATCAGGGACTTAATTAGCGGGGTCATTATGAAGGAAGATGAGTAGGAAGATGTTTGTTAACATTACACTTGAACTTCTGCATGTCAGTGCAGTTGGGAAAGCAGAATCCCGGAAGGGAGTTCCAAAGACCCGCAGTTCTGAGGAAGAAACTATTGGAGTAAAAGGCTTTTTTTGCACCTAGGGATCTCTACTGTAAAGGGATGAGACTTAGTAGCTTGTCGGATTTGTCGGGGGTAGTTACGTCGGGGAGGTACAAGTGTTTGCAGTTCATCAGATCATTCACCATTGAAGTATTTGTAGAACAGGCAGAGGGATGCAACATCACGTCGATGGGACAGAGGCTGAAGCCTAGATGACAGTTCAGGACCTATCAGGTTGGCGACTCTTTTTTGAACCCTGTCCAGGAGCGAGAGTAGATTCAATGTATGTGTATGCGTTGAGTGGATACAGCCTATTGTCGCTGGAATTGTGATTTCTATGATGGTTTTTAGTGAGGAAGAATGTAGATAATAATTGTGGTGACTATTGATTGAAAGAATTGAAGGGCAGTCAATAATAGGGTCAGCAAGGAGAGAAAGGTTGTCAGTATTCTTCATATTGAAATTATTAAGCGAAATGCTATCACCATTCACGTTGTTAGTGTTGTTAACCGATGGACTAGTTAGAGCAATTAAAGGGTCTGAGTAAATGGTAATTGATTGACGAGGTATTGGAGGTTGCGAATGATTTGCAGTGTTTGTTAGGGAGGCTTTAGCAAGTATCTAGGTTACGGTGCAAAAATAAAAAGCATGTTTATGGATGCAGTTGTTACCGAGGGAGTAATCACGCTTTATTTTGGGAAAGATTTTCGTTTTAGAAGAATTGTGGTGTTATCTGAGTGACAACAATTCTCTCCCCAGATTTCCAGTACTTTCCACCTTTTTAGATAACCTTTACAGATGAATTTGCGTTATCGCAACAGCCGTTTGCAATTGGTTTCTCGTTGGCAGCGGCCATTGGTCTGCATTAGAATTTGGGTTGCAATAAGCTTCCTCAAGGTCCCAGCCCTCTTTGCACATATCCAATGGCGGTCTGGCTAGTGTTTTCTCTCCTCAGTCATTTATCGTCTTTGACTCTCCTCACTTATTTGATGTAGTGCCAGTTTATAGTGACATACACACACAAAGAGGGGAAAAGTAGGAGTGCGGGGATGTTAACTTACAATTATATCGTTTCAGTTTTCATGATTCCATGTTATGTTACTTTGTGTTTTACATCTGTAGAATTTCCTGTATGTCCAGTTTGTGTCTGTGCTTGTCCCCGCATTAAGGGGTTTCCTTAATATTTAAACCGTTTATATCTTGACTTATTATCTTCCATATTTCTTTGAGCTTTCTGGCAAGTTCCGCGTAATTGCTCCGCTGCTAGGTCTTCTTGATTTTCACTCACTTGTCTACTGTAACGGAAAAATGTACAATGCGGCAGGACATTTTCTTTTTGTTAACGTTTATGATATCCAGTGTTCTTGCTTAGATGGGTTTATCCATTTGTATAATTAGGTCTTGTATAGTTTTGTCACTTTCATTTTCAAATATTGCTGCCGGTTCGTGCTTGTGCCATTTGTCTGTGTTTTCAAGCTGCAATTGTTTGCATAATTCCTAGTGTACTGCCTTCCCACTTGATCGTGTTTATTTTTATATTCTTTTTGAGCAAGTTTGCTACATTTGTGTATTATGTGGTTTATTGTTTCGTCTCTTTCTCTACAATGTCTGCGTTTACTGTTTTCTTGTGTTTTATTTATACTTGCTTTGATGTGATTAGTTCTAATTGAATAGTTTGTACGGCTGTTGTTAGGATTTATTTTGTCTGTTTACGTTTCATTTTGTAACTATTGGTGTTTTCGTAAGTCTCATCTTTTGTCATCCTTATGAATCTTCCGTGTAACTGTTTCTCTTCCTATTTTTCTTTACTTATCTTATTCTTCATATCTATTTTTCTGTCTTGCTACATCTTCAGTGTATCTTGCTGTGATAATTATTCTTTCAGTGTTCTGCATTATGTATTTTTCTAATTCATTTTTGTGTTATTTACAAACCTTCCTCTGTTGCTTTCTTTTTTCACATATAGTCGGTGAGTATCATCCTTTGGGCATAGTGCATTGTGTATAATCATGAGTTTCCTGGCCTTCCAGTTGAGATGCCTCAATTCTTCCTTGGTCCAGCCTATAAAGACTCCAAAGTATCTTACTAGATACACTGTCCATGCGTTTATACGGTTAATTAAGTTTCTACTACATGATTTAGTTTCTATGAGTTTTTTTTGTTCTTCTGAGGTATTACTTTCCAATTTTCTCTTTCATTTCTGTTGCTTTTAATATATCTGCTCCCAGAACTCCCAAGTATTTGTAGCTATCATGTTCACCTAGTATCTCCGTTTGATTGGGTATTAACATAATTTCCGTTGCGTCCAGGTTTCACCGTCATATGATCAGCAGTGCGCACTTTTCCATACAGAATTTCATTCGTATTATTATTATTATTATTATTATTATTATTATTATTATTATTATTATTATTATTAATATTATTATTATTATTATTATTATTATTATTTAATAATAATAATTATTATTATAATAATAATAATAATAATAATAATAATAATAATAATAATAATAATAGCATGCATAAATCTGTTGAAATGAAAAACCAAACTTTCAAGCAAAAGCTGCGAAAACATAAAAACATCCGTCACAGAATGTCGGCGGTGCAGTACAGGCATGTTTTGAAAGGTCAGAGTACTACTTTATTTTGGCGCTGAATTTTCTATCCCACTTTTTGACCCGTGTCACATTTCTCGCGGTGGGAGAGATATAAATGCATTCAGTCGGTGGATATTTTTCTCTTGGCACTTAAATAAAAGTCTATGCCATTTCTGAAATGGCCCTTTTCACTGTTGATTGCGGTATGTTACTGGCCCAGTGCAGTTATAGGAGGTTCTCCCTGCTAGGTTTTACTTTCCTTGAGAAGGGGGTTAGTTTATTGCCAATAGCCTGGGACGCCCATACCGTGTATTGCTGACGGGACTGCCCAGATATTTTCCCAGGCCAAAGTGCTCATCTTCTGCGGTGCTGGCTCATCAATCTCACTTTCTGACACTTGTGTCACATCTTCTCGCTGTGGGAGAGAGATAAACACCAAACTTTTATATTGTTTTTTGTTGTTGTTGAGATTTAAATATATTGAGATAACTATAGCAGATATTTCGTACGAATTTTGTTAAATGGCCTTTTTTTTCGTTGTTGTTTTTCATTTTTTATTTTATTTTACTTCAACCGAAGTTCTCAGATCAAATCAAGCGATCCTCTTCATATTATCTATATGAGATACAAAGATATTCAATATTCCATTAGAGTTCTTATGTACTTCTCAAACATGAAGTTAGTAAAGAAGTTAAGACTATAATGTTGGCGAACATCATTTTCCTTTCCCCAACTGACCATTAAAAGATGTTATAGTATAATTTGATGTGATTTATTTGTCGTTCGTACCGGATTCCAGAACAAGAATTCTTTGTAACTGATTATACCCTATGTGATCAATGCTACTCCCGTGTTTTCCGCTATGTCTGAAAACACGCTATGCGACATACAAACATCTGTGCGTGATATTGCCAAGCTAATCAAAATCTCGATTCCAATAAAGCAACTGGTCCTGACGGCATTCCTATTATAGTACTAAAAAACCTTCAACCAATACTAGCTACTATACTTACGAAGCTGTTTTACTTACCAACACCCTGGAAAACCTCATCAATCTGTTCCGTATTTAAAAATTCAGGTGATTGGTCATCTCCCTCTAAATACAGACCAATCAATCTCCTGCTCGTCATGAGTAAGTTGCTGGAATCTGTGTTAAATAGAAAAGTAGTCAACCACCTACGCAAAAATAACTTGCTCAGTGACATGCAATGTGTTTTCCGTTCTTCTAGATCTCCAGCACATGTGGTAACAGTTATATCTCATATGATAAGTGAATCTCACTACGGAGATTTCTTTGTCATGTAAAAGGCCTTTAATAGAGTATGGCATAAAGATCTACTCCACAAAATCTGCAGCTACTGTATAGCTGGAAATGTCTTCTCAATTATTAAATCATTTCTCTCTGATAGGTTTATGGGCAGAAATGAACTTTCTTTAAAGTTGTTAGACGCCGTTCTCAACTCCAAATTAAACGGTAAGTTGTTAACCTTGTCCAGACAAGTCGAGAAGTTTTTTGACCAAGCCAGATGAAGAATGTCTCAAAAAGTACTCGATGTCGCCTTCTTAAAGAAGTGGCAAAATCTGTTATGCATGTGACAAAGATTCCATTAAAGCAACATCACAAAGAAAACCAATTGAAATGGACAGAGGACAACATGAAAACGGATTTTTCCAAAGTTTTGTTCACGGATGAAGTGCGCGTTACTCTTGATGGCCCAGATTTTTTATTTTTTGTTTATTTTTTTTTATTACAATTTAACCCCAAACAAGGCAAATTGCCACTTTGGTGTAGGGGGCTACTATCAGGGGCAACAACTACTGGGGTATTATGTAGGGATTTGGGCAGCAAGATGTCGGTTCACGTTACATGGCTGGAGCAAGGATTGGGTCCTAGATGGACGACATCGTCATCAGCGTTTACAGCGCCAACAAGGTGGTTGTGGGATAATGATTTGGACTGAGATTATAGGAGGTACTTTCCTTGTCTCATAGAGAGTACCAGAAGACGTAAAAATGACGTCAAATGCTTACATAGCTTTTCTGAAGGAGCACTTTGAACCATGGCCGAAGTAGCAAAGGTTGACGTTCAGAAGAACCATTATTTTTATGCGGGATAATGCTCCTTCGCATGCAGCAAACAAAATCAAACACTATTTGCAACAACTCGGGTTCTCTGGGCTATGGAAGATGGATTGGTCTGCGAATTAACCAGATTGGAACTTTTAGAGAATCATGAAGTGACGCTTCTATGCAAGTGGACGCCAATTTAAGAGCAAAGATGAGGAATTGTGGGATGCTCTCCAAGAGGTATCGCGAGGAATAACTGTTGACGAAATACCAAATTTGACTAATTCTGTGGACCAACGCTTTTTACAAGTCATTCATAAAAAAGGATCGCATATCCCCTACTTCCGTTTCTCTACTTTTCCACTGACTACAATATAGTCGTCTTCAAGTACAACGTGAACAAGATCTTTATGAGCCACCCTCTTAAGTAATCTAATTTATCAAATTTCCACTACATTAGATTACTAGGACACTTTTCTATTGACTGCTTTACAGTCATTAACACTTATCCTTGAATTGCCCCCGGGCTTTGATAAGTCGGGAATCCTCTGTAAAACAAAGAGTATCCAGCTTCGTGCTATTCCTTCAAATAACATCACTTGGAGAATATGCACAGGTGTGGAGTAACCACACTGAGAGGATCTCATTTGTGCCGTGAATACTGTGAAATTTAGAATATTGAGTCAGGGTTTTCTTGTACGGAAAAATATCCTCATGCAAGATTGTTCTGACAAAATTATGCAACCGAAAATAGTGTTTTGTAGGCATCTAAGTTCTCTCTTTGATCGGAATGTTTCCTGGACAACATTGATACACATTTTACATCTCTCTCTCTTTTTGGTTGGTTAACATATGAAAATTTACCCGGTGATTACAGACTCAGGTGTAGGGATTTTCTATCTATTCTGTCTGTGTGTCTGTGTACATTTCTCTACGCAATAACTCTGTCGATTTTTAGCCTACAGACTCGAAATTTGATATACAGTGTCCTGAGATTTGAGAAAATAGATGTAATTGTTTTTTTGCCAGAAATTTGGCGATTAAGGGATCAAATTTCAACGATTTGACCTTTGAGAACTCTACCAAACTCCTCCGACAATTTTGGGTCTACGCATTTGAAATTTTAGATATATGTTCCTTGGACATGGATCTAACTTAATAACTTGATTTGAGCCTAAAACAATACATTTTAAATGGTCATAATAGGGGTCAAAGTTAAAAAAAGTGACCGTTTTATTTTTGCTCACCATACACATCCAAACACCCGGGCAACGCCGGGCGAAAATACTAGTATATCTATAAAAGTGAACGTGTCTTTGTGTCTGTGTGTCTGTGTACATTTCCTTACGCAATAACTCTGTTAATTTTAAGTCTACAGACTCGAAATTTGATATACAGCGTACTGAGATTTGGGGAAATCTATGGAATCGGTTTTCGGCCAGAGATTTGGCTGTTAAGGGGTCAAAGTTCAACGATTTGACCTTTGAGAAGTCTATCAAACTCCTCCAACAATTTTGGGTCTATACACTTGAAATTTTAGTTATAGGTTTCTTTGACATGGATATGACTTAATAATTTGATTTGAGCCCAAAACAATACATTTTAAGGGGTCATAGTAGGGGTCAAAGTTTAAAAAAGTGACCACTTTTTTTTGTTCAACATACACCTCCAAATACACGGGCAAGGCCGGGCACCCTTGCTAGTATATATACAAAGGTGAACGTGCGTGTGTGTCTGTGCATTTGTCTGTCTGTGTACATTTCCCTACGCAATAACTCTGTCAATTTTTAGTCTACAGACTCGAAATTTGATATACAGCGTACTGAGATTTGGAAAAAATCTATGTGATCGGTTTTCGGACGGAAATTTGGCTGTTAAGGGATCAAAGTTCGACGATTTTACCTTTGAAAACTCTACTAAACTCATCCTACTTTTTTTGGTCTAAACACTTGAGATTTTAGATATAGGTTCCTTGGACATGGATCTAAGATAATAACTTGATTTGAGCCCAAAACAATAAATGTTAAGAGATCATAATAGGGGTCAAAGTTAAAAGAATGGACCTTTTTTTTCTCAGCATACACCTCCAAACACCCGGGAAACGCCGGGCACCCATGCTTGTATATGTATAAAAGTGAAAGTGTATGTCTGTCTGTGTGTGTGTCTATTTCCCTACGCAGTAACTCTGTCAATTGTAAGTCTACAGACTCGAAATTTGAAATACAGAGTACTGAGATTTTGGAACATCTTTGTAATCCGTTTGCAGCCAGAGATTTGGCTGTTAACGGGTCAAAGTTCAACGATGTGACCTTTGAGAACTCTACCCCCCCCGACAATTTTTTGTATAAATACTTGAAATTTTAGATATAGGTTCCTTGGACATGGATCTTACTTAATAACTTGATGTGTACTCCAAAACAGTAAATGTTAAGCGGTCATCATAGAGGTCAAAGTTAAAAAAGTTTGACCTCTGCGGTCTCTACCAAATTACTCAGACAATTTCTGGTCTAAACATTTGAAATTTTACATAAAGAGTATTCAGAGATAGGGAAGCTTTTTAATTGGTTTAGGTTGAAAATTTGAGCTATCAATATATAAATCTATGTATGTATATTTGCATGTCTTCCTAAAACTTTCGACACGGGCGACGGATTTTGACAAGATCAGTATTGTTTGAAGCTCGACCCTTCAGATGAAAAATATCGAAAAATTGGCTAAAAACATTAATTTCTTCACCATCAACTAACCACTTTTCTACAGGGAGAGGTCGCTTTTTTCGCTGATATTTTCGAAAGTCACCCAATTATTTCGATTTTCTAGCCTTAATTAAAATCTACGTCACTCCCGGTTTGACAGTGGTCGTAACAGCAAAGATGTCACGTTTTTTCCCGTTATTTTCCTCCTTCACGATACGGGTTAGAGCCTGCCTTCCTACTCTCAATTCTATTTTTTTTTGCTCAACATACACCTCCAAACACTCGAGCAACGCCGGGCTGAAATGCCAATCGTATTGTATATATATATATATATATATATATATATATATATATATATATATATACAATACGATCGGCCATCGAATCAACCGGGCGATCCCTACACATAATCATCATTATATCGCATTAATCCAAAGATTCTATTCTTCGCATTGATTTCCCTGATAGTTTCCTAGTCAGAATCTTTCTAGAAATAACTCGGGTACTTACCAGAGGGACCACATAAAAGTTGCCAACATCTTAAGTGAAAGTTATCTTTTGGAACGAATTGTACTCGAACTTGGAACACCCAGCTCGTCAGTCTGTGTCGGTAACGATTTGACTACTGTCACCTCTCTCTTTGACATATTGTATGGCATTACAACAATATGCATTATGAAATTTCAAGTTTGTAGGTCTAATAATTCGCGAACCAGCGAAGAAACACAATGACGGACAGACAGACAATGAGACGCCTTTCATATTTGTATAAACTTCCGATTCTTTCATTTTGTGTGTTCTTTTGTTGTGATTGTCGGAAGTTTTATTGATGTGTTATGCAAATTGAAATTATGCCAGCTGTGGATGTTTTTTTAATTTTTTTTTTACGTAGTAGACACAGCTAGTTTCTATTAGTGTTCCCAATAGCACGTTTGTTGTTGATGATATCGATTTAATTTATTAATTTTCGCATATCACACACAAAGCAAGGCGCACATGCACGCTTACATATTTCTGACAATACACCTGTGTTTAGTGATGCGACATGAATATTGCAATACAAAGAGAAGATACAATAAATCGGTTTTGTCTGTTTAAACAAGTGATACAAATTACTGTGTGTCTAAATTATTCTCCCTCCTGTGGCAAATAACTTAAAGTCTCAATATATATGATATACTAGCTAATTTACCGGTTCATTTTGGCGTATTTTCTTATGGAAATCGCTTCAAACAAGACATGAAGCCACTTGATGTAAAGTGTTTTAAAAAAGAGGGTCAGCCGGATGGATTCCAACCCAGAAAACAGCAAATATTTCCCCTTTGTCAGCAACATCGCTACTGGAATGTGAGTAATAAAGAACAAAATAAGGGAAGCGTGAGTTTGGAGTCCACCGAAATTAAACCCCAGATCCGCTTTCTACCTTCCTAAAATGATAAGAGTTCTCCCTACTGAGTTAAGAAACGACGGATCAGTCCTTGCTCGAGTCATACTTAGCTCTTTTCTGCTCTCTTACTAAACGATCAGCATATAAAATAAGTCTCAGGAGTAAGTGGAGAAACCCTGAGAAAAGAGGGCACCCTACTCTACACTTAAATGTAAATAATGAAAGGGTCGAATCGACTATGACCGACTACTTAACCTTTTCTGATCTTTGTGCAGTTTAGGAACCGTTCCAAAATAAAGTTAATCATTAGAAAGTCATTCTAAATATGGGAAAATGGGGCTTTGTGAAGTATTCTATACTTTAACCTTACATAATTTAACGAATGATACTGTAAAAATTGAATTTAACTTGAAAATCCTATTAAAAAATCCCAAAACAACAACAAAATCCCAGACAGATTCGGTCAATAAACTGCAAAAGTTCTCTTTTCTTTTAGCTTAGTTACCCGACGTTTCTTGTGGATACCATAGTTCCTACCAAATCTTATTCAGTAACCAAATAAAATAAGTTTTTGTTCATTTCACGAAGTTTTAAAACTATTTTACAAATTAACTCTTCACTATATCATCTTTATTTAGATAGACAATTTACTCGCCCGATAATTGTATTTTGACTGAAAAGCATTCAGGGAGTCTAGTAGCAGTACTTACTGTATATACCAACCAGGGATACTTCCTGTAACACTAATTTGACAAAGATTGGGAAATTTAGATGGGTTTATATTTGCCTGTATTAGTTTTGGAAAGTCAAAGGAAGTCCACCATCTCAGGCCTTGCTTTTCTTCTTTGAAAAGCAGTTAGTTTATTTATAAACTTTCTGAGAAATACTGACATGGCTGTCCAGAAATGTTTAAAGATGCTTTAACGTATCAATCCGTTGGCGATGAGTTATTATCCCCACTTTTCGCCCTCGTGACACATCATCCTGCAATGGTCGAATGTAAATACTAGGTTGAGTATTATTCTTGTCAACGTACGCCTTTGTCCTAATAATTGATGATGGTTCTTCGAGGACACGAAAGTTAAAGTACAATTATTTTACGGCATAATAGACACCTGTCAGGACTATATAATGTTGCTTAACATACTTCTAAACCATATCAAATACTAAGATTATATACGGTTATGTGTATCATTATACACTTCACCCGATGCTGACACCCTGACATTTTTAGCTTTAAGATTCACGAAAAGTTTTAGCTTAAGATGTTAGATACATTGTTTGTGTCCATCATAGGATAGGTATACTTCTTTTTTTTTTAAAGATGTTTCATTAAATATTACAGAAAACTTGTCTGTTTCTTTGATACTTTCTAAATTTCTGTCTGTTTCTTTAGTACTTTCTAAATTTCTGATATACTTTCTATTTTCAAATTTGAACTGGCAGATGGATTTGCCATACTTATTGTATACACTTGTACTTCCGGTTTCTTCTGGAACCATTGCCAGTAAGTATCGAGCAAATAAAATGCATATTTTTTAATATTTAGTAATAGCTGTACTATTTTTTTTTTTTACAATTAATAGATCATTCGTATTAAAATCCTTAAAATCGAAATTTATTTTTATTAATGAGTAGACTTTTA
Organism: Euprymna scolopes; assembly: GCF_053919585.1. Taxonomy (NCBI): domain Eukaryota; kingdom Metazoa; phylum Mollusca; class Cephalopoda; order Sepiida; family Sepiolidae; genus Euprymna; species Euprymna scolopes. The sequence continues at coordinate 131,579,133 of NC_136486.1, read as the reverse complement.
GTTTTTAAGCAGGAATATTCTAATATCTGTAGTCATTATTTGTTAGTTGTTTGTTCTGATATAATTAGGGGTCTTGTTTTTATATATAACTTAAATTTACAACTATGCAATTCGCGTACAATAATCTCTATACAATAGACATTGTATAACAGTATTAAATAGTTGCTATGCTGTATAACATGCAAAACTGTCCTAACCTTTTTATTAAACAAACATAATAATGACAGTCGCAGGTGTATCATTTACGAATAATGAATTATTTTCTCTCTTAACGAGTTCATCGATTGTTTGTGCAACAATACGACGCCATTTTGAACCTTGTTGATGGTTAATTTCAATTGAAAATAGTCGCAATTTAAGCAAACGTATAGAAATCTGCGATGGGTAATTTCCTGTAAGCAACATGTCGAGAGAATGGCGTCTTAAAAGACACTCGTTAGCCGTTTATACATGGAATTCTACGACCAAATTGAAAGCAAAAGAAATCATAATTTCAAAATGCAATTATCTAAGCCTTTTCTCCCACATAAATTGCTTATTTATAAAGGTTTCACCATTATTTTATTTATGCATGGGCATATTTAGCATTTATGAAATTAATTTATTTTCTACAAAAAAATATTTCTGATAAAAACAATGATATTTATTATTGTTTTTGTATCCAAACTCTTTCTTTACAGAGTTCAAAATATACTAAATATATATAATATATAAAAAGTGGGGGCGCCTTTTTTTCTTCCCTGGAACCTCTTTCCCATAGAAGAGGTGTTGCGAGCCTGTGCCTGCTTTACAATTATTTTTATGGCAAAAAGTTCCTCTGAGCTCTAATCTATGGTATCCCTAGCCTGACTTTTACGAAAAACATCCATCTAGCTGAAACCACTATCAATAATTTCCCTCACTCTTTATCTGTGCCTAAATCTAAACGTAGATTCCATGAACAAAGATTCTTTCTTAGAACTGCACGCCTGTGGAACTCTGTTCCGTTTTCCTGCTTTCCAGCTGACTACAATATGGTTGTCCTCAAATCCAATGTGAACAAATTCTTGATGAACAGTTCCCCTTAAGTAATCCAATTTACCAAATTTTTAAATATTAACGATGACTGACATGTTCCCCATGACCACTGTACACTCATTAACCCGTTTCCTCGAGTGGCCTCCGGACTTTGATAAATTGTGACTCCTTTAAAAAAAAATTAGGGATTTCGATTTTCGAAAAAGGGAAGCCGTAGGAGGAAGGGTTTTATAGAGAAACTCGTATCCAATGGGGGATACGCTTTTCTCTTCCCTGCAACCCCTTTCCCACAGAAGAGACGTTGCGAGCCTGTCTCTGCTTTATCGTTATTTTCATGGCAAGTACTCTAAGTTATGGTCCCCCTGGCCTTATTTTCACGAAAAACACTCGTCTAGCTGAAACAACTATTAATAATTTCACCCACTCTTTATCTCTGCTTAAACATAAACGTAGATTCCATGTACAAAGCGCCTGTGAAACTCTGTTCCGTTTTCCTGCTTTCCAACTGACTACAACATGGCCACCTTCAAGTCCAACGTAAACAAGTTCTTGATGAGCCGTCCCCTTAAGTAATCCAATTTACCAAATTTCCACTCCTAACGATTGCTACGATATTTTCCCATTGATTACCGTACACTCATTAACCCTTATCCTAGAGTAGCCCCCAGGCCTTGTAAGTGGTGACTCCTTTGTAAAAAAAGCACACGTAGACCCAACACGTTGTAGCAGAGTGCATAGCAATGAACATAAGACAAGTAATAACTCAGTTCACTTTTTCTTTTGTAACAATGCCATTAATTTCCGAGTTCGTTTCCCGAATAAAGCGCGATCGTCTTCTTTAATATGACTGTGCTCCTTCTGTCTAACCCATATTCTCTTGAACATCATCCACATCTCCAACGTGATTTTACACGAGCTTTCAAACGTGCTCCTTTCTTCAAACTGAAACATAATTATCAAAGTATACTTACGCAGATAGATATGAAAAGTCTTTATTAATATTTGTGCCTATTTCCATTCTATGGAGGCCAGGCACGAATGCAGACCCCACAATATTATTATACCATCCCTATTTAAGTTAAAACATACTTATCAAAGTATTATTATGTACGTCTATATCAAAAACACTTGTAAACGTTTTTTATTAATTTTAAATTTTTTATTTCCATACTTGTGGACCAGGCGCGTACGCAGACCCCGCAATTGTAATGAATCATCATTATGCCAGATCAAACATACCCATTCCTGTGTCTCGATAGTCTTATATCATTATATGTGATTAGTTTTCTATAATAGTCAACCATATAGGAGCCTATTCGTGACCAGACACACACGCACATACGTTCAGCTTTATATTATATATATAAAGGTTAACGTCTCCGCCTCGGAGTCCTGGTGTTTTTCTTAGGAAGTCGCCCATTTTTTATTTGGACGTATTATTTATTTATTGATTATTTTTAAAAACGGTAATCTACGGGAACGCTTGTTTCGAAGTCCTACTCCTCTTCAGCGTAGCTTGACTGTTGTTGGGATTCGCATGCAAAACTTTGTATTTGGGTTTTAGCCTAGGAAAATTGATGCAAAAGTGCGAAAATTTGAAAAAATGAGATTTGCCATTTTAATCAATACTATATATTGGGTCCAATCTAATATAATAAGAAATAAGAAATATGCATTAATCAAAATATTATATTTAAACATATTTTACGACCGGGCAAGTTTATTATAAATTATTGTGGTTTTGTTCAAGATCCATTACATTATTTGGATTCAATAAAATGTCTAATGAGGTAATAGACGTCGTAATTTTATAATTTCCTAATTATACAATGTACCGATATTGTGTGTGTGTTTTTTAAATAATTAGATATACTCAAAACAAATCGAAATTTCGCAAATATTTATTCATTTTTATCTGACGTATAAATTTCGCGAATTTTTTATTCATTTTTATCTAATACATAATGTATGTAAACACTTCAGATAAATCTGAAGTGTTTGAATTTTAACAAACAGCTTAAACACCCTTAAAAACAAGTAAAAAATTATTTATTTATATTAATTTATTTATATTAATTTATTTATATACTAGCAGTTTCGCCAGGCTTTGCTCAGTCCCTAGGTACTGTTCATAATTTTACGTTTTAAAAAGTGTGAATATGTACGGTAATGCCTTCCGATATAATAGTCTTCCTTAACTACCATAGAGAAAAGTTGGTAGAGACCGGGTCTCTAGTTTTGAGAGTTTATGGTGAAGGACCCTCCCACATTTTAGCCTTTATATTTATAGATGCCCCCCGCCGTGGTTTAGCTAATATATGACGCGTAAAATTGAAAGGAATAAAAACAAAACGAACGTGAAAGAATATCAAAGGAAAAAAAAGGGGGGGGGGAAGAAAAAACCCAAAACGTTACCGCGTAAAATGCAAATATGTTTATTTAAATCGAAAAACAAAATTTAAAAAAATAAAACTTACCGTGTATAATGAAAATATGTTTATTAGATTTATTTATTTATTTTTCTTTGTTGCAATGAAAAAGAAAAAGAATGAATAAATGAAACCAGAGAATTGACCGTGCTTTTTATTTTTTTAATGTTGTTTTTTTTGTATTGTTTTGTTTGTTTTCGCTGTTAACCAATTTGAATGTCGTCTGATTCTAATATCAATAGCGTAGTAATAATTAATGAAACTCTCAGAAATGCAATGTATAGAAATAAATAATGAATAATAACTAATCCGAAAATAGGAAGTCAGCCCCCCCTAGTATCACGTATGAAATCAGTGCAAACATAATAGAAGTATAAAGACAGTAAATAAAATATTAAAGTGACTAATCGGTGCAAGATTTGAAGAACGCTGGCGGCTGACTGTTAAAGTTTCTTATAATAACTGGAATCCAATGTTATTTCGTTTCGTTTAAGTAATCCTTCGCATTGCACCCCCCACCTACAAAGAGAAAAATATCAAGGGAGGAAAAAAGGGGGAAAAAGAAGAAGAAATTTATAAAATGGCACAAGTAACCCACAGAATAACTGGAATGTAAAGTTGCGTTTCACCCGATGGAAAAATGCCAATCCATATTTCTTAAGCAACTAAGAACTCAAACCGGTGTTCCTCGTATATTCCCCTGTGGACGTATCCGCAGCGGTATTAAGTGGTCGCGGGCGGAGTACGAATCGAATAGAGAGAAAAGATTTTACAACTTCCATTGATTCTAACCGATTGTTGCAATGAACTCTCACCGGAAAAGTATAGAAATGTACGAATATCAAGGAACAGTGCATTAGTGAAATAAAACCATAAAAATTAAAACGAATTAATTACAGCTTGTGTTTTTTTAAGAATACGTAAATTAGTCAATCTCCATGTAGTCGTCCACATATTCAAGACTGAGTATATTAAGAAGTCCGCTTTTATCATTTTTAAATAGAAAAAGGGAGCTTTACGCTTTAAATTAGGTTGTTTGGCAGTAACGCGCTTAATGTTTATTGTGTCTGATTTATCAGCGTAGATATTGGACTTTACATATCCACAAATAAAATAATCTAATGAGATTAAATCGTATTAACGAGATGGTTAGTTAACAGATTCGCTTTGTGAACTTATTGGTTCGTTAAATGTTTGAAAATTATTTTTTTAAATAAATTGCATACATTTAAAAACATTGCTCGAGTGCCAGTATCTTCATTACGAATTACCTAACAAAATTGAACTCAAAATCATCAATAGTTGACAAATCTACAATTAAAGAAAATAGAATTGTCCATTTTAAATTCACCGCCTCTAAAACACGCGGTATAATTTGTTTTATCATGTGACGTTCATTATGGCGCCCAAAAATTAATTTCTAAACATAATTCTTCTTGTGTCTTACTGACTTCATACAATCGTTTCTCAGCTATTTTATGAAATTTTCTTCTTTTCTCCAGTTTTTAGTTAATTTGCTTTTTTACTCGATGAAGGCTTGACGCAAAATCGAAAACATTCGCGATTAATATGCAACATATGTTCATTTTTTATCAGAAAGATCAGAGGAAAAATTGAATAAAATTAAAAAAAAAGGATGATTAACGTGGCTTTTTGTTATATTTAACAATATTTGCTTAAATGGAAAATGCTGCCTAAATTAACGGACATACACACACAATATATATATATATATATATATATATATATATATATATATATATATATATATATGCGCGCGTGTGTGTATGTAGGTAAAATCTAAAAGCTAAACATTCTTACTCCTCTCGTAACTTTCTAAAACTGCCGGCCCGTAGAACACTATTCCATTGGCCGCTTTCCCTGCTAACTACAGTATGGTAGCGTTCAAGTATAATGTAAACAGTTCTTATTGAACTGTTTCCTTAAATAATCAAATTGTACTCAACTTACAACATTAACGATTACTACACTACCATATTACATTCATAATCCGTGTCTTCGAATAGCCATCGGGCCTTGATAAGTGGTGACTCTTATGTAAAAAAATACATGCAAATTATATATGTATATATATATATATAAAGATATATATATATATTTATATATAATATAAAGCTGAATGTATGTGTGTGTGTGCGCGTGTCTGTTCGTCTGGTCACGAATAGACTCCTATATGGTTGACTATTTTATAAAAACTGATTACATATAATGATAGAAGATGTATCAAGACACAAGAATGGGTATGTTTGATCTGGCAGAACGGTGGTTCATAAATATTGTGAGGTCTACGTACGCGGCTGGTCCACAAAGTATGGAAATAAAAAATTAAAAATTATAAAAAAACGTTTACAAGTGTTTTTGATATAGATGTACATAATAATACTTTGATAAGTATGTTTTAACTTAAATAGGGGTGGTATAATAAAATTGTAGGGTCTGCGTTCACGACTGGCCTCCATAGAATGGAAATAGACACAAACTTTAATAAAGACTTTTCATATCTATCTGCGTAAGTATACTTTGATAATTATGTTTCAATTTGAAGAAATATGGTATAATAAAATTATGAGGTGTTCGTTCGCTCCTGACCTCCATAGAATGGAAATATGGCACAAAGTTTAACAATGTTTTTTAATATAGATCCACAAAATATTGTGATAAGTGTTTCGGTGTGAACAGGTATGGTATAATAAATCATGGGGTTTATCTATTTTATTTTTACTTTCATCATATTTTGCTTTGGTTTTGATAACCCCAAATTCAACCCAAATTTACAACCCTTCCTTTTCATAACCTATCATACTTTCATAAATCAGAGTCTATTTTCTGTAGGCTGTTTTAAAACCCAGTCAACGACGAGCACTTTTACTAGTATATATATATATATATATATATATATATATATATATATATATCTGCATGTTTATGTGTGTGCGTGTTTAACGTAAAAGCTAAACATTCTTACCGCCTCTTAACTTCGAAAATTCCTTGTATACAACACAATTATATTAGATTATGAAACTAAAACAAAGTAAAACTGCAGATATTAGAATCTCTGCAGATGAAAACTAACATCATATGTATTAGCAGAATTAATTTCAATAATTATTAAAGTTGGTATTTCGTTATAGCTACACCATTAGTAGGATCATCTCTTCTCTTCTCTATCTTCTATTTTATCTTCTTCTATCTTCTATCTATCTATCTTCTTCTATTTCTATCTTCTACATAAATAAAATGAACTCATTTTTCCCGTATGATTTTTACCTTAATAGGATTAAAAATCAAGACATTACATGCAAATGTAATGTGCACAAACTGCAGCACAGGATCTGAGGTGTGCTATAGGCCTATTACCCTTACACTTCCTCGATAACCGTACATTCGTACATTTTTTCCGGTGAGAGTTCACTGCCAAAACCGGTTATAATCAATGGAAGTTGTAAAATCTTTCCGCTTTATTAAATTCCTAATACTCTTGCTACCATTTAACACCGCTGAGAACGCGTCCACAAGGAACAGTAGGATTAAACACCGGTTTGGAATCGTGAAGGGTTATTAAAGCTATTTTTTTTTCTATTTTTTCCCCTTCACACCCATAAAAACAAAAATTATATGAATTACGGTGCGATTACCATTACTTTATGCCTTTTTGCTTTTTTTTTTTTACGTGACTACTCGGATTTTACTTCTGGCTTTGACAACTCTAACCGCGGAGTTTAAGTATGCGCTTTCTTTATTAGTACTTCCCACTAAAAACATATTATTAAATAAACGAACAACTTCTTAGTTACAACTTATTAGAACGATACCGTGAATTTCACTTAAAAACAAAAAAACAAAAAAAACAAAACAAAAACAAACAAAAATAAACGCGCTAAACGTCCGCTTAAGATTAGATTGTTTTGTTTTGCTTTTCTTTCTTCCGTAAGACGCACTCTGCGAAACTACTGAGTTTTTTTAATTCCAGTTTGGACGAGTCCAACCGACGAATCTTACTAGGAGCTTCATTTGTTACTGCTTTCAATTACACAAATTTTTGGAAACTAAATCTTATTTTTTACAAATTACTATTACAACGCAACCATATCGCGAAATTACTTGCATTACACTTGAAAATCAAAAACAAAAATAATAAAATTATTACTATTACTACGCAACTAGATCGTGAAATTACTTGAAAATCAAAAACAATAACATAAACTGCGCGACTACTCCATTTCTACTTCCGGTTTTAACGACTCTAACCGACGATTCTAACGATGAGCAATTTATTATTTAATTGCATTCAAATTGAAAAACAAAAACAAAATAAAGTACCAGATAAAGGTCCGATTAAGATCAGAAAATTATGATTGCTTTTTCTTTACTAAAGAATTCCGTACGTGTTTAAATTAACATTTATCAATGCTTCTTCTTCGTTAACGATATTACATTTGCTACATACTGAGTTTCCCCACAACTTTTTCGTATCTGTTTTTAGTAAGATAAACCCTTTCTATTTAATGTACCGTTTAGTCGGCTCGAAAAACAGTCTTTAGCTGTATCTTTCAAACACACAACTGCTGACGGACACCGTTCATTACGTTACGTTCGCGAAAGTCAGTTCAAACTAAAAAAACATCTGACACTGTTTTAGATAGTTTTTAACTTATTTACCCAAAGTTAACATATTCAACAGAGTCCGCAACCATTTCTCTTTTCCAAATACAGACATAAATACTGTGTTCTTCGTGATGATTAAACATTTTACATTAAATAAAAACACTAAAATATCAGACCATTACGCACTGCAAGAGTACAACTTTTTACTTTTTCGCATTTTTTTTTGTGGCAAATATGTGAATATAAAAACATACTTTTTCTCTTTGTATTAGACTTTTCCATTACACCAAATTGGGCTTAAAAGACGCATCAACATATATTTGGGTACGTTGGACTTGAAGACGACTATGCTGTAATCTGCAGGGAAGCATTCCCATAGTATTGTGTTCCACAAATATGAAGTTCTTGAATAAAAACTCTGTTAATAGAAGAGCCGTTTTGTTTTAGGTACATATATTATTTGCAGTAACGGTAACTGAACACGCGCTTACTTTAAATGTTTTACGGGGAATAACCAGAAATTATAGCTCATTCTTAAGTCTAAAGCTTATTCCCGGATACAAAAAAAACAAAAAAAAAATTAAGAAAGTAATTATTTTTTATTTAATTCAAGATTTATTAAACAGACCGACTGACTGAAAAATAAAATTTTTACGTGGCCAAATTCTGGAACTCGTTTTTATTGTTGTTTAAATTCTAAAAGAACCAGATAAATAATTGCATTAAAAAAGAAACAAACAAATAAGTCAACTCACCAATAAGGAAAATAAGTCTAAACACCTGCTTCTCCATAAAGGACACATAAATCAGTCTTTTTTGTTATCTTCAAAGTTCAAAGAACGTTTCTTTATGCAGGAAAAGTTTGCTCGACAAATATGATGGAAGAAATTCAATTGATGATTTAATGTTGTAAAAGTTTTAATCCGTACATAAATCGTTGCATGAAGGCCCAAAATCAATAATCACATTTACACCATTTATGAAAATTATATATATATACTAGCCGCATGTACCCGGTATTGCCGGATTGAAACATAGTGGTCCTGAATATGGTCTTAAACTATATCCGATGGTGAGGCCCCAGCTTGCGGGCTTTGGGGAGTGTGGAGCCACCGGGTAATTGCCATTGCTCTCAGGTCCACTCTAACCCGGGGTGGTAGTACCTGTTAGGGTCCCAGTATAAGTAAACAGAAACTGATTTAAAAATATACTCTATTAAAAAATTGTTCTTCAAAATCACTGGATTCGGCATTAAATAACATGAAAAGGATTGATATGCCGTAAAACAAATGCAAAAGCATGTGGACCTGATCTCATCCCGGCTGTGCCATTAAAAAAATGCTCCGTTGATGTAGCTCCAGTTCTCACCAAACTTTACAACAAATGCCTTAATGAATCTTGCTTTCCTGCCTGCTGAAAAACTGCTTCTTTAGTACCAGTTTTCAAGAATTCTGTCGAAAGAACTGATCTAGTAAATTATCGTCCCATTAGCCTCCTTTGACAGGGTATGGCATGAAGGTCTTCTCAGGAAAATCAGATCATATGGTATCACTGGAAGAAGACATGACATAATTAAATCCTTCTTAGATAAGAGACAAATCCAGGTTGTCCTCGACGGTCGTACATCTAAACAATACGATATAAATGCGGGAGTGCCTCAGGAGTCTATCCTTGGACCTCTGTTATTCCTAATATTCATAAATGACCTCCCTGACAAAATTGCCTATGAGATGGGTATATATGCTGACGACACCACACTCTATAACAGACATGACAGGAAAACAAATGAACACATATCTAAAGAAATGGAAGAAGGACTAGAGGATGACCTCCGATCTGTAGTGGAATGGGGACATAAATGGATGGTCACATTCAATGCTTCCAAGACTAAACTCGTTTCCTTCAATAATTACAAGAAACCTTCTCTACCACCAATAGCAATGGCCAATGACTCTTTATCTGAAAGTACATCCTTTAAACTCCTCGGCCTAACGCGCTCAGGAAACATGAGTTGAAACAATTACATCGAGAGTATCGCCAGGACCGCTGCGAAGGAGGTAGGTTCTCTCTACCGTGCTAGAAAGATACTAACGCCCGAAAGTATCCTACACCTCTATAAGGCCACCATTCGCCCATGTATGGAGTATTGGTGTCACTTTTGGGCTGGTGCATCTGCCACTAGTCTCTCGCTCCTAGACAAGGTTCAAAATGCTTACGATACAACAGCCTCGTATGGCCTTACAGAAATGGTTCTTAGTATTAGGAAGAAGTGTTTAAGAAGAAATACGAAAAAAAGAGGGGTAAGAGACAATAAGGGGGAGGGAGACGGGTATCGACAATATTTCAGTTTTGAAGGTTAAAATACATTAGATTGTATTATGTGTGTGGGGGTAACAGATTCAGGTAGGCGTGGGTGGAGATATATGGATATAGGAAGGGGGAGGTGGAGAGAGAATGGTAAATAAAAACAGAGGATGTAAGGAGAGGAGGGAGAAGGCGTTTCAATTATTAGGTTTTAAATTTTGACTGCTTTTTGCTCGTTCAGCAAGGTAAATTAAGTAGATGAAAATCTGCTACCCTCACACACACAATACAATCTAATGTATTTTAACCTTCAAAACTGAAATATTGTCGATACCCATCTCCCTCCCCCTAATTGTGTCCTACCCTTCTTTTTTTCGTATTTCTTCTTAAACACTTCTTCCTAATACTAAGAACCATTTCTGTAAGGTCTTACAAGGCTGTTGGATAGTAAACATGGTCCAACATCCGAAACATATGTAACCAAACAGATAAAACGGTAATAAACATTTTTTATTATACTATATAAAAATTATATTTATTTCAAAACATGCTAGATAAAAGAATAAAAAAGGACTAAAAGGGCTAACTAATCAGTTTTGAACATTACGATTAAAACAACAATATCGGCAGTATAGCTAGCAAAAGTGGAAAAAATCGAACAGAAACCACATTCAGTGCGTGATTTTATTCTTTGTTTACAGTGTTTTACGCACACGCACATGCACGTACATGTGTATTTTTTTTCGATGTATGTGATACTCTCATGACTAAGACGAATTAGAATCTTTTAATTAAAAAATATCGGTTGCGTGTTTGTTATTAGCGTTTCAAGAGTGTAACAATATCCTTTGAATTTTCAATAGTATTGTTGAAGCCCCAAATTGTGTTATTTATATAGATATGAAAAAAAGACATCTTCAATTGAGGGAAATAACTCTTATTTTAATCTTCAAACAGAAATTATGATTTTTATATTGTTTGAATTATGCTTAGAAATAATTACACCATTTATAAATAAATACCCTACCAGTCAATACAACAAAAAGTTTAAGCATTTTTCTTTTTACATCAAATAATTGTAAAAAAGCATGAGATATCTCCATATATAATTAAATAACTGCAGAAATTCTTCTCTGGACTAAAGTATGGCAGGTTATCAAGAACAGATGCCGCATAAAATTCGATACAGATAGGGCAATAGCCACTAGCTTATGCAACTTTCGAATACCTTTGCAGACACATTTAACTGTGATCATAAAATACTACATTACATCCTAGGAGCAACACCATAACATTCGCAACATCTTTAGAGGAAGTGGTACCTATTTTTCCATCTGAATTTTAAGTCCTAATACCGACACCAGTCGACACTGGAAGGAAGTCTACACGTTCCACAGATTCTACGTTTACACTGCCCGTAACTGGCTCATACAGACACAGATATACCATTAACTTTCCCAGTAGAATAAAAAAATAAAGTATCCTCCGTGAAAATCCACTGTCTCTCATTGGTTGTATGATAATTCTCTTATTCCGGAATTAGATCATTCAAATGGAACATTGAAATATTGCATCGCTATGAAATATATTGATTCGCATGTCTTCAATTTCAGTTAATAGACAATTATTTTCCATCATATAACAAGAATAAAACATACACAAATATAGTGGTAAATGTACCTCGTAAATACTTCTTTCTGTTTTCTTTCTTTCTTTCTTTATGTTCATCAAAGCAAACAACCTACCGTAATAAATTCCTAGATTTAACTGTTTTTATTTATTTATTTTCATTGTAAACTGTTTTTATTTGGTTATTTAGAAAATATTCTTTTGGTTATAAAACTTCGTCAAAAGCAACGTAACGTAATAAATTCTTAAATTTTACTGTTTTACATTATTTTTTTATTGACAACTGTGATTTTTTTCTTGGTTATAAAAGTTTTTTTCTTTGAATTAGTGAACAAATATACTTTTTATTTTGTTTTTGTATGGAAAGTAAGCTTGGTATTTTATTTTACGACGTCAGCCGATGACGTTGAAGCCATAAAAAGTGATAATCAACTGTTTTCTTTGCCCAATACGTCTGGAAAGGATTTCATCTGCAGAAGTAGCCATTAACTAATTTATTAGTATAAACTTATTTATTATATATTTGTTTTCTTATCAATTTTACTTTCTGTGGAGTATTGTATTATTTAGAAGATGTGTTACAGCTAATTTTAGAAGAAAATGATTGCAGTATACCGAGAAAGAAAAATGCTGGACGACTTGATAGACGTTGTCATCAGCAGAAGGCAGTTATCTATCCTTGTTTTCGCTCAATGTAAAAAGGTTAATAAATGCTTTCTTTATAATAACCCAGTACCAGCAGATTATCGCCCCAAACCAACACTAATCGCCAGCAACCAATAGTGCCGACAGTAACTAACAGTGGCTTTCACTAGCTGCCACCAGAAAACTAAGCCCGACAGTGGAAGCCAGAATATTTCATTTGGGCCACGGCCGCCAATGTCCGCTAATTTACAGGAACGGCAGCCGTCACCAACAACAATCGTACTTTAATTTGTTTTCGATGGGGGTCCTTTGACGATTCTGTTCTGAATCTGTCATGCTTCCACTAGAGAACGCCGGTTAACGGGTCCTGCTAGTTATTAATAAAAATATAGTTATTATCTGATAGTTAAAATAGAGAGAAAGAAAGAAAGAAAGAGAGAGAGAGAGATAGAGGAAGAGAGGAAGCGGAATAATGAACGGTTTTAATGACGTTAGCTGATTTATTTCGTTTAAGGTCAGAATTGAGAACTGTTTTGATTTTAGTTGTCTTCAAGATTGGAATGAAAATTTTATGAAAGAAATTGAAACGAAAAAAGGTTTTTCAGTAATAATTAAAAATTGATTATTATAAATAAAATATTGATTTTGACATGAATTACTAGTCGGAGCAGACTTGAATAAAACCGAACGATCAAATTTGATATATTATCAGGTTTCAGGATTATGTGGTTTAGTACATCCATAATGGTAACGGTGTTATTATAGTATGTCCCTTTTTTCTGGGCAATTAATATAGTCATTGATACAACAATAGTCTGAAAATAGTGGAGTGAAAATAAATAAATACATATAATAACACAAATAAAATAAGCAAAAATTAAATAGGATAATATGAATGTAGGATATACAGGACATTGTTTTTGCTGTTTTTATGAGCTTTCAATATGAATATATAAATAAATGAATAAAATGTCATGAAAATAAAGTCATAAATTTATGAATGTATCCTTAGAATATAAATATCTAAATAAATAAATTAATGAATAGAATTTTTACTCAAAAGACTCTTTAATATGTATAGGATTAACAAGTGCTAGAGGAGGATGCTACAGATGGACGCACGTATAGTTTGATTTTACGTACACGCAAGAAAAAATCGGATATGATGAAAAACATTATATAAGACTGATCTCCCTTGAACAATGTCAATTATTTCGCAGCAATATAAGATTATAAAAAGTGAAAGGCGCGTTTGAAAATGAGATTTGGCCTGAACTTGCAGAATCGAAATTATATAAAATATAAATAAAGTTCATAAAATAATAAAAATAATAACAAATTATAAGTTTAAATATAAAAATAAAAATGTAATAAATAAACAAATAAATAATTTTTAAGCTAAAAATAAATAAAATAAAAATGTGTAATTTCCATTCCTAGGAAGGAAAAGATATAAAAGAGGCTGATGAGAGTCTAATATTTCTCAGCCAAGAACTAGTCTCCCTGAAACAAACGGTACCGATATTTTTCTTTCTGTGCAGGTTTTAACACCCCCTCTCTCTGTGTATATATATATATATATATATATATATATATATATATATATATATATATATATATATATATATAAGCGAGATAAGACACTGATAGAATTCAGATGAAAAATCCTGATAGATATTACTTGAAGTAATACTTTCAAGGAGATCCTAGCCAAAAAGGAAAAGCTCAATATTTAAGAATAGAGCAATATATAAGGAATACACTTCTCTCCAAAATAGAATCGCTAGATAAACCCGATAATTTGTTGATGTATATATATCTTTAAAGGTAGGTGCACGCTCTCTGTATTTATATGTTATATGTATCAGTGTGCACACCTTTATCTCTTTCTAGATATAACACTTATGTAGTTGTATATTTGCTGTATGTATGGGATGGTATGCTAAAAGGAGTATTAATTGCATGCTTGCACTTGATTATATCGATGTTTGGCCGTGCTTATGAGCGCAGTTGTACATTCGAGTACGCGCGGATACATTTTCACCAGGCTGTATAAGTAGCTCCCTTCTCTAATATGCGTGTTTGCGTTATGATATGTATATATGTAATTGAGTGCACATATGCATTAGTATAACGATGCGTATGTATATAAGTCTGTATTCATGTAAGCATGGTATGGATCAGTGTTAGTACGTAAATGTATACTATCTATATGTATATGTGGATGTCTATATATGTATATGTACGTATGTATGTGTCTGTAGGTATATATATGCTTATATTTGCACTTACGTTTATGTTTGATAGGTGGATATACAAGTAATCACTGTATAAATAGTTAAAATTAACCACGCCTGCGCGACCACATACCCAGCCCCACATTTAAATAAACTCTCCCCTTATAAAAAATATAAAAAAAATATATAATTAACCACAGTATATAAAACACTCACTCAAACATCAATTCCAACTCAACGAACAACAAAACAAACTCATCCATAGATCGCCTCAAAACAGAAATATATGTATTTTAAATAAAATTTAAACAAACATAATTAAACTAGATCAACTACGACAACAAACGTATTTAATTGACTTATCTCAACTAACCAAGTCACCTTTAAAATATACACTAAAAATTAAAAGAATCCAACCTTAAACTCACGTAATTAAGTAACCCTCCAAACATTCCATATTTTCACACAATGACTCGTCTCTATCTCCACCTCATCAGCTCACCCATCCCCACAGCAAGAACAGCACATCAACCCCGTATCACGCACCCCCCATTCTAAGAGGCTCACACCTCAAGCAAGCCTTTCCAATGTTACCGTTCCGAATATAATCTCCAGGATTATTTTGCTATCTTTGGTATTTTGATAACCACACTATTCATTCCGAGGTCCATTGCGCACTTAACCCAATGCTCAAACTCTATTACTTACGGGGATAATTACAATGGAATGGTGTATCCACCACATTTCGGATATACTTTGTCAACACCGAGAAAGCATTTGGACAACAGCTACCAACACACAACCAACGCAACATGGAATAAGGCGACCAGGTATACTTTTCGAAATATCAATAAGGAGCAGTACGCTTTCGCTATATGAGAATATCACTTTCTTCCATGGGCCTATATTCTGCCCACCTGGATTTATAACCCCGAACGACATTGGACTCCTTCCAATAATGGACTACCCAGGTTGTATCAACTTCTCTTTTCGTGTAATTTTCTCCATACAATTATCCATAACCACTCAAAAAACTATTTTCAATAATTGTGCTGAAAAGCAAAATAGCGTCCACTCGCAGCTGAACATTTTGCTAACTGCATTTCATTTCCTCTGATGATTGAGCCATTGTTGTAAATCCATGGATTAAGGAAATTAATATAACCCCTTCTATATATTCCTTTTGTCAAGCAATCAATTCTTAAATCGAATATATGTCTCTATATGTTGTTTTTTCAGAATTTAAAATTTAACCATGAAACTTATATATATATATATATATATATATATATATATATATATATATATATATAGAGAGAGAGAGAGAGAGAGAGAGAGAGAGAGAGAGAGTGAGAGAGAGGGGGGGCAGAGAAGAGAGAAAGCGTGAGAGAGATGTATGTATATGTATGTGATTTTATACATACATAAAAGTTATCCATGACCGCAGATTTCTTGATAACTCGCAATCATCGGCAAGGTTTGACTTTGGCAAGAATCGAACGTGCAACTAATGTTTTACCATTGGACAACAAACATTGGCTGAAAATATGTACGATTTTTCTCGTTTAAATATTAAGTTTATTTTGTTATTGATTTCTATTAGCGCTAGTAACAATATGGGAACGCCGCTGTTGTATTCAAACTCACTTACCTAAGTGATAAAGAGTTAAATATGTTTCTCCAATTATATTTCATGTTTTATTTATACCAGTCCTTCAATTTATGAAGCTCGATTTAATTACAGAGCATGTAACATGGCGTGCAACTTCTCTTCGAATTATCGGATTTTATAATTTTATAATCATGCTGATATCCTTTTATTTCCTTTTAAAATTAATGTGCTTCTTCTTCTGATGTGCTAAGAGCAAAATAAACCTATTGAATAATATAATAATTAAATGAATCATTTTGCGTTACGAAACAGCTGCTGTCAAGAATTGT
Organism: Euprymna scolopes; assembly: GCF_053919585.1. Lineage (NCBI taxonomy): Eukaryota > Metazoa > Mollusca > Cephalopoda > Sepiida > Sepiolidae > Euprymna > Euprymna scolopes. Next base: position 131,562,305 of record NC_136486.1, on the reverse strand, counting down.
GCGTGCCAACTTACTTAAAAGAATGAACGGTAATAGCTTGAAATTTGAAATATAGACTTTTACCATGTATTTATATATATATATATATATTGATATATATATATACATATTATTGTAAAGAATAACAAAATAAACTTATATATATGTATATATATATAGTAAGTTATAAAATATATATGGCGATTAAGCTACACTGAATATTCAGTGTAGCTTAATCGCTATATATATTTTATAACTTACTAACTAACTCTACCTACGTATTGAGCACTTTTGAAGTAAATACTTAAAGTTTACGCATAAATCTATACTTTCGTATATTAATTTTATGTGAGTAAATTAAGTAGTTATATGTATATATACGCATTCTCTTTGCATATGTGTGTATGTGTGCGTTTATATCGTTCATAGTCATTAATCATGCATAATGCTTTAGTAAGTATTAACAAGTATCTTTTGTTAATATGTTCGAGGAACCAAGACGTGTTTATTTGATGTTATCAATTCACACTCCTACGTTCGGATCGAATTCTACCGGAACTGATATTTTACGATGTTTACATGAAAAGGCCAACTTAACTAAAACAAGTTGACAACATATTATTTTTTTACTCTCAACTTAAAACAACTGAATTTCAAGTCAAAACGATTGGATTCCAAATTAAAAATAGAATGTTATTTAATCGAGAACGTACACAAACAGGACCACAGTAAAATTAAAGATTCTAAAGATAATATAAAAATAACACACTGTGATGTATTATAGTATCCTTTACCAATCTTACTTCCTCAGTCTTATTGTGAAAATACAGACACCATTATAACCACGGCGAGTACTCGTTGTAAATAATCAGTTTGACGGAGGTGGACTGATGTGACGAAGGGTGGCCTTTTTTTAATGCTTGGAAATAGTTCTGTGTATTCCTAGCAGGTCCACTTTTCAAGACCTTGCATCTCCTCTAATAGGAAAAGTAAGTTTATTGCTTACTACCAGCGGCGCACTTACTGGGGAATGCCGACGAAGCTGCCTATGTATTTTTTGCAGGGCCAGAGTCCAGCTCATTTATGTGCACTTGCTTTAAATTTTTCAACAACCGACTATATGTCACATCTTTCTGTTGTGAGAATGAAATAAATACTCAGCATCCTGTAGGTATTCAGGTGGAATCATTTATCATTTATCCAGGATAATTGGTCGGGCATGAATCAGATTCATCCAAAGATGGAATACGGCTGCCACATCAGAGGGGACTCACACATAGAGCACTATTTATTTTTATTGACATCATACAAAATCGACTTGGGGATCTAGTGAGGGATAATCTTTTGTTTTCCTTATAATCCTATTATTACAAAAAATATGTTGGTCTCTCTACACTATCGTTATTTTTATGGAAGGTGCTCAACTGAGCTACAGTCATTCGTTCCGCCTTGTAAAATATTTACAGCAAGAACTCATCTTACCACTCCAACGAGCATTGACTTTCCTTTCTCTTTTTCCATATGTGTACGAATAGGCGAAATTTCCATGAACAGTACTTTTCAGCAGGGCGCGTCACAACTGCGTATCACACGGACGCTACCCCGCCCTCTGTGGCACGGGGGACAAGATCAAAGTGTAGTATCTGTTCTTCAGATGCTGCACTTAAGATAATTTGTACCAGTCAATGGAGGGGAAACCCTCTATACTGGGACAATTATTATTTTTGGTAACCAGAGTGCCCCCTTTTTGCCTACTTTTAGGGGAGCTGGTTTTTACCTCACATTAAAAACGGCCTTGTGCCTAATTTGCTCAGTGGGGGAGCAAATAAACACCATCTGTTCCGGCAGATGCTGCAAGCAAAGACCAGCTATGACTAGCAAAGACCATATGTGGGGGTAACCCCACATATCTGAACTTGGTCAAGGTAGGGATCACCCTACGATCACAGTTACTATCCAGCTCCCATTTCCCACCTCTCGGGAGCAGGATCCCCCTTTCCCTCCCCCTCCCTCTCTCTCCACATTAAAAAACGGCCTTGTGCCTAATTTGCTCAGTGGGGAAGCAAATAAATCCACACACACGGACGCTAAACCCAAAATAATCGATAGTTTCCGAATCCACAATTAAAACAACGGATATTTAAATTTAAATTACGCCGCCTCAAAAACACCATATATATATATATATATATATATATATATATATATATATATATATATATATACACAAGGTGACCCCCCCAAAAAAAACAAAAGCTTAATGGAGGCCGTCTAGAACATATACTGTAGAACGGAGAAAAAAAAGGCCAAAGGTCCTAGTGTTTTGATGTGATGTTTTGAATATAATAAACTAGTTATGACCAAGGCTATATATATATATATATATATATATATATATATATATATATATATATATATATATATATATATATATATATATATATATAAGAAATAGAGTACTGTTGGTACATCTTGGTAGGGGCTGCTCGCCGCGCCCTATCCAACCTTGATAAAGTTCAAAACTGGTTTCGAAACCTAGTAGGTGATGTACTTTTCTCTTCTCTGCAACCTCTTTCCCACAGAAGAGACGTTTCGAGCCCGACTCTGCTTTATCGTTATTTTCGTGGCCAGTGATCGACTTAACTGTCTTGCCAACCTTTCACAAAACTCTCGACTAGCTATAACAACTATATACAATTTTCTCATTCTCTATCTGTGCCTAAATCTAAACACAGGTTTCATGAACATAGCTCCTTTTACAGAACTGCACGCCCGTGGAATACTGTTACGCTGGCCTGCTTCCCAGTTGACCACAACATAATAGCTTCAAATTCAATGCAAACAAATTCTTGTTGAGCCGTCCCTATAAATAATCAAATTCTACATAATTTACACCATTAACCATTACTAAACTACCGCCCTACATGTATTAACCCTTATCTTTGAGTGTGGCACTTTTATTTTTTTTAAAGAAATCCAAACGATATAAGTATTTTTTCTTTTAAATAGATATATACTTACCACTAAAGATATAAAGCAACCTTTCGCTTGTTTTATATCTTTAGTGGTAAGTAACTGTTGAGTTAGACATTTTGCAGTCTCGCGTAAAGTCATGATATTTTATCACGAGTGAATTAACTTTAGGGGCTTTTATAATAATTAAAAAAGCCCATTATGAAGGAATAAAAAAATCCCCATAACACTAACTTGTTCACATTTGAATGTAATGCAAACAGACATCTCGCTGTTCAACTTCCTACATAGAATGTGTGTGAACACAATCTCAAATAGTAGCCCCTTACACTCAAGTGGTAATATACTTTGTTTTGGGTAAATAACCCTAAAACAAAGGCTGATTACTTAATTAAAATATCAAATATCGATTTAAATACGTAACGCATAAACATACGTTAGGTAGAAATAAGTGTTACGACAAAACTTGCAGAAACATAGAGAAAAATATCACGAAAAAGATCGAGTGTAAGAGACTAGGATAAATCGTTGAAAGTAGAATATACTTCTATGTCAGTATCACTGTTGTTTGTTTTTATTAGATTGTTCAAGTGTTCTAGAGAGCTGGAGAAACTCAGCTTATTGATTATTTTGCCATCTACAACAACAACAGCAACAACAACAAGAACGATAAAGCCAAATATCTATAAGTTCTCTAACACCCCCATCCCCCATTACCACGTAACCACCCTCCCCTAAAATAAGTGAGACCGAATAGCTAAGGAGGAAGGAAAGACCAAGAAGAGAGCACTGATCAGTCCCCCGCTGGACAAGTGCGAAGAGAACTGGGACGTTGGGAAGGCTTATTGCCACTCAAATTTCAGTGAAGACCAATGGCCGCTGCTAGAGAGAAATCAATGGTAAGCGGCTATTGCGATAATGCAAAGTCATTTGCAAATGTTATCGAAAGAGGTTAAGAGTACTGGAAACCTGGGGAGACTTGCTGTCACTCAGCTTCCAGGGAACACCACAGGTTGTTATCGAGGAGAGATCCTTGATGACCTGTGTGAAAGCTCCTTTTGAGCCAATAATAATATATCAATAATGTAATAGCAATAATAGCAAGAGCACTAGAAACAATCCCAAAGAACTTGGAAAAAATAGGAAAAATCAGAATCAAGGGGAAGACTGAGATTATACAACAGACAGTAATGCTGAAAACAGCCGAAATTTTATAGGTAAATACTTGAATTCGGAAACTAATCCATATGAACTACAGACAGTAACTGGCCACACAAAAACTACGAGAAGTAAAACAAAAAAATAGATGGCACACCAGATAAAACCAAAAAAACTGAAAAAGCCAAATCATGAGTTATCTACACCAACCCCAGAAAAATGAGGATGAAAAGACCGAGGAGAGAAAGCATTAACCATAGCTCCACTGGATGAGTATGAAGAGGACTAGGATCTTGGGGAGGCTCGTTGCCACCTAAAATCCAGTGAAAACTCATGATTGTTGCGAGCGAGAGATGATTAGTGGATAGCTGTGCGATAATGCAAATTCATTTGCAAAGCTTATCGAAAGTGGTGGAGAGTATTGAATATCTGGAAGACTTGTTGTCACACTGACCCCAGGGAACACTACAGATTCTCGTCAGTGAGTAATCTCTGATGATGACCTGTGTGAGCACTCTTAGTGAATAATAATAATAATAATAATAATAATAATAATAATAATAATAATAATAATAATAATCTGTTGTCAAGGAGAGATCCTTGATGACCTGTGTGAAAGCTCCTTGTGAGCCAATAATAATAACAATAACATGGATGACTAGAAACTGTTTGCAAAAACAGAACTAGAAATACTAATAAACACGACCAGAATCTTTTTCATCAACGGAATTATCTGCTTATTTATTCGATAAAACATTTTCCTGATGTCGTTATTGCGTTGCAAAAATTGTGGAAAATCAAGAGAATTTACTATTGATAAACTAGTCACGTAAGCTGGCTATTTAATGTATATTTATCTGTTTTTTTTTAGTATCTAGCCATTGTTACCAAGTAGACGTTGCGGAGGTGTTAATGTCACTGGGTCGTAGCTAGGAAATTGTAAAAGGTTTAAAAGTTGTTTATGTAAAAATAACCTTAAAACTGATTTCAGGTGTCTTCCTGTCTTTCACTGATAATGTTGTTCGACGAGAGAACAAAAGTGTTGATTGCATGAGCATCTTTGCAAGAGGATTCATTCTTTAGAAGTGGTTCATTCAATTGGAATGTTTTCTATTGAATAGAAATTGACGACAAAATCACCATTACTTCTCATCGCTATACATCCTCGAGGCAATCTAAACGATGTACTAAGTCACGTGATAAAAGGTTATCAGTTTATTTTAAAAATTGAAGATATCAAGCGGTTCTACCTAAAAAAGGGATATCTCGGGATATTCATGCACATGCCACAGGTATTGGAAAACAACTAAAAGGCATGGTTATACAAGTTTTCTTTGTTGGGCTTCTCCTACCCCAGAAATTTATTTGCAGGGTTGAACAATAAAATTGTTGCCTCAAACAAAACAACACTGCAGCTTTATTTTAAAACTTTTATTGAAAAAATCAATTCAGGTAACTTACTTATGCAGTAGAACTGACATCTATTCAATGTAGCCGCTTCAGCCTCAACCACAGCCTCCATACGGGTCCAGAACTGGAAGCATGCCTTTTCCGCAAGCGCCGGCGTTAGCTCGGCGAATTCTCGGCCGATGACAGCGATTAGGCTGGCTTTGATGTTAGAGGAAGTCATGTTGGTGATGTTCTTGACGTATGACCAAACAAAGTAGTCAAGCGGGTTCGGATCGTGGGAGTAGTGGGGAAGTGAAAGAAAGATACAAAGTCGTAGAACTCCTTCTAAAGCCAAGCATTGTGTGCCAGTGCCGAGTCCTGCTGCCACACCCAGGGTCTTCCAGCGGCCACATGATTGCATCACGGGATCTTCACACTCTTCAGCAAATCCAGGTACACTTTTATGTTGACTTTTAAGCTAACTTCGAAGATGTTATGTGGCATGGTCATTAGTAAAAACCACAGTAAAGACCATAACAATGGCCGGAAGGGTCATCCCTACAAGGCTCCTATCGTTCTTGGAATTTGTACACAACTGGCCAATTAGTACATTGTCTGCAACAAAGAAAAAAAAAAAAAGAAAAAGAAAAAAGAAAACCAGTTTTCATCAAAGGGAAATGCAATCATGTCGTCTTTTCTATGGCAACAATTTTATCGTTCTACCCTGTACAATCCTTGCTAAGTGCGAAACAAGAACAAGGTTTATGATCATGCAGAATAGGGGGTTTCTTTTATAATTTTCCGAAAGTTACTAATTAAAAATCTGAAGAAGGTGAAAGAATATTATGGCCAAGGTGTAGTAGTGATGACACTGAGTAGTTCTCCAGTTTCAACCAAATATTGAAAATTGTTTGTAAAAAGCAAATAAGCAAAATGATACAAAAGTTTACGAATACTGACGTATCAGATTAAAAAAGATATTTACGCAAATTCATCCAGTATTAAAAAATAAATAAAAGGAACTTTATTGGTGAAATCATTCGGCAGCCATTTTCAGCCTTTATTAATGCCAATAGCCAAAGAACATAATTCAAACTCAAAAATTCAATTTAATTTAAGAATTAACAAGCAGTGTTATCACGTTAAGCCTTAACTTAAATTTTATTAAAAAACAAAACAAAACAAAACAAAACAAAACAAAACACTGCATAATTTTCATTAGATTTTGGCGGTCGGTCTTTTTGGTAAGTACATTATAAAGTTTTTTTTCTTAAATTCTTTTTCTAGATACTATGATTTATCTGAAGAAAAGCGCCGAACACGTTTCAGTCTGCTCAAAGCAAACCCCCCCCCCAAATAAAACAAAAATAAAAAAACACAGCAAAAGCAAAATAAAAAACAACAAAAACAAAACAAAAACAAAAACATAAAAAAAACAATAATATGTCAGTTACGATTATAATAAATTCACATGAATAAGTTGGTTACAGTATTTCAAATTGATTGTTTATACTTTTTTGTCATTGCTTTCAATGATATAATTAAGTACCCAAAGGAAATATCACGCGAAAGTTTTTAATATTTCTAATACAATTTGTACGATTGAAAAGGGAACACGTGTAACTGTTTGTTTGTTCAGTACTCACTTCAGTAACAGCCACCACTGAAGACTCCATTGATTTACAGTCAATTTAAGTAATATAAGAGACGTGTGTCTAACATATGGACAACAGGTCATCCACAGCTAAAAGGTTGACATCATTTGAGATAGAACTTTATAGCAATTATAACCAAAATGTTATGTTAAGTCACATGATTTCACCCAGTTTCACTTAGCATGGTGTCAAACACACATGAAATGGGAATTCTGACGAGCGAATAAAACTATGAAACTGCGGTGAATTGCTTAAGTTAAAATTATATTACACACACGTACGCAAAACACACACACACACACACACACACACACACACACACACACACACACACATATATATATATATATATAACGAAGTAACCTGACAGATCCACAAGAATTTAAGAAAAAACAAAAAAAAAAAGTAAAAACAGTAAAAGAATTAAAAATCAACCGAACCGAACCGAGTTTTTTAAGACAAGCCCTTCCATTGGTTTATCGTTGGAGGAGATAGCAAAGAATCTACCTGGTTAAACATAACAGCATGTTTGTATATAAAAGCACCCGGTAACAAGAATTCTATGAATATTTACAGGGGATAAGACGCGAAAGCCTATTTATAGCTCAATTATCAGCTACATGGGACAGTTCTGGTACGAATTTTGAGAGCCTAAAACCTATTTTCTTTCTAATTGTGAATATTACTATTTATTACTAATTATTGTTACTGTATATATATATATATATATATATATATATATATATATATATATATATATATATACGTAATTGTTATTGTGAAAACCTACTTTCTTCCTCACTTTGAGCCGGAACTTTCTTTAGGAAGGTACTTTTCTCTCCTCTCATCGTTTTCTCTGCTTGAGCAAAAGCACAGTCGCCTATCCATTCGAGTTCGATCGTTTATTCCTCTCAAGTCTCGGGAATTGTCGCAGTTTGTCTCACCCTCTTTCCCATAAAACCAACCACGTCTATCGCTTCTTCTTCTTCTTCTTCTTCTTCTTCTTCTTCTTCTTCTTCTTTTTCTTTTTCTCCCAGCCCCTGTACGTTGACAGCAAACAGAACAGACTTTCTGCCTTTTGGAGGTGAGGGCATTAGAAGAATTACTACCACATATCGTTTACGTATTAATGTATATATTATCTATTATTCATAGTAGCGGTTATAATATCGTGTTAAATTCTATACTAGGTCTACTTAGTAACTGATTTTCGCCCAGCATATGTGCTGCTTCTTTGAGTTGTCTTACTCTCTACCTTTCTTCTCTGTCTATAATTTTTACTCCGTCTCATAATTGTAGATAATTTTCTTTTTCTCCTCCAGATATGGTGAGCCATACCCGACGTTTCTATCTCTCCACGTATTACGTCTTTTCGGTGTTCTTCTAACCGTACTTTCAGTGGACAACATATCTCACCTTTGTATAGATTTCCACATTTACATGGGATCTTATATCTACAGTTCTTAGTCATGATTATTTTCTGTATGGAACTTTACCCGCATCAAACTGTTTCCGGAGAGTTGAATCGCTTCTGAATATTCTCCTAATATCGTATGGATTACATATTCTTTGAAGTTTTTCCGACAAGCCCTTCATGTAGGGTATACAAACTGTGATGACTTTCGGGGTGGTGTCCTTTGGTGTCTGTTCCAGATTTCTTGGGGCTTATGTCATGCTCACTGGATAGTTGTTTCAGTGGAGGGTGTCTCTCAAACTATCTGGTCCTGAATATGACCTTAAACTATATCCAGTGGTGAGACCCCAGCTTGCGTGCTTTGGGGATTGTGGAGCCACCCTTTAATTGCCATTGCTCCCAGGTCCACTCTGACCCGGAGTGGTAGTACCTGTTAAGGTCCCAACTATGGCTTGAATAGAAATCGACTGAAAACAACAAAGATATTCTATGAAAAAAAATTTTCTTCAAAATCTTTGAGTTTGGAATTAAATAACCTGAAAAGGGTTGATATGCCGTAAAACAAAACCAACCAACCAACCATCAAACTTTCTATCTCCTCTTGCTATACATTGCTATTATTGCATATTGCTTTTGCTCGTTGTTTTTAACAACAGACGATTCCTTTCTTTACATTATGTATATAGTGGGAGTTGACATTTAGGTACTGTCCAGAGAAATATGGTTTTCGGTAAAAAATGGATGGTAACGTTCAATGCTGCCAAGACTAAGCTCGTTTACTTTAATAATTACAAGAAACCTTCTCAACCACCAATAGCTATGGCTAAAGATACATTACCTAAAAGTACTTCGTTCAAACTCCTCGTCATAACGTTCACAGGGAACATGAGTTGGAACAGATACATCGAAAACATTGCCAAGCCTGCTGCGAAGAAAGTGGGCTCTCTCTACCGTGTTAGAAGGTTACTTACGCTTGAAAGTGCCATGTATCCCTACAAGGCCACCATTCGCCCATGTATAGAGTATTGTTGTCACATTTGGACTGGTGCATCTGCTACTAGTCTCTCGCTCCTGGACAGCGTTCAAAAGAGAGTCGCCAACCTGATAGGTCCTGAACTGTCATCTAAGCTTCAACCTTTGTCCCATCGACGAAATGCTGCATCCCTCTGCCTGTTTTACAAGTATTTTAATGGTGGATGCTCCGACGAACTACAAGCCTTTGTACTCCACCCCCTCAACGTAAATGCACCCGACAAACCCGACAAGCAGCAAAGTCCCACCCCACAGATGTAAGAACGACTTTTACTATAATAATCTCTTCTCTAGAACTGGCAGATTTTGGAATTCCCATCGGGGATTCTGCTTCCCCAACTGTACTGGCATGCAGAAGTTCAAGTATAATGTGAACAGACATCTTGCTGCTCAACTCTCTACATAGTATCCCTGTTAGTAGTCCACTACTACTTATGGCCCTATTAGTAGTCCCCTACATCAAAGTGCACTGTGCCTTGTTTGGGGCGAAAATGTATTTTAAAAATAATAATAAAAAAAAAACCCTGGCCAGTGCGGTTCATCAGCACCTCTACATTGTGGAACGATAAAATTGTCGCCATAAATAAAACGACATGATTCGATCTCCCTTGTATCAAAATCGGCTTTTTTTTTTTTTTATTGCAGATCATTTACTTGCTGGTCATTTGTGCATAAATCCCAAGAGCGATAGGAGCCTTCCATCATGTCTGAAAGTGACGCAATATTCAACGAGCGAGATCGGAGATGTGCCGCTGTACAATCCACTCTCTCTACCTATCCAAGTTATGATTAAAAAAAAAACAAACGTTTCCAGCCAATTCGGACGGTTCAATACTTAAGTTGCCAGCCATGGTTATGGTTCTTGATGTGGTTTCAAGTGAGGGCCATATCATGTCACCTCACATCTTCGAAGTCGGCTTGAAAGTCAACAGCAAAGTGTGGAAAATGTATGGCTCCAGCTCCGGACCCATATCGAGGCGGTGTATGAGGCTGAAGGCGGCTGTATTGAATAATTAAGTTATCTGAATTGATTTTTGCAAGAAAAGTTTTAAAATAAAGCTGTAATGTTGTTTGCTTTAGGGATAATAATGATCGCCAGACTTTCCTGTCGGTATATATCAGCTCTCATCACGAAGTATGTAGTTTCTATACGGAAGGTCAACATCTCCATTATATTGCCAAGTACGTTCCTTCAATGAGGCATCCGAAGTTAGCTTGTCATGTATCACTATCAGAATATCATCAGTATCAGTAGGTACTTTTGTGAACAGACTCACTACATCTAGATTCACCATCTGGTTGGAATGAATGAGGGCATTGTTGATTATTTCCAAAAGATGAACTGAATTTTTGACGTACAACGAAGTTTTGCCTATAATTGAAGTGATTATATCTACCAGGAAGCGGCTCAATGGATGGAATGCTGAACCTTGGGCACTGAAAATTGGCCTTAATCGAATACCGTCCTTATGAATCTTAGGGAGGTCGTATAGGTGTAGTAGCTTGCTGTAATGTTGAACTAGTTGGCTTTATTTGCAGGTAGTATTAGGTACTTGTTCTTACTGAGGATCTGTAACAGCTTCCTTTCTGTTTTCAAAGTCGAATTCCTTTTCACTTTACAGTAGACACCAGATTCTACGAGGGGCGTGCAATAAGTAATGCCTCTGACCCACTTCCCATAGCAGTAGAGCAACGAAACTTGGCACAGTTATTAGTCTTTCTCTACATAGGAACCACCCAGAGTTATGCATTTCTCCCATCGTTTGATGCAGCTCTGGAGACCGTTTTTGTAGAATACCCCAGGTTGGTCCTCCAACCACAACGTGACTTCAGAAATCAAGGCTGCATCATCTGGGAAACGCTTTCCTTTCAAAAGCAACTTCATAGCTGGGAAGAGGTGAAAGTCAGAGGGTGCAAGGTCAGGAGAGTAGGGAGGATGGGGAAGGATTTCATAACCACACGCCCGTGCTTCTGATCTGGCGACATGCGAGTTGTGGACCGGAACGTTGTCCTGCAGGAGGAAGGTACCTTTGCTGATCTTGCCCCGCCTCTTGATTTTGATAGCTTCCCTTATTTCCTCAAAAGGGAAGCATAATAGGCTCCTTTAATTGTTGTACCCTTTGCCAGGACATCTGTCAACATTACTCCATCCTGGTCCCAGAAGACTGTGAACATAACCTTGCTAGCGGAGGGCTGCACCCTTGCCTTCTTTGGAGGTGGTGAGTCCAAGTGCTTCCCCTGCATTGCATGGGCTTCGGTCTCTGGATCATAGTGCTGGACTCAGGTTTCATCCTGTCCAATCAGTCTTTTGAAAAACTTTGACTCATCTTCTTTACACATCTCCAAATTCATCCTCGAGCACTCGACGCGTTCCTGCTTCTGGGATGGTGTGAGCAACCTGAAAGAGAGGTCCACAGGTGTGCAATTCTAAGAAAGAATTAACGTTTATGTTTAGGCACAGATAAAGAGTGGGGGCAATTATTGAGTGTTTCTCGCGAATGTTTGGCAAGGGGGGAATATAGATTGGAGCTCATAAAAATCACGATAAAGCAGCGATTTGCTTGCAACGTCTTCTCTGTGAAAAAGAGGTTGCAGGAAAGAGAAAAGGACATTCCCGAATAGGCCACGAAGCCTAGTCAATGCAAGTACTGTCCAGATGTGTCAACAATACTCTATCTGTGAAAGACCTGGGAATTGCATCAGCAGTGAGGATCCAACTATTTTCCAGCGACCTTGGCAACAGATTTGATGTACGTTTCCCATTTCAGATCAGGAGTAAAGGTCAAGCCCAGAAGCTTGTCAAAACATGGAGCCTCACCAAGCCTCCGCAAGGCGAGAGCCATTCATTTCAATTGATTCCAGATGAGGATCAGAACGTTGATGGTGTAAAGATAGAAAACTGGTTTTAAATGCAGTAAAAATAACCAGGCACTTTTCCCCCATTGTACCACATGCTCAATATCAGAAGAGAGAGAATTAGAGAGAACTTGATCGTTTACGGCCTTTGATATGCTTCGTTTTTTTATTATCAGCATAAATATCTACGAATTATCTAAGGATGTGATTTGGAAGATCATTGATGTAGATCAAGAAGAGAGTTGGACCCAGGATGAACCCCTAAGGGACTCCAGCATTAATACTATGAGCTTCTGATTTGTAACCATCAACCACTACACTTATGGACCTATCAGAGAGAAATGATTTTACAATCGAAAAGGCATTTCCAGCTATACCATAGCTGATGATCTTGTGAAGTAGACCTTTATGACATACTCTATCAAAGCCTTTGATATGTCAAGAGCAACTGCCCTAGAAAGGAAGCCTCTATCAAGAGATTGGCTAATCTTATGTGATATAACCGTAAGCACATCTACTGTAGATCTAGCAGAACGGAAACCATATTGCATGTCACTAAGAAGGTTATTTTTGATGATGTGTTTCATTACTTCTCTATTTGACACAGATTCTAGTAACTTATGACGCACAGGAGACTTATTGGTCTGTACTTAGAGGGAATGACTGATCACCTAAATTTATAAATACAGGGCATACTAATGGGATTTTTCAGGGTGTTGGGAAGCAATTCTCCTTAAGACAAGTTTAAACAGCTTTGTAAGTATGGGAGCTAGTTCTGGTTGAAGCTTTTTCAGTACTATAATTGAAATACCGTCAGGGTCAGTTGCTTTACTGGAATCAAGATTTTTGATTAGCTTGGCAACATCACGCATACATATTTGTATGTCGCACAGTGTGTTTTCTGATACAGCAGGAAATTCTGAGAGTTTGCGGCCTTGGTCGTATAGGATAGAGTTAGCTGCAAAGTACTTGGCAAAGAGTCTGGCTTTATCTGATGCAGACAAGATTACCTCAGATCCATTGATGATAGTTGATATAGCACACGTTTCTGTTCAGGATTCTGTTTGCTATTTACCAAAACTGGTGGGAACCAACCGCTGCTCAGCTAGTTTGGATTTGACGAACTGAGTATACAACTCGCTCGCATTCTTTATTACTCTTTTACAGTGGTTGCTGGCAATCCTGAAAGTGGATTTAGTCTCAGTACATCTGTTACATTGGAAACAATGGAAAAAGTGATTTCTGTGCGCAATTGCAGCAGCACTTTCCAGAGAAAACCACGGCTGGCTGTTAGGTTTTTGTTGGAGTTTTTTTTAGGGTATAAAACAGTCTATACCTACAATTAAACATTATGTAGAATCTGATACTATAGAGGACACATCCTTTTTAAACATGGAACGCAGAGGTAGATCTGATATAAATATATATAGGGAAGCTATCTCAGTCAGCAATAGAGTATCTATCTAGGTGCGTCTGGGGACTTATTATATTTCGTTTTTATTTTAACTGATACAACAAAGTCGTATTTTCTTTTTAAATACATAGACAAATGGAGGTTTAATATGAATATCAATACATAAAACCCCAACATTTATAGGAGTATAGATAGATACTATTAGGCTTGAAACGGTTACGATTCTCTAGCATTCGTCGATAAGCCCACATTCGTTTCTTTCATGGAATCCAAATCGTCCAAAGTTGTTTCTAATCTCAATATAATTTAAACTACACAGTACGAGCTCTGTGTTATTTGAATTATCTGCACTGAGCGAAAGTATATTACCCCCGTGAATTAAACGAAACATTTGTCCAGTTGACAGGGCTATTTCGTGAGATTTTTCGTTTATCAAATGTTTTCAAAATGATTTTCAAGAATTAATTATATAATGTTATAAATTGAATTTAAAAAATTCTTCATGTTGCAATATTTTAAGATATAAATTTATTATATTTTTTACTAGAATATCTTGTCTTTTTCTTTTCCAATTTAACAACTAGTCCTTTACATTTCCATGTTTAATCTTAACCATATTACTTTTCATGCTCACATTTTTCTATTGTAATCTATGATTTTTCCAGGCTTCCAGTAAATTCACTTGTTCTTTGTTTAATTTCAGTATTTTTATTTGCCACCATGAACATAACATACACATATGTAATAATACTCCCCCCAATTATCGCCCCTTTCATTTTTTAAATTCTTTTTGTTTCACTTGTTACTTCTCTTTTCGCGAGAGCGGTGAATTGGTAGCAACAGTAGTCGCTGAAGCGACGTGGTTTCTATGGAAACCAATCATATAAAATGTCGCTAACCTCCTTACGTTTTTTAAATGATTTTGAACACCAGTAAATTCATCATGACTTTTGCTTTACTGAACGAAAATTGAGAAGGTGATTTATAAACTGCAATAATTGTTTGAAATTTGGTTGAAAAAATGATTGAGCAATGAAGTTCTTAACGACTAAAGCTGCCACTTTACCATATATTCAAACACTACTATGGTTGAATGAATGATATATATATATAGTGTTTTAAAATAGTTTTGTACTATTAAAAATTTATATGTATATATATATGTGTATGTATATATATATATATATATATATATATATATATATATATATATATATGAATTATTTTAGAATATGCGTAACATTGGTTAATAAGAGAATGATGACGGTTTACATGTACTACTCTTATTAAAAATAAATAACTATTTTTAAAGCATTCATTTACAAATGCATTTATCAAATTAATTCCTGTTGTTTTTTTTTTAAAGTGATTGCAGCGTAAGTGCTTGGCATTGGATAACGAAAAATGATCAATGCTAGTCCGAGAATTCCATAGAAGTTTTGCGGAAACTTAATAAATCTAATTTTCTGCTTCACGTACTGTATTTGATAAATCTCTCGCTAATCGATTACTACTTCACACAGCTTTTCAATCCCTTCGTGAAGGAGAAAAACTTGCAAAACATCCAGCTGAAAATACTATGTGCTTTCCTTACAAAGATGATCGTCACATATGAAGCTCGAGTGCAACTCGAGGATAAGGATGAAGGTATGGAAATTGTTATCACTTGAGAGATGAAGAACCTTATGAGAGGATTAGAAATTAATTTTTGCTTAATGAAGATCGCTCCAGACAAGACATGAAGCCATTTGACGCAAGGAGTTGAAATACTAGTTCATGATTAAAACTAACTAACCACAGTGTAACGTGGCTGTTCCTCTTTACTTTCATCAAAATTAAACTGGAAATAAATAAATAAAATCCGAGTCAGCATTTTCTCTTTTTTAACAGAAGCATTTATTACCGTTAATTTCTGTACCACTTGAAACATTTTCTCGCTCTCATATGAAAATTTTTCCAGATGGCGTTTCTATTTCCTCCGACCGCATGCCGGTCACAGCTGTTCCAATATCGTCCTCGTTATTTACACGTCCATTTTCTTCGACGCCGTCTTTCTTCTTCGCCGACCACGCGCTGTTCTTTTTTTTTCCTTCAGACGCCAGCTCACGCATACTTCCTAATTTGCATGTCTTTTTTTTTCTTACAGCTGTTGCTGGTATTTTCCACCGCCAATTATACGCGCTCTGTTACATTAGGTGGATAGATACTTACCAAGAACACCACAATTCTTATAGCTTATGGAATGTGAGAACTGCAATGACAAAATAAGGGAAGCGATAGTCACGAGGCTTCTTAAAGTAAACCTAATGTTAACTTTCTATTCTCTTTAAATTTATAGAATTGATCGCGTTCAAATAATTGCGGATGAAATAAAAACAAAGAAGAGAGGCTAACATCTGGATAGCAAAATAATATAAAACCTCGTTTTTTTTTCAAATATTTTCTGATATGGTAAAAACTGTTGCATTGCTAGTTCTAATTTCGATTAATAATTAAGGAGCTAAAAGAAAATACTATTTCAAAATAAAATCCAACTAACGATAACTGTTAGGTGGATAAGTCTTGACCTAGAAAACAGCAATTATCACACCTTTGTCTTTACTCAATGTGAGGATGAAAAGGACAAAATAAGGGGAGCAATATAACGTTGTACACGTTCACACACGGGACCCACACGTTGCATGCAGTTAAGTGCTGCAGTCAAGGAACATAGGACAAGTAATTACTCGATTTTTTCTTTTCATTATAACGACATTTATTTTCGTATTCTCCCGCCGCACGTGACTTCTCGTTACGGTTATCACGTCACTCGCGTGATTCTCTTCTTTAACGTGCTCTCTTTTTTATGGTCCTACCGCGACCACATTTCGCTCACTGCTCTGTATTTGCATATAGCCGCCATACTCTGTTACAGCAAGAGCTGCTGAAAGTAAACTCAAAGTGCACTGTCTATTCTACTTAAAACGGAGGCTTTTCATGAAAGGAGTCTGCTGTTATTAGATTTGAAGAAAATCATATTGTAATCCTCAAGTGATAATGCGTTCTACAGTCAGAAAACCATTGACGCTAGCATAAGGAAAAAGAAAGGATACATGTTTTGTTCTAGTAGAGAGGTATGATGGTAGGTGTATTTGCTAATGAGTCGGTAGACTGAGGTTAAATCTATCGCAAGTCATGCCAATGACTTAAAAAATGGGTACTTGATGCATCCTTGCTAAACACTTATCATTGTGATGGGATAATCAAGGGCAAGTGAAGAACCTGTGAATGGAGTGGCGTCCTTTCTTACGTCTCGATGTGGAAGAACATGAAAATGGAGCCTTAGGGTTGCCGACGTTTATAGTCGGTCAATTAATGTTTTTAAGCAGGCAAATTCTTGCTGTGGATGTCTTACAAAATGGATTGGAGACCAGAGCTCAGTCAGACAACGTCATTAGAAATAAAAACATATCAGAGAGACTAGCAGTTGCATATCAGAATAATAGTCAACCTTATTTTGCTTTCAAATATTTTCTGATGTGGTATAAAGTGTTTATTTCATTACTAGTTTTATATCAAATAATAATGTTTTTTCTCTGATTCATAAGTATTTAATATTAGAGCTTATAAGTAGGACTGTGACAACAGAATAGTCTTCTCATTCTTTTGACTCTGTGGTATATATCCGACACAGTTAGACACACTTAATCAACCGAGAACCACATTCGTCTATATGAAAACATATAAGATATTAACGGATATATACTCAATCGTCAAAACAATGAAAAGAATATGCTATTGTCACAGTCCTACTTATAAGTGACAAGTGACATTATACAGCATAATCACTTTGACACACCGATTCCCGTCAGATCACTGACCGTAAGCAACGTTAAACCTGGTCAGTACTAAAACGGGTGACCATTTGGAAATTCCAGGTCCCGTATATGCTTTCCGCTTATCTCGGTATTGTTTCCAGTCAGTCCTGGGCCTCTCCTTGCCACTGGCCCCAAGCAGTACCGATTCAGGACAGGGATTTCGCAAGGCTTGCCTCGCAATTACACGTGCAACTAACTTTACAGGGGTGTCTATTGTCTTTTGAGACTGAACGGAAGTATCGATCATTGATAAGTGACATTCTGCGTTGGACAAATCTTATAACTACAAAATCCATATATATTCAAGAAGTGTGGGCCCATCAAGTGACGGGTATTCTAGCAAGTACAGATACTTTTGAAAATGAGTTTCTTGGAAACGATAACAACGTGTTTGTATTTTAGCGCAGCCTGCCATTTATCTCATTACTGACTTGTGGACGGCCCAAAACATGACGTATAATGGACGATGTCGTGTCTGACTCACGACTGGTGATGAGCACGTGTCGGCCAATGATTTCTATGAGGAGAGCATTGCAACATGTGTTCTCTGAGGTCATTTGGATCAATGACATATGTGTAGTAAACACGATCGTTGATTGATGGCGGCCTCGAAGAAGAAGCGTGCGCACTGGGGAAAACAAGACAAATAACAGATAATAAAAAATATGGTAAACAAACAAAAAAAAAAGCAGACGAAAAGTAAAAAAAGAGAAAAAGACAATGATCATAACGAATATGCTTTAGGTCGGTTCTTCATTTAACTAATTGCGACGTTTACCTTGTGGAACTACACGAAGCTATGGACAAACAAAACAGAGAGAATATCGAAAGTAACTAGTATAAGGTTATAATTTACCTCATCTTCAGAAGGTTAGGCACAAGGCCATGTATGGTTTTGAAAATCCGGCGCACTAGGTGAAATACACTCTGGCCTATAAAATATACATAAACTGTCCCATCAGCATTCTTCGGTGGGGGCGTCGCAGATATTAGTGTATTATTTGGATTAATCAGAATACTGTTATCATTTTGAGACTTATTTTCATAACGTTTCAGTAGATATAATCGCTGACTTTCTTCGGATGTATCGTGTTGAACTTCTGAATCTGTAAGGGAATTCGAACCTTTTATTTGATTGACAAGAGTAACATGCTCTCGTTCCATCTGTCATGATCAGGTAAAAGTCACTTAACACTGAATTTTACAAAGCACTTTATGCGTTACGCCAAAACTAACCCCTTCTCATAGAGCATGTGAAGCTTGAAAGGGCTGACATCTTAGGGCTAATCAGAACTATACCTTAGCCGAATAGCAATAAAACTACCGTCTACCTGATTATCAAGGACGTATCTCCGACTGATACAAAACAACACCTACTCAAGCTGCGCCAGTTATCAAGCTAAACAGCTTAACGTTTTTAGATAGTTTGCTTTCTTAAATTGTTCACTCTTATTAGTTTGGTTTGTCTATATTACGACGTTGTTTATTGTTGTTAAATACCGAGAAAATATTTATTGTAAACAATTAACTTTATAAAATAAATTGAACACAAGTTGCTATTTTGAGTAAAGCTGCAAGGACATTGTTGTATTATGTCTTTTTTCAAGGTGATTACTATTTGATTTGTATAATAATATGACTGATAAAATTTTTAATTATATTATTTTAATAGCAAATCTAATATAAACTATTTGGTATTGTAACCATAAAATATGTGTGACCATATAAACATAGAAAAAAGGGGGAAAGGTCGTCTCTATTGACAGAAAGGACATGTTCATCCTCGGAACTTTCTTTTGGGGGATACATTTTCTGTTGACACCGTATTCATTGTAACAGCGTATCTGCTGCTGAATCATTATCACGTAGACTTTTTTCCCAGAATGCACCGTATTCAATGTAACAGCTATCTGCGGATAGATATTTATAACATAGTGAACTTTTCTACAGCAACACCAATTTCAAGACTTATATTTAGTAGCAAAACACTATACCTGATATGTGTCGTACTAAAAATGTACGTCTACTTTATGTCCGTCTAATTCTGCTGCTGCTGATGATTATGAAGCAACTTCTTTAAAGCCACTTCCGGTTTCCATAAAATACCGAGATGTGTCTTTCTTTCGGACACTTTACGGGTCCACACTATTTTGTATGGTATAAAAAAAAAACTTTCGTAATCACGAAACCGACGAATAAATTTACAATTTGCTTACATCTGTTGCAATGTCAACACGCTCGATTTTCATTAGTTACGACGCTAAAGTGTCCCGACTTCGTCAGTTAGCAGGATAAAATAGGTTAACTTTCTCTGATTCAATGCAAGAAAAAGATTTAGTTTCTAGGCGTTAGATTAGCAGATTTGACTGCTAACACGTTCTAACTTTTATTAGGTAAAAGGCATTCATAAAGTATATCTATCAAGTATAAAGCGAAATAAATAAATAAATGAAACCTTTGATTGCTAGAATATGAGAATAGCTTGACGCAGTATAGCATAACGACTTCATTATAGTTCTGCGAAATTATTGGAAATAAACTAGGCGGTTTAAAAGGGCGATCTATCAATATTACATTCGAATAATTTCGCGTCACTTTTGATCTAGAATTAAGGAAAACTATACATCAACTTGAAAAATACTCTAAAGAATAAAAATGCAGGTCTTTTATTATAAACAAATATAAACAACAACATTCCGCTTACAGTCATCTTGTGATACATATTTCGTAGAGTTAAGGGTTCGGCATTCTACCAACTGCGATATCGTAATCACTACTTATAGCGGTTCAAATCATATCGAATTTGAATGGAATTTTTCATTTATTTAGTTTTTTTTTTTACAATACTAATAACTAATAACCGAGAAGTCTTCATTATCTTGCTGCAGAATATTGCATTAACATTATATATATATATATATATATATATATATATATATATATATATATGTGTGTGTGTGTGTGTGTGTGTGTGTGTGTATTGTAGCCAATATGTAGTAGTGGACCGCCGGTACTGCCCAATCGTAGAAGTGATTTTAAAGTAAAAAAAAAAAAAAAATGACCTCGGTGCTATCAGTTAGAATCGAAACTTAAACATACATCTCTCCAGCCTTATTCGGTACCGTCTGATCCTTGCGCATATAAGACATAAAATTGCTTTGTTAATGATATACATTTTTATTTGCGCATGTGTAGAAATAAAACGTTTAGTCGACTTATGCCTGCGAAGTTCCAGTTTTTTAATTTTGATACCTTATCAGCTTTGACACCGAGAAAACATCCCGACTAGCCAGTAGTATAAGAAACCTCAATGTATTAACAACGACGAAATAGCAGCTTTTCTCTTCTTTTACCAAAGATGAAAAGAATGGTGTAGATTTGATACCATTTCGAAAGATATTGAATCAACAAGAAAAGTTTTTACTTACTAAGAAGTAAGTCAAAAGTTTATACATAGGTCACTAACGACATAAATGAGCATCTCGTCTTTACAAATAACTATTTGATCACTATTTGATTCTGAGTGGCATCTTTGTTCGTTGTCTTCTTCTGCTCTTTTTTTCCGGCGATTTTTCCTCATTAAATGTCCGAAGAACTAGTGATCTACTGTACTCTGCCGTACGCATAACTTCTTCATTTGTCTGCCTTCCTTTCCATTCGTATAACTCACTTCAAAAATATATTTCCGATCATTCCAATGACTTTCAGCCGCCTTCGTTACTGTCCAACATTCGCAACCGTAAAGGAGAATTGACCCTATGTACGTATTCAAGATTATGATTTTTGTATTCAGTTTTATGTTTGTTTTGTAAGATGCACTCCACGCTAAAGAAAGCGGATTCTGCCATCGCTATTCTTTTCTTGATTTCCGCATCACTCCTACCATCATATGTAATAGTACAACCCAATTGTCTAATAATCTTACCTTAACGTTTGATATTGCAATTTGGTACTCCCGCGTTCTTGGAAATAATCATGCATTTTCTTAGCATTAAGTTGCAGCCCATTTCCTCTCTCTTTCATCAGTCACTGTTATCAGTATTCATTGCAATTCGTCTTCGGAGTCTGCAATGAGAACAGTGTCATTCGCATGCCTTAAATTATTGATGTTACAACCTCCAACACTAACATCTTCTTGATTTTCAATTTTACGTAAAATCATTTCGCTGTAAATGTTAAAGAGGTCAGGCGAAAAAAAAAATCACACCCTCGTCTTACTACCCTGCAGATTAGTCTGTAGCCGCTGCAATCATTGCCGACCTTGATGGCCGCTCTCTTCCCCCGACAGAGGTTTCTGAGGATACTAAAGTTTTTTTCAGTCGATGTTAAGCCGACTCAAAATGTCGAGCAAATCCCATGTTCTTTATTCTGTTCATAAGCACACGAAGAAGAACCTCAGTTATGTGTTTTCTTAGGATGATTGTATTGTGTTATTCAATTTGTTGTATCTGGTTTCTTAGGAATGTAAACTAACTTTTTCATATATGCTGTTGATCATTTTCGTGAGCGTTTTGAGTTCCAATCCCCGGCAAACCCGCTTAGGAACAAAATCACACCTCTTCACCGTTGAGGTCCCTAAATGGCAGAAAGTTTTCTACTCTAACTGCTTCTTTCCTAGAACGGCTAGACTTTTGAATTTCCTTCCTACAATCTGCTTTCAAAACTGTACTGACATGCAGAAGTTCAAATGCAACGTAAATCAGCATCTAAACTGTTATTAAGCCTGGTACCAATTAGTAGCTCATTACGTCCTTATATGCCTTATTTGGGGTGAAAGTGAGTAAAAAAAAAGAAAAAAAGAAAATAACAAAGAGCAGCAACCAGCTCGATCGGAAAGTTTTCGGTTCCTAGTGCTTTCCCTCATTCCATTTTTCTTAAAGAACAATATACTACCTCTTGGAGTATCAGGAGACTTTCATCACTTTTTTGTATTTCGGGTGATGAATCTCTCTAATCGTAGTACAGCTCTTCTATATATTCGGCCGATTGGTTCAAAATACCTTAATTTTTCCATGATAATGTCACTAACTTTGGATTTTATGCAACCAGTTTTGACTGTGTCCCTTTTGCCAGTAAGTTTTGTATCTTCTTGTGGACGCGTTTGATGTCGATTTTTGTGTTCTTTTCGATTTCAGCGCAATGAAGATTTATCCATTGCTCCTTTGCTGCATTACAGTTTTATTTCCAATAGTTTGTCTAGTTCTTTGTAATGTCTTCTGTCGCCTTTCGCTTTCCTTCTCTCTTTCATTATATCTAGAATCTCTGGTTTCATCTATTTCTTGTCTTCTTTTCGTTTTGTGGCAGGTATATGTTTTTGTCTGCCTCACTGGTAGTCTTTCCTTAATTGTCACATTTCTTCCACTTTTGTTAGTCTATTTTTGACATTAATTGTGTATATCTGACTGATGTCCTGTTTATTTATTTTAAAGTTTTGCTGTTCTTTTCGATTTCTGGAGCTTTACAGTCTCAGTCTCACTGACACAACTACTGAGTTATGATCGTTTTCACAGTCTGCCCCTGGCATAGATTCGTACGACGATACAGTTCAGGAAGCGTTCTTGTATCAAGATATAGTCAATCTGGTTTCTGAGTCTGCTATCTGGGCTTTTCCAATATCTTTACTGGGATCGTTCTTAAACCACATGTTCATTACTGCCTTCTGTTACTTGCACCATTTAATTAACCGTCCACCCCTTTCGTTTATCTCACCTATTTCAAACGGAATAACAGTAGCGGTTTCTCTTTTTTCACCAACATTTAAGTTTAAATTTCCCATAGTGATTCTGATGTGTTGGATCTTCATTTGTTTTATTGCACTATCAATAAATTCATAAAACGTTTCCCCCTCTACATCGTCCTTGCCTTTACTAAACGCGACTATATAACTGATCATCCAGAAGCCGTTCATAACTTTTCGAAGTTTCAGTATCCAAGATAATTCTTACTCGTCTCTGATGTAGATTTCATTCCCGACTAAATGATTCTGTAGTTGTCGGATATAATGTAACCTACTTCCTTCCATCTTATCTACGAAAGCCCAAGAATGCTCAATTTTATTCTTTCCATTTGTTGCTTCACATTGTCTAATTTTTCTTCTTGGAGGAGGGTTTATATATTCCATGACTCGATTGTAAGATTGGTTTTGTTGCTGGCAGTCATTGGTTGCCGATCGGGTGACACCTGCTACATTGATTTACTACCAAGCAAAGAATTTCCAGCATAGCTGAAACTCCCATTAACATTGACTGAATTTAGAACATTTTGTCTCACCATGATGGTCTTTGCAAAATGATTACCTATAGTAAGTTGCAATTAGTTGCTATAGGAACAGTGACCTTATAAAGCAGGAAGTCTTAGCCTAAATCAGTATCATCTGCTTAACACAAAGGAAGGTTAACTAGTTTCTAAACATCCAGTAAACTGTTCAACAGTCAATCCATCAGTTGCCTGCCGTGTTCCACGATCCCAGATTAGGAAGCTGTGGGTACTCGACCTTACCCAAGAGTCTCCCAAAGGATAGCGGAGGGCAGTAACAAACTTGTAAAAAAATAAAATGGAAACGATGTTTCCCGTATAACAGAAAAATAAGAAAACACGCCATATACACATCCTTAACACTCAATACTTACAGTTATTACTAAAGTGTCGTCCAAACCAAAAATACATATATTTGTTCATTTTAAATAATTATATGTTTTATCCTAGTGAACAAACTCTTTAAAATACGTAATTCCACTAAAAGAGTAACAAAAGGCCTTCACCGTGGTGTAATTCAGTTTTCTCTCGTACCCCCAAATCATTGCTAACGTTTAATCATTGATTAACTTCTTCGCATGTAGCCGATTTATTATTTGACATCCTCAAGGCCTTAACATATTTAAATTTGAGTTCAGCACCATGCAAAACTGCTAAATAGAAATACACACAGAAGATTTGGAATAAATGTGGTAAAATAGTCTCAATGGAGTGTTTTTATTAGCCCTAAAAGAGCCCCTGAGGCACAACCAACAGTTATCGTGAAGTATAGACAAGTAAAATTATATAAAAATCAGTAAGTTACAACTTTTCAGAAAGTTTTATAAAAATCTAAGGCATCGATTTTTTTTAATAAGCACAAAAGTGCCAATCTTAACTATTTTAAACCGAGAGGCACCCCGTAGAGGGGCAACCGGAGTTTTCCCGGAGTATCCGTACTGTTACATTTTTACTCATATCATGTTTAATGTTTGTGCAAAATTTCAAAGTATTTCAAGGCGTAGTTATTGTAGAAAAGTGCGGTCAGACGAACGGACAAGGGTGAATTTAAACATTCACCCTTCTTTTTGTCGTGGGATCAATTAAACAAATCTTAGAAAACGCCGAATTTCGCTCTTATATTTAAAAATAAATACTTTCAAATATTACTACTGATTTGGGGCATATAAGACCATTTTTTCTTTAAAAATAAACCATTGTAACACTTTTTATCTTACATTTTAAGATCTAGACCGAAAATATTTTTGGAAGATTAAACAATATAATTTTGAAAAGAATAAAAGGAGGGAGATGCTTCTACAGAATTTGAACCTTACCAGATCGAATTTTTTAAAAAATAATCCAAAACATAACTTAGGCTTAGTTTACAGTAAGGGTTAAAATAACATTGCGGGTGAAACTCGAGTCTTGGATTTCCGGTTCGTTGTCTGTTATGGCTCTTGTGGGCTGCGACGTTGTTTGGCTGAGAAATTTATTATATATAATCTCTCACATTCTGAAAATCACACACACACACACACACACACACACACACACACACACACACACACACACACACATATATATATGTATATATAGTAAAATGATTTATAATTTTGAATTAAAAATCAGTTTCAAAAGGAAAACAAACAAAATCAATAGATTGTACGATCGTTTCGGAAACGATGTTTTTATTGAAATAGACAATATGTCTTGAACAATAATTTTATATATATATATATATATATATATATATATATATATATATATATATATATATATATATAATTTTCGACAGAAATAAAAATCTCGTATTCGGAGAATTATTTTTACATTTTCTTTTGTACGCAAATTCTAATTTATATTCACTGTGTAATTACCTATGAGAATATGATCGTAAAACAAACAGGCAATATGTTTTTTTATACATTAATAGCGATATTGCTGGTACATGTCATTTTAAATAATTGTATTTGACATTCCTATTGCTAATATCTTGATAGAATAGGCCAGCTCTAATAAATATTAATAATCAATGTTTTATTGGTGTTTTCAATGGAAGTAATCTTATTGTTTGCAGATATTCGGTTGTCCTTCCGTGCGAAGAGAGACAGGTGGTTTATGTTCCGCTGTGCGTGACAATCAAGTTGCCATGTTAAAATTATGCATAGAAAACAAAACAAGCAAAAAATAAAACAACAAAAAAACAATTGTCGATTTTCTTCCATCTTATTTTCCTCCCAATTTTAAAATTAAAAATGGCGATGTGAAATAGGAAACTACCACAAAAAAAAGAAAAAAAAAGAAGCAATTTATAATTTAAGGAAATTTGGGTGATGGAAACGCGACATAAGCATCTATCTATCTATCTATCTATCTATCTATCTATCTATCTATCTATCTATCTATCTATCTATCTAAATATTAAACTGAGGATAAATTCAAAGAGAGATGTGACTATGTATATATGTATTGAAGTTTCTATATATATCAAATTTATGTTAGACTTCTCCATCTTAATTTAATACACTATCTTTAGTCCAGTGTTTATTCCCAAGTAACTACCACGAAAAAACGAGCAATTTATGGTTTAAGGAAGTATCTATAATGGAAACAGCACAGAACCATTTATGTCTATCTATCTATCTATCTATCTATCTATCTATCTATCTATCTATTAAGTAAAATAAGACTCACAGACTTAGAGGTGTGAGTCTGTGTATAAGTTTCTATATATCTCAAATTTATGTTAGATTACTCTATCTTAATTTCATACTCTATCTACTATGATTCAATGTTATTTCCCAGTTTACACTGTAAAATAAAGCAAAAAAAGTGGTTGCATAATAAATGTGCTCATAAAATGTTCTGACTCGAGCGTACTTGTTGCCAGAACTTATTTTGTCCCTTCTTTTAGCCGATAACAGTACCAGAAATCTTATTTAAAATGGAGGCTTTATGGGAAATATCGATATTTCTCCAATATTAAGCATTCAAGAAAGTGAAATATATTTAACCAAGAAAAAAATAAAGATCGAAGTAGAAATTAGAATCACCTAATGACGTCTGCGTCACCAGCTTTGTCGAGTTATCATTTCATTAGTCTGATGGCCGTCAAATCTAGCAGAAGACATCACGTTATCATTCGATGGAAATTAGGGCATTTCTTGACTTCTACCATCTACTCCTGAAACATTTTAGCGAGTTCGTTGCTTACTGTTGCTTCAATCTACTGTCTTTATTTTATCATTCTATAATGAGAGACAATAGCAATAACAGAATTGAGGAGGCGATGGTTACAGCTGGTTTAAACTAACAAATTAATAAGAAACTAAACAATCACTTATTAGGTTGACATACCTATATATTTTTGAAGCATACACCACTTGCATTCAAATTAGATTAATGAATTTTTATCAGTTTATACATCATTATAATGTAACGAATCCCGCAAAAACATACGAGGGGCGCGATTTAGCATATAAGGGTCGTTTCAAAAGTAAAGCATCCTATCTTTTTTACTCAAAAAGTTGAAGAGCAACAAAGACAGGGGTTGTACTATTAAAACGAGCGACATATTGTGCTAAACAATGTGTTTACCTTACTTAATCTCGACCATTCTCAATGCACTTTTGCCAGGAATTCAATCACGCATCTCTGCTTCCGACATATGTCTATGGCAGGGGTTGCTTTCTTAGAGTCTCATACCGCCAATATGTGCGACAGAGAGATTAAACTTTTAGGTCATAAATGCATAAGTTGAGTCATAATAACAATGTAGTTTGAAACCCCTTCTGATCCATTCGGCCGAATTAAGAAATAAGAGCCATTACTTTCGGAACGCCCTTTTGTATGTGTAAGAAAACGACTGCTTATGTGCTACCCTAATGAAGCTAAAATCTACGCAAAGTGTATCTTTTAATAATGAGTTAGGATTATATTATTTTGGTACACTCACATTTGTAAACATAACAACACGGTTAACATTGTCACTTTGTTTTGAACAAAAAATAAAATTAATCGTTATCTTTAATGTAGGGAAAATTGTATTGATTTCGAAAAGGAAACAGCCACATGTCTGCCTGTTTTCTAAAATCCAGCTACTTAGCAATAGAAAAACAAAACAATTTTGACGTGTAGCTGATTTTATGCTTAACGGTTACGCGAAAGTAACGTGATTTCTTGCCGTTTGTATGCAAATGAGATGACTTTGGTTTGCATAAGACGAAGCCGTTTGAGGAACGTGGGAGTTCGTTTGAAGAAGGCGAGCTGTGCATTCACACCGCAGTGGGGCGTAACGGATTATTTGCTTGAGTGAACACAAAAGAATAAGCAGATGAAGAAGAAAACTACAGCTGCTCATTGCTGCAACAAAGTACATCTAATTAAAAATCACGTCCTTGTCTATATGTTACATAGGAAGGGGACATACTCCAGTATTTCCATAGATAAGTTTGAAAATGATATTTGGAAAAGGTTAAAATCGAACCCAGTAAGAAAGGCTAAAAAAAATACAAATTGAAATCCTAGGAATGCAGAACGATTGCTATTGTTCTTGGAAATAACTAAATATTATTTAAGTCAAAGTTTTATACGATCATTGAAGTTTAGAAATAATGATGAAATAAATAGATTATAAATGAAACAATGCATTTAGGATTTTTTTTTGTTTTCCAAGAGCGTGTTTGGACATACGTAGGTGAAATCAACACGAATGAACTGCATGTGTCGAAGAACACCTCCGACGTCATAAAATGGAAATGTCCAATATACTGAGATGGGTTCGAGACAGAGAGAGTTAGTAGGAGTTAGAAGACTCAGAGAGAGACGAGTCGATCAGACTGGAAGTTGACGCCACTTTGTAGGCGTGAGGGGGGATAGGACAATGTAATCGTAAAGGCTTGAGTTCCTGATTCATCAATCAGCTGGTAGAATAAAAGAATCATCATATATTTGTAAACTCGTCTTCGTCGTCGTCATTACAAAAGTAAATGTGTTTTATTTATATCTGTAACTGAACTTTGTGCAACACCCCTCCAAGTATTATATATGTGTCCCCACCACCGTAATCAATAATGACTCTCCTCTCTATCTCTTTAACAAGAACTGTCTCATAATATCTCTCAGCTCCGTATTATAATATGATGAAAGAAATATAATTACATACGTCATGATGTACTAAGAATATAAATGTCTCCTTCACTTGTTATTAATGTAACCCGTCATCTGTCATCTCGATATACACTTACCTTATGTACATACATGTAAACGCTCTGATATATATATATATATATATATATATATATATATATATATATATATATATATATATATATATATATACTTTAATATGAATCGGCAACACAACATGTACACACGTCATCATCTAATAATCTCTCTATATAATAATTTGACTGCAGAAATTCCCATCTGGACCAAAGTATCGTAGGTTTGCAACAACAGATGCCAAATACAAATTCAATGCATCGAGCCTATTAGTCACTATCTTATGCAACTTTCGACCACCATTATATACACGTCCATTCGTGATAATAAAATGCTGCATTACATCCTAGGAGCGACACAGTCACAATCGCAACATCTTCAGAGGAAGTAGTTCCAGTTTCACTCTCTCTAAATTTTTCGTTACTAATCTATTATATAAATCTACCTGTTTGTTTAAATGTATGTATGTATGTATGTATGTATGTATGTATGTATGTATGTATGTATGTATGTATGTCTGCCTTAAACCTTTGACAGAAGCGATGGATTTTCACGAAATTGGTATCGTTTTGAAGCTTGAACCTTTGGACGACAAATATCGAAAAATTGGCTAAAACATTAATTCCTTCTACCTCAACTGGGCAGTTTTCTACAAGGAGGGCCGCTTTTTTTTTTGCTTCGCCATTTTTGCACGTCATCGTATTGGTTGAAATTACTTTACTAATTTCAACGGCCTGAACCTCCGGTCGCATCAGGGAGTCGGGGCAACAAGTCAGTTTTTCTTTCACTTTCTTTTCCGCCTTCACGTCACCGGTTCGAGCCTACCAGCCTGCTACAAATTTTTTTGTCTTAATACATACCCCCATAGTAAGTGCAGAAAGCTAGGTCCCGCAGCAAGGAGTTGTACGGGAAACGAACCAGGGGAGTAAATTATAGCGCCAGTATTCTCCCCAGATCATAGACAAATAGGGCGCTACCCACAGTGAGAGTACGCGTGAACGGGTGTGAACGCTTTGCGCTCGTAGACACAGGGTGCACGCAGACTCTCGTGCGCAAGGTATGCTATGACGCATGGGACGAGAAGAGGATTCCAGTACTGATAGTCGGCGGTGACACGCTAGCCTCTTGTGGAGTTAGTGTCATTCGTACACGTGTCGGTGATGGGCCTACAATAACCGTACGAGCCCTGCTTGTGAGCGGGGGCCTTCTTGGTTATGACCTGCTGTTAGGAATGGACGTTATCAAAGAATTGGGTGGGGTCCGTATTGATGGTGAGGGTAGGCCACATTTCTCTAACGCCTGCCTTGCTCTGGGTGCATCCATGAAACAGGAAGTAGCCGGAGAGAGAGTGAGGAAAAGGGATGTCGTATGGATCAAGAACCCGCGAGGCAAGTGCACGACAAGGTATGGAATCCGGCGAATCACTGAAATAATCAGCCCACAAACGGTGCGGGTCGACAGCGTGCCCCGTCATGTTAAAGGCATACGGTTAGTAATGCAACCATCACTAGACGACACGATATGAAATGACTATAAAGTAATTATAAATATGAAATGACTATAAAGTAATTGGATATGAAATGACTATAAAGTAATTGGATAATATGGTAAAAGAATTAAGAAATATTTAAAGTGAGTATAATATATAAGAGTAAATCGAAATATATGTAAGTAATAATAAAAAACAAACAATAAGATGTTCCAAAAAGGTCAAAAATAAAAAATAAAATAAAACATTTATTTAAGTTCCAGTGAAATCTTTAGAGTAGGGTCTCGAAAAGCAAACAATATTGCAAATGTCTATAAAACGAGCAAAGTAATAATGCGTTATATATTCGGTGTTAGACGAATCTTATTCAGTACCACAAAAATAATGCATCATGAAAGAAAGTTTTAACCAGTAACAGGGTATGGGGTTACGATAGGCTTTAGAATGTTTTGGCTTGTTTTAAATGTAGCGTGATTTGGGGGGTTTTATGTAGACAACTTCAAGTATTTTAAGCTTTTTAAAACTGACATTTTTCTGGCAGAATTATGTTGTCATTCATTTTGTCTTATCTAAAATAAAAAAAATTCTAGTTTTTCTGAAGAGTATATGCACTTAAAAGAGACGGTATTGACATAATAATAACCATTTGTTTCTGCATAACGAAACGGATCTGTAAAAAAATTACCGAATTTTAACATGCTGGAGAAGCTGTTGTGCATAGAAAAATAAATATATGGATATTAGAATCTAACTTAACTTCTATTTTTTATATATATTCTGCTGTTATATTTAGCATACATTGAGCTTCTAAACAAAAAGGATTGGTATAGACAAAGAGTGTAATATAATTGAACAAATATTTTACCAAAATAACAACATTATATATATATGTGTGTGTGTATATATATATATATATATATATATATATATATATATATATCATTTATGTCAGGTCATGTCATGTGCTACTGGTACCATGTAACCCAGTACTACCTGCCTCATGGTCGGGTCACCGGCGACTAAACTGGTTCCCCCACCAGACTTGTTTGGTTAGGAGGGCGGCTAGTCTCCCTGAAGGATTAAAAACAAGACCTTCCAAAGGGCGAATGAACTGTTTTTCTGGGTCAACGGCCAACTAGCACCGTGTATATTTGTGTGTGTGTGTGTTTGTATATTGTATTTGGGGTGGAGAGGGCTCCCGTAAGCCGTGGTTTAGGCAACCTTTCTAGGAGAAGCAAATCTCTGATTTAAAAAACCATAAAGCAGAAGACCATTACCCGCATTAAGCTGGCCTGCAGTTTCATTTGTTGCTGGCTATCTTGCTCTTGCGTGTTGCTGGATCTCAACATTTTGAACCGAGAGAGATACTTAGCTGTCGTACAAAGCTAAGACTATGTAACATCATATTTGTATAGATACTCCCTCAGGCATTTGGGCTCATGGATTTTAAATGTCTGAGGGAGTGGCACTCGTCTGAAGAGACGTTGCAATCATCATATATATATATATATATATATATATATATATAGTAGATAATTCCAATACCACAAATATATTTATATAGCATTCATATTAGTTTATCGGTTGTATAGTACATCTTACACGTGTTTTCTTGCATGGCATAGATTGACCAAACAACTTAGAGACCCATATGAATCCATAAGAAAATATGCAATTTTTGTATTGAAAAGGACTTAAAGTAGAAAAGGTCTCTCTCTCTCTCTCTCTCTCTCTCTCTCTCTCTATATATATATATATATATATATATATATATATATATATATATATATCATATGACTGTATATTTACCTTTCTCTCGATAATTATATATATTCCAACACTTTCCAATATACAGGGTGTCCGTAAAGTAACTATACAGTCTTATTGTTTTATTGTATTATATTTGTATTAATAGTTAATATTTATTTGTATAGTAACTTTACGGACACCCTGTATATATATATCTATATATCTATAAAAACAGAGATGTGTGTGCCACAGACGATTTCTGATTGGTTAATCCAATAATCACATCTCCTAAAAAACTATGGTTCCTACGCTCTTAAATTTACCATAAAATATTATGGCCTTATTTATTGTCCATCTTGGAAGGGTTTATTTTTTTCCTAACTTGCCATTTACAAATTACAAAATTACGAAACTTACACCAGCGATCACAATCCAACCTCCGACACCACGTCCGCCATTCTGGCGCTAGCCGCACACACGTACACACAACACGAAAACAAACGCTGTCCTCCAAAGGACAGACTTAGTACTACTACCCAGCACACGCCCACTCACGCACACACACACACGTTCACTACCGTCCTCTTTAAAACACGTTCTTTTGAAGAGACGATTTTTTAAGCTGTTGACACACATGCTTTAAAAATCTAGCAAAAATTAATTTTCCTAAAATTTTTCAATATTTGAAAATAAATTATGCCGGCTGATAAAATTTTAAAACTTTTTTTTAAAGCTAGAAAGATAAAATTTAAAAATACTTATATATATATATATATATATATATATATATATATATATATATATATATATATATATGTATATGAAACTAAACTAAAAAAAAACGCGCGTTCACTCGTGGTCTTAAGTTCATTTCGGGTTTGTATTACTGTACACATAGATTCGAAAAAGTTGTCAAAAAACAAATATATAACAAATAAATGTTATCAAAGGCAAGATAAGTTACTTTTCTACCATACTGGATATATTTTTCGTGTTTTTATTCAATGTAACATGTTTATTCAGCTCGAAAACCATACAGTGTTTACCGATGTATTGGAAAATTCAAGATGGCGCCTCACTCCCTCTTTAACACGGTAAGTATGGGAAAAGGTGTTATAAATAAAATACTAGAAAAATACTATTAAAAACCCGCCGTGTTAAACTTACCGTATTAAAGAGGGAGTCAGACGCCATCTTGAATTTTCCAATACATCGGTAAACACTGTATGGTTTTCGAGCTGAATAAACATGTTACATTGAATAAAAATACGAAAAAATATATAGAGTTTGGTAGAAAAGTAACTTATCTTGCCTCTGATAACATTTATTTGTTATATATTTGTTTTTTGACAACTTTTTCGAATCTATGTGTACCGTAATACAAACCCACTTTCATTTTGATTTAAAAAAAATTCATTTTGATTAAAAAAATAGTTTAATTTTAATATTTGTTTATTGTCTTAACTCATATCAAATGTTTTGCTTGTGTTCTGCTTCAAATATTCATAATCTTACATGCATAATTTTCATTTAATTATATTAAATAAACTTAAAGTTTACTACAAATCAAATCGTGTTCCTTCACTTTTTTAAAATGTAATTTATAAGTAATTAAAGAACGCATTCTAATCTTTAAAATCTATAATACAACGAAATATTCAATTGCTTATAATACTTAAACAAACAACTTGTGTTTTTTTATTATTTTTTTATTATTAATATTAGATGAGTTTCAGTATAAATCATCGTGTTCTTTATTTCAATCCAATTTTGAAGTTTTGTAACGCTGTCTGTAAAAATTACTGTTCATTATTGACAGTCTAAGAGTTCCACATATCTTGCTTGTTGGGACCTCGGCGATGACGTCATTTTTTCAGCTGGCCGGCCATCTTTATAACGAAAGCCACGCCACAATCCCCCCACAAAAAGGGGAAGCCTGGCATTTTCTCACCCGAAAGGGGGGAGCTTGGCAGTTTCTCCCCCCAAAGGAGGGAGCCGATGTCCCCCCAAGGGTGGGGTGGGGGGCGAAGAGGCCAGGAGGAGGTGACTTTTTTCTTTGGGGGGGGGGGGGGAAGAGAAGCCTCCAGGCACCCTCCTCCCTGAATGTGGGGTTGGGGATTATCTCTCCCTGAAGGGGGGAGGCCGACACCAAGCATGTAAATCCAGAGGGGTGACTTTTTTTGTTACCCCTCGGAGTGGGAAGGGGGCCGATCACCCAGGCAACGCCGGGTACCCCTGCTAGTATATATATATATATATATATATATATATATATATATGTGTGTGTGTGTGTGTGTGTGTGTGTGTGTGTGTTACGGCAGAAATCATAATTGTTTGATAGAGAGATAAATCTACAGATAGATGAACAAAGCGGAATATAACGAGATAAATAAATGATAGAGAGAACGAAAGAGTAACAGATTTAATGGCGTGATATTTTATTGATTATTCTGTGAGGCGAGGATAAATAGATTGATGAAAAAAGCCATCAAACAAATTCGTGGATCAACGATAAAAAATGTGTAACGATCAGCGTTTGTTTAGCCATCGATTGCGGAAAGCCATAAAGTGTTATTATAATTATTTGTGCCTTTTAATCTTTGATAAGATACGCTTAATAATGGCGCACGCCGATACTATCGATACTATTTCGAAAGGCAATTTCAATTAATATTTGCTATTATGACACCGTTTTTTGTTTTTTTTAACCGTTTCTGTTTTTATTTTGATTGCAGTGCTAGACACGATAGCCTGTTGTTGTCCGCGTGGCTAATTCGTAGATTTAGATACTGTGAGATTTAAATATTTGCAATGTTCTTGACCTTTTATTTGAATATTTACAGGCACTGTTTACGACTTCGGTAGCGTTGGAGGCGAAGTATTTAACACAACCACGATGTAAATATTTATCTTTGGTCGTTCCCACCACAAATTGCAAATAGACTCCTCTTCTAAAACTTCATGAATAATTAATACCGATTCTTTATAAACAAGTTTTGAATTTAATCGTGCTATATTTGCTAACTGAAGTTGACTGCTGAATGAATAGAACCACATATATTTGTACATGTAAATCCGTAAAAATAAGGGCTCTTGAAAGCTTCTCAAACTATGACCTTGAGTACATAGCTCAGCCAAAGGTGGAAAAGGATATATTTAAATGATTTTGAAACGGTTTTAATTGACGAGAAATTCACCAATTTTAATTTTGTAACTTAACATGTGTCTGACGAAGACACATAAGAGTCGAAAACGTTTGCGGCATGGTGACATCCCAATAGCCTTGATAGTGAACTTCCTTATCATTTGATAGGTCTTGAAGGAAGTGCTCCCCTTGCTCGTCGCTCACATCACCTAGATTTTCTGGAAAACAGGCAAGATAGTTGTGCAAAAAATGTAACTTGCTGCTCATATTTACACCCAGGTGATGGAGAATCAGGAAGCTCTTTTTAGTTAGACGCCTTTATATTTTCCCAAAAAGAATTTTACCCCATTCGTAAACGCCACCCAGCACTAATTCTGCAAAAATCCTGAAATTACAGAAATTTGAGTCATTCATTAAATTTCAAATCTGGGTCCCATAAAAAGTTCCAACTTTTAATTTCTCTATAGAAATCCTGGAAATTTCATGCAGATATATTTGAAACAGTCGCCATCTTTCTCAAGAACCTTCACAAACTGTTTCATGATGCAAAACTTTATGTGAAGAGGAGGAAACACAATTTTGGAACGTTCAACCAAAAGAGAAACCAGAACGTTGAGAGAGCCAGGAATCAGTTCACTGCGTACAGGTCAATCTTTTCATATTCATTGCTCTGATCTTGCTTTGCTATTCCACAAACACAAAAAGCAAGGAAATTTTGTGAAGCCACCATTTAGTCCGAGGAGAAACGCAACCATTTTCAAATCGACAAATATGATCCAGGGTGCTGTCAGTATGAAATCCTTTTCAGGACATATTTGATTTCATCATATTTTTTTGGAGGGTCGTTGAATGGCTTAGAGCAACAGATCTATAACAGTTGCCATTGTAAAAAAGAACACATTCTAAACTTCTTTTCGAATTGTCTATAAAATGGCGCCAATCTTAAGAATAATACTGTTTGACACTAATCTGCAGCAGCAGGCTGGCAACGTCGTTCAATATACTTTGCCGTTTTCCTGAGTGAAGTATGGCAAGAATTCAGTATAGCGTTTTCTAAAGAAGTAGATTTTTTCTTTGAGTCTTGAAGCTAAAAGCTCAGAAGATTCTTTTGAAAGGTTGATATCTCTAATCAGATCATTATGTTCTCCTTGATAAAAAAGAAATAGCAGTGAAGAAGGAGGAAAACTGACATCTGAAACACAGTGGCTTCACTTCTGTCAGAGGACAAAACAGAATCTTGGTCTTTTTCAGAACCAAATACAAATTCGGGCAAGATTGTTAACACTGGAAAAGGAATTTCATTGCAGTGTGGAGTTGGCCTAATTTCAGACTTGAGGTTTGGATAAACCAAAGAATTCCTGTTCTTCTTATTGATTCCCTTTGTTTTGACTGCACAGAAATAACAGTCATCGAAATTGTTTTTCGATTCACGCTAGACTATTGGAATCCCAAAGCGATGTGACTTTCTATCTACTTTCGTCCACTGTAGAAGATGCTCAACACATTGCTTGCATACACTATAGAGTGCGCATGTCTTACTTGATCACCCTGCATTACTTTGAAGTAAGCAAGATAAGCACACTTCACAAATTCACTGATCTTTTTTCCTGTGGGATTGCAAGTATATTCCTCGCAAATCTAGCAAAACACATTTGGATTATTTAAACAACGTCGCCCAGAAGATGATGTAACCATGCTTATTTTTTGCTCCAAAAATCTGCAACGAAAGTATAATAATTCAGCTTAATTATTTCCAGTCTGACTTATAAATGAATTCCTAACATTAAGAGAATTAAACTAACTTGGATCCAAAAATCAACAAAAACATGCCACAATCGGTAGGCCTATTTACTACTCAGTGTCCACTTCTTACCAACTACACCCCTCATTTTATAGCAAATTTGACTTTTACTTTAAGGTTTGTGATATCATAATAAATAAACATATATCACAATAACAACCTACAATTGTAATTATGAAGCTAATATATTTATATATATATATACATATATATATATATATATATATATATATATATATATATATATATAGAAACACGCCTAATATACTGTCGTCACACGCATCTACGCTTCAGTCAGATAAACTATTCTATAAAAATAACAACCCTGAAGACTAGTAAATAATCCACAGGTATATTTATTTAAAGCTAAAATGTAAACACTGAAAGAGAAAAATTAGGTGTCGGAGAAAGTAAAAACAATAACAACAAACGAGGGTAGGCATTAAAGAAATTGAAAAACTGAATTTTCGTGAAGAAATTGACTATGAAATGTTTCATGGCTAAGTAAACAAGCACATCGTCCAAAAGAAGAAATGAGTAAAACATACCGTTGATGCCGTAGATGCGAGCGAATAAAGAAGAAAGAGGCGCGCTGTGTCGCCAGTAGTTGCAAAAAGGAAGTATAAACTAACCGGAAGAGAAAATTAAGAAGAAAGTAATTTTTTAGTTAAAAATAACTTAAAGGAGATAATAGGTGCAAATCAGGGAAGCAAAACACGTAATTTTAATGTTGGTTTGTTGTTTTCCTTTTACAGCATATCAACCGTTTTCAGGCTATTTAATGCCGAATCTAGTTATTTTGAGGAACGATTTTTTTAATGGAGTATATTTGTTAAGTCGGATTCTATTTAACCCATAGTTGGGACCCTAACAGGTACTACCACTCCGGGTCAGAGTGGACCTGCGAGCAATGGCAATTAAAAAGTGGCTCCACACTCCCCAAGGCCCGCAAGTTGGGGCCTCACCATCGGATATAGTTTTAGGTCATATCCAGGCCCACCTAATTTTTAGGTAAAAAGGGTATAAAATAGCAAATATCTCAACAACTTGACTTGATAAAAACATAATATAATGTTCGGAATCAGCAGGCCCAAATTATTCTAAATCAGATTAGAAAACTTGGGCACGAAAAAATGTGTTGATCAGTATTATCTAGTTCAAAAGGTCAGTCCTTTTAACGGCACTACTTTCGTCTTCGGAGCTCTTCAACTTTTTGAGTTAAAAAAATAGGAGTCCTTACTTTTCGAATCACCCTAATATATATATATATATATATATATATATATATATATATATATATATATATATATATATATAGTGAATATATAGTGAATTTTGCGTATATGCCTTCTGGAATGGTCGCTACTAAGCTTTTTTGTTAAGTTTTTGGTTACAAACTTGAAACTTTATATATAGGGGATTTGGACCCGCGGAACAAATTTCATTTGGATTTTTAGTCGGTAAAAACAGCTGTTAAAGGGTTAAAATAAAAAATGAAAGTATGTACAACATACATTTATACGATAAAGTAGGTTCAGTTTTAACTTTTTTAAATCCATTTGACGATAGCTTAAACGGTAACGTCAAGGATGAAGCTCTTAATGTTTTGTTCTCTATTCTGATAGCACATGTCATATTTGTTTATACCTTTAAATTACTACTTAATATTGTGGAAAAATATAATAATCGATGCAGAATGGGTTCAATAATAATAATAAATACAAAATCTGCATAAATTAAAATGTCATATTTAAACATATTTTACGACTGGGCTACACCGGACATCCACTACTATATATTTTCTTGAAAAAGGATTTCGGCCTCAACAGAAAGATGTTCAACAAAATGTTTAACCATAAAATTTACCAAAAACTATTAATATTAAACTATAAAAAGAAAGATACTAGAATTTAAGCAAAAAATATTTTATTTCAACTCAATCAGATGTGCCTTATGCACTAATAAAAATGCAATTGGCATTTTGTTGAACTTTTTAAGATTTTAAATATTTATAAATTTTCTCATTATAAAAAACGATTATTATATTGATTATAATTTTTTGACAGAAGAAATAAAATGAATATAAAACATTAGAAGAACAATGCAAAATTATCCAATTATATCAATAAATATTAGTAAATTGTGTAAATAAATCTTGAAAAAAATGATTATTTAGTAAATTGATTTTAATTTATTGTTCATTTAAAAAAATATTCAAATATTTAAAATCACTTAATTGTCAGCACATTTTTTCATTATCAAAAAAGATTATTGGATTATTTTTAATTTGCAAAATAAAAACCGGCAATGAAAAAATCGTAAATCAGCAAAAATTAATAAATTGTTTCATTATAAAAAAATATTTATATACTACAGATATAATCTATGTTTAATTAATTTTAATCAAGTAAAACAAATGTTTTCTTATCAATAGCATTGAAATAAAACAATCGTTTTTATTATGATAAAATGTAATGAATTCGCTGATTCTGGATGTTTTAACTGTACTTCTATCTTTCCAAATTAAAATTAATCTAATAAATGTATTATTATGACAAACTTTATTGATAATTTAGTGACTTTAGATTTTTCTTATGATTTAAAAATTTGTCTTCTAATGTTTTTTATGCAATTCATTTTATTTCTTCTGTCAAAAAATTATAATCAATATAATAATCGTTTTTTATAATGAGAAAATTTATAAATATTTAAAATCTTAAAAAGTTCAACAAAATGCCAATTGCATTTTTATTAGTGCATAAGGCACATCTGATTGAGTTGAAATAAAATATTTTTTGCTTAAATTCTAGTATCTTTCTTTTTATAGTTTAATATTAATAGTTTTTGGTAAATTTTATGGTTAAACATTTTGTTGAACATCTTTCTGTTGAGGCCGAAATCCTTTTTCAAGAAAATACCTAACTTTTTAAAATTCTATTCATCAACAACATAAGCAACAATAAAAATAATAGAATTATATTTATTAATTAATAGAACATGCTAATGATCACAGGAAAAGTATTACATAAAAAAAATTTACAGAAATTTTTTTAAAATTCTGAATTTAAGTGATTCATAAAAGTGCTATCGTTCGCCTGCAGGGATACAGTTATAGCCCCATACCACGCTGATTGGGAGGTTAGCACTCAAGTTTTTGCTATTTCGATTGGATATATGGTCTGATTTTTCTCAATTATTTGTTTCTTTTATATTTTTCCAAAGAAATGCCAATATTGATGGACGACATTTTGGAATGAAAATTAAAATTATATGAAATATTGGTGTCACTGATAATATTTCACTTGTTATTATTCTAAATAATGCAAGTAAAATGCCCAAATCGACTTTCATAAAAGTGAAGAATATCTGGTTTTACAATGAAATTTCTGCAAAAAAAAATTTATTGAAATATATAATTTCGGAATTAATTCATTGAGGATCGTAATTTTAAAATAAAAATCTATTTGTTTGAACACACACATATTCCATTGCAGTAGAAAACATTCTAGTGGCTTTTTCAAAATGCTCAGTATTTTGTTGACAATATTTGCGAATTGAAGAGTCAGTTTTGAGATAAATTTTGAATTGCTTGAGTGTAAATAAAATTGTTGTTTTTTTAACTCTAGTATCTTCCTTTTTAGAGTGTAATATTGATCAATAGTTTTCAGTAAAATAATTTTCCTGTTAAAATTTTATAGTACATTTATCTCTTGAAGCAGAAATCTTGTCTCCAGTTTAGTTATGATTCATAACAGTGCTATTGTTCGCCTGCAGAGTTACAGTTACAGCCCCATGCCATGCCTAGGTGATGGTTGAATTTTAAAAGCGAAAACCACCACTATTTATTTCTATTGAATGTATGACCTTGTTTTTATCAAATGTTTGCTTCCTTTATATTTTTTCAAAAAAAATGCCAACAATATTGGACATTTTGGAAGGAAAATTGACATTACTAGAAAAGTTAGTGTCACTGACAATATTCCACTTATTATTATTTCTAACAATGCAAGTATAATGCCTAAAATCGACTCTATTCAAAGTGTGCAGAATAGCTGTTTTTACTTTGAAATTTGTTCCAAAAATATTTTGTTTTTTTGTACTGAAATTCATAATTTCAGCATTAATTCGCCGAGGATTATAATTTTCAAACATAAATCTATTTATTTGAACACACAAATATTTCATTGCAGTAGGAAACGTTCTAGTGACATTTTCCAAGTGCTCAGTATTTTGCTGACATTTGATACAATGTTTGAGCACTGAAGCATCAGTTTTGAGCAAACTTTTAAATT
Source organism: Euprymna scolopes (assembly GCF_053919585.1). Classification (NCBI taxonomy): domain Eukaryota; kingdom Metazoa; phylum Mollusca; class Cephalopoda; order Sepiida; family Sepiolidae; genus Euprymna; species Euprymna scolopes. The sequence goes on along the minus strand of NC_136486.1, from coordinate 131,520,642 downwards.
GCTGTCGACCATCAGTAGGATGAAGTTGAATAACTAATCTCTGTGGTATTCCAGCAATCTGCAAGGTTTGGAACCCACAGCCAACTTTAAAGGTGCAATTACATTCACTATCTTGTAGTCTTTGGCAGTTTTGTTTGTGTATTCTAAGACATTTCATCACTTTACTTTCTTCAAAAGTGAATAATTGTTTGGCACTGTCAGGGCACTTGTTTATCAAAGATTCCCAAAATGCAATAGCACATTCTTGTTGGCCACTATTAAAAACGCCTCCGATTGATTCTCTAAGATCAGCAACACTGTGAGTGCCAGGGACAAGCAATCTTTTTAATTGCTGAATTGGCAAATCAATGTTTGGAATGCTTTTAATGATGTTAGACAACAAAGGAAGGTGGTAAATTTTCTGAACAATACTGTTAGCAAAACAAGCATTTCTTTCATTGATCAATTTGAGGTCCAAATTATTTTGAGAAATTGAATTGTCTATTTTCAGCCATTTTCTATTTGGACTATTATGTTTTTGCTTCAAATCATGATCTATAACGATTGTTTTTTTTCGTTTATAAGTCTGTTTGTACAATGACAAACTTTGAGGCTTAACAGAACAAGGAGGAAGCGGTGGCAAATCAACCCTGTCTCTTTTGGCCCTCAATCTATTATATTCAGTCCATGCACTTTTGTTACACATGGTCAATTTATGAGGGTCAAGGTCGATCAAATAGACATTGCACAGCTTTCTAGCACGTGACAAAGCTACATAGGCCATTCCATCTGAAAAGACATCAGATCCCAAGTCAACAATGATACCATCGACTGAAATACCTTGGGTTTTGTGGACAGTTAAAGCATAGCTGAGTGACAAAGGTATTTGAGATCTAGTCACAAAGAGGCCACGAGAAAGTTCATAGTCAGCTTGCACAAATTCAACATTAACTGCATGATCCATATGATCAAATTTTACAGTCACAGCAACAACTTTGCCATCTTTCATTTGTATTTCAGTGACTGTACCCATTGTACCATTGCAAAGTCCTTTTTCGATATCAATATTCCGACGCAACATGCATCTAGCACCAATTCCAATTTTAAGCACAGTTTCAAGTCCAGCTGTGTCAGAAATCTTTTTAAGTTTAGAAGTTTTTGGTGTCTGTTTTGATTTTTTTTTTGTTACGGTTTTTTGTCTTAAGTTGGAATCAGTTGCTGAAATTTCAATGATATGAATATTATTTTTTTTCAACATTTTATAATTCACTTCCTCAGCAGATTCATTTGTGGGTACAATGCAAATAATATGCATTTTCTTTTGCAAATTTTGCAAAAGATCAGTAACTTGATCAATATTTGCTTTTTGTTTAGGATTGATTCGATGCCTTTTCAAGATCTCAATATCCTGATCAGTTGGTGACCCAAGTCTAATTCTGTTAAGAATATTAACAAAGTTTTCATTGTCATCTTTTTGTCGCATATTTATGGTCAATTCATCATAATCGAAATATGACCACAAATTTATACCAGCAATTCCCAAATTTGATGTTCTAGCATCTTGAATAGATATTTTGGAAAATACAGGTTTTTCATTAACAGGTGGAAGCTGGAATAAATCACCAAATGCAACAATTGACATGTTTGCAAATGGATACACTTGTTTCCTAATATCACCAAAAACATCTTGCAAACGTTGGTGAATAAATGCTAATTGCAAGTGACTAACCATGCTTATTTCATCAATAATGAATAATCTCACATATCCAAGCATGGTTCTCAAACTTTTTATTTTATCCTTTGATAATGGTTCATATTTAGGTGTAGAACCATGCTGCACATTTAGTTGAAAGACTCTATGGCATGTAGATCCTTTCAAAATGTAAGCACTGACACCAGTAGGAGCACAAATAACTACACTGGGTCCATTGATGGCAGGATATGTGAGAGTAATTTTATCTGCCAGTGCATTGATCAGAAAAGATTTGCCCACACCCCCAAAACCACTAATAAATTTGAGAATTTGTGGACAATCGTCACAATTGCACCTGTGAATAGGGTTTTCCTCATTCCAATGAAGATTTTGTTGCTCAAGTTTGGAAATAATTTCATTATAAATTTCTTTTTGAATGAAATTCAATTTTTGCTCATTTTCTAAAACTTGAGCTTCAGTGACATGTCTGATTTGAGGCATATTTAAATCAGCTTCATTTTTATCTGCCTCTTTAGCCATATTAGGATCGCAATCAATTTGATCATCATCAGCGTTATTTTCATTTTCATAATTTTTAGATTTTTGCTCTATTTTTTTGCTTATTTCAATAGCATCTTTAATTTTTTTCTTAATACTTTCATAATTTGTCATTTCAGACAAATATGGAGCATTTTGATAAAATGATTGCTCATATGATTTACAGCCATCAAGTAAATCAATTTCTTCTTGGCGCCAAGGTTTGAACAGCATCAACAAATTGTGATAATATCGTTCTTTTGTTTCAGAAGTCAATCTCACATTTGGCGTCTTTATAGCTTTTTCTTTCACTTTTTTTAAAAAGCCATGATTATTTCGCAGCTTCAATGAAACTTTCTCATCATCATTTGTGGAAGCATTCATTGTTCTTTCATAGTTTCTCGCAACATAGTACAAACTTTTATTTTCCATAGAATCAGGTCTATTCGGGTACCATGTTTCAACCATATTGCCATAATACAAATCTGTAGAATCAGGCTGCATTTGATCCAATTCTTCTTGTGGCAAAAATCTGCGGGTTCTATATTCAGGTATATCAGCACCGACCCACATTACAGTTGCAGAAGCTCCAAACAAGTGATGTCCCAACAGCTTATCAGCAACTTCATAAGCTCCTGAATCTCTTTTGGACAATGTATAAAGACCAGCGCTTTTGCATTTACCATAAAATGATTTTGATTGGTCCAATGACCACACACCTTCAGTCTCAGATGTTTCATATTTAGTCTGATAGCTGGTGATGTAATGGTTCAGAATCATTGAATTGTCAGAAATGTACTGCAAGTCAATATTAGACTCCCACATCATCAAAATAGCTGGGTTGTAAGCATTAATGTACTGCTCTTGTGAGCTTCTATTCAAATTATACAAATACTGAACAGTAGCCCCCCCCTCTCTGTCTGTCTGTCTGTCTCTCTGTCTCTCTCCCTCTCTCTCTCTGTCGCTGTTATTATGGTAGTACGAATAGTGGTTTGTTTATATTATAGTGGAAAACTCTTATGAAACTAAAATCCGGCAATTTTTATTTTTTTAATAACGGTATTAGTATCAAAATATCTGAAAATGATATCTTAAACTAAACAGAAGAATGTCAAGGTAATTATTGTACTATTTCAGAAAATGTTCAATAAGTATGTCTCAAGTAAATTAATTTATTATTTTTTCCACCGGTACCCTACGTTGGATTACTCAATAGTAGTCTCGAAGTAATTTTTTAGTCTCGCAAGTAACATTTATCGTCTGCTAATGCGTTATTAATCGGTGACTTTTTGGTGGGCGTTGTTGAGCAAGAATAAAAATATGAGATTTAAACTGTTGGGGCATTTTTGACAACTTCTGTGCCCTTGGGGGCGAAATGGGAAGTTTAGAAAACATTTTTTTTTACTATGTAAATCTATATAATGATTATTGTCGTAATATTACTTCTTGTTAATTTTGTACTTAGGTAAAAATGTGCTTCTGCATTTATGTTACCGTTGTTACACGAGTATTTGTTACACCCTTATAGTAAAAATGTTGGTGATCATGCACTTATTGTACCTATTTACTATGCCTCCCCACGGGACAGAGTTAGACACCAGGGTCGTTTTTTAACGCGGAGAAAAGGTACAAAAATAAAAATTGTCTCAGTCGTGACAGATTTCTCCTCCACCGAAAGAGAACATGAAATGGAAGTGCAGCATCTGAAGAACAGATGCACTAATTGTAACACACTATTATTTTCTTAATAATGAGGTTAGGACATTACGTCGTCGCCGGCAAACTTGCGAAGAAACGATAAGAAATATCGAAAGACAAAAACTGGCTGTAACATATTCTTGCATTATTTACAAAAAGTTGTAAATAATGCAAGAAAATGTTACAGCCAGTTACAAAATTAAAAATGATAATATATTCATAATATATTCTTGACAGGCCACAAAATCACCGCAATACCACATTTACTCCGGGGAGGGGGGAGGGTCTTACGTTAGTCCCAGGAATTTGTATAAACAAAGTTTAACCAATTACGCATAACTATAAAAGAAAGTAAGAATTTTATTGACACAGCATTTGTAAACAAACAACAAAAAAGTTGTAAATAATGCAAGAAAATGTTACAGCCAGTTAAAAAATTAAAAATGATAATAATATATTCATAATATTCTTGACAGGCCGCAAAATCACCGCAGGCGCAATACCACATTTACTCCAGGGTGGGGTCCTACATAAGTCCCAGGAATTTGTATAAACAAAGTTTTACCAATAACGCATAAATATAAAAGAAAGTAAGAATTTTATTGACACAGCATTTGTAAACAAACAAACAAAAAAAAAATAGTACGCTTACCTGTTTTAAATAATGCAAGAAAATGTTTCATGTAAGGAACTGCAAAGTGCAACGCAGACATAAATAAACAACTTTACGGATGTGTGTTTGTTACAATTTAACGTCTGCTCATTCGGTAATAGTCGGTAATTTTCGGTGGGCGGTGGTGAGCATGGATGGAAATGCGGGATTTAAACTAAATTAATTTAGCAATGGTATTAATGTAACGGATAATCAAAAATAGGGGAAAAATCAGTTATGTAATATTTTACACAAATACTGAACAGTAGCCCCCCCTCTCTGTCTGTCTGTCTGTCTCTCTGTCTCTCTCCCTCTCTCTCTCTCTGTCGCTGTTATTATGGTAGTACGAATAGTGGTTTGTTTATATTATAGTGGAAAACTCTTATGAAACTAAAATCCGGCAATTTTTATTTTTTTAATAACGGTATTAGTATCAAAATATCTGAAAATGATATCTTAAACTAAACAGAAGAATGTCAAGGTAATTATTGTACTATTTCAGAAAATGTTCAATAAGTATGTCTCAAGTAAATTAATTTATTATTTTTTCCACCGGTACCCTACGTTGGATTACTCAATAGTAGTCTCGAAGTAACATTTTGTTTTGTCTCGCAGTTACTTGCGAGACTAATTTAGTAGAATACAATAATCAATATAGAATTCACTCTATAATAATACATGCGAACACAGCTTAAATAAAAATATAATATTATTTTATTTAAATATATTCATGCCAGGTTGAGAATATTCGAAAGATTAGAATAATTGAATTTCAAGAGGGGTCGTTGATAGTGCTTAATCAAAGAGCAAATTTATAAGTTTTTATTTTCTTTGCGTAAATATAGCAATATTTACTTAAAGAAAATGAAAATTATATATATATATATATATATATATATATATATATATATATATATATATATATTGTGACATAATCCTTAAGTTGGATTACGTGTTTTAATAGCATTTTATAATTTAGCTTTAGGCCGATGAAAAATGTATCGTTTTTTTGTTTTTTTTTTCTCACGGAGGCAAAATGAACAAAGAAGAGAAAGAGAGAGTGTAGGAAAAAAGAGAGAGGAGGAGAGAGTTGAATGAACGTTTAACAGATATTGACACTTTTCACCTCTTCAGTATGGGAGCGATTTGACAGGTCATCCGGTCAAGCAGTTTCTGACCACTTTTGGTCTCGGGTTTCTTACCGCCAAAAAGTGAACGAAGAAGGGAAAGGGAAAGATAAGCCAACAAAGAAAGAAATAAAATGATAAGAAAAGTATGGAGAAGAGAGAGAAAGTTAGAGAGAGAGAGAGGGAGAGAGAGAAAGAGAGAGAGAGAGAGAGAGAGAGAGAGAGAGAGAGAGAGACTCCGCCGGCCCGCCGTGTCGGGCGGTCCTATAAAATTTCCACCCAGCAATGACAGAAAAAAAAGGAAAAACAAATTGACACCACCAAAGGAGATAATGCCATGGAAAAAATCCACACCAACAGCGAACGAAAGGAGACAATGTCGACCATAAAATGACAATGAAATGGTGAACTTTACTAATATATATCCGAATTATGGCCTAACGAACAGATGATAGTTAAAGACATCTGTTTTAACCAACTGCCCGAAAGAAAAATAAAAAAGAAAGGAACCCTAAACAACAGACTGACTAAGAAGCCTCACATAAAAACAAATATGAACTGTAAGTCCTCTCTCTATATACCTCTTCGTGCGACGTATCGGCGACTTGTTTATTTTGCCATTTTTAAAATTGTTTCTCATTGATGTATTTTCAGTCGCCATTTTTAGACAGCATTCTCATAATTTGTTTTTCTTTAGTTGTTTAATTAATTCTTTTTTTTACCTCACATCACCTTAACCTATTATTTTCTCTGTAATAAAATTGACTTAAAATTTATTTCACTGTGTTTTGTGCCTATTTTGTTTTATTCCACTGGTCTGAGAAAAGTGTTTCCCTTCCCTCTTGTTCGATATACCGCATGCATTCGAACCCGAGGGCCTAAAATTTATTTCCTTTTTTATTTTGTTACGTAATCCTCCTTCGTCGTTCCCAATTAAGGGGCATTCGTAACAATATATATATATATATACATATATATATATATATATATATATATATATATGTATATATATATATATAGTCATTTATAAAATATATAATCGCCATATATATTTTATAAATTACTAACTAGCTCTATCTACGTATTGAGCACTTTTGAAGTAAATACTTAAAGTTTACGCATAAATTTATACTTTCGTATATTAATTTTATGTGAGTAAATGAAGTAGTTATATATATATATATATATATATATATATATATATATATATATATATATATATATAAGTGTTGGGACAATTAATCGGAATCGGAATCGGGAAGCGAAAATATCTGAAGATTTGGAGGTATCGGAATCGGAAAAATTGATGCCTATTTTCTGATGCCAAAACGATTCTTTTAATTGCCTTTTTTATTTGATCTTGTTGAAAGTAAAATATTCCGTTGTTGGTAATAAGGATAAAATAATAAATATTTATTGACTTTGAAATATCAGAAAATCTGAAATCGATAAATCATTCTCCACAAGTGTCTTTTGAAGTTTAGTAAAATATCCGCATAGTTAACATGTGTTTTTACGAAAATCGGGGAAAATAACAATCTTATAGTTAAATAAGTAAAGATTTATAAAGAATCGGAATCGATAATTGGATCGGAATCAGGAATTTAGTACGGAATCAGTAATTGTATAGGAATCAGGGAAAAATACCGGAATCGTCCCATCACTAATACATATATATTTATGCACATAAATATATATATATATATATATATATATATATATATTTATATATATATATATAAAAGAATGTTAAAATATATATAAAAGAATGTTAAAAACACTTTGAAAAACAGTTAAAACATATTAAATTTAAAAAGGAAGCACACAATAAGTGGATAGTCCTTAATCCGCTGAGTTTCGAAGAAATTCTATTCTTCTCATCAGAGGGTGGGATTTAGATGAAACTACAAGTAAGTCATAAATCTTACTTGCTAACAAATAGTGTAGCTGAGGGAATAGTGTAGCTGAGGGAATATTGAAGAAAAAGGTGATTTCACGTGAATGGATAATATATATATATATATATATATATATATATATATATATATATATATATATTACACCAGGTTAAAGATATTTGAAATTCATAACTAATGAATTTAAGGGTGTTATTAAGAGTGCGCAATAAAAAAGAGCAATATATATATTTTTATTAATATAAACAAATTTCATAATCAGATAGAAATGCTTATGTTTCGGACACAGGACAAATAAAACTAGTTGTTTATATAACTGTATAAATAACTGTATAAATGTATATATAGTCATGCAAATAATATTATAAATAACTCAAAGTGATGTGAAGTTTTGGTGTATTTTCATTTTATATTAAAAGGAAGTAGATTAAAGTATCATTCACGAATGTTTTAATTGAGTTGGTCTGAGATTAACCTTTTTTTCAATTAAAGAATCGCAAGCATTTTATCTCATTCCAGACAAACAAATATGCCAACCAAAACAAATGTCGAAGCTCACTATAAAGAGAAGATTACCGATGCGTGTATCACTGATTGAATTGATATTTATGAAACGGAAATAATATATATCGTTTTTTAATGTTGTTGCCTTTTCTTTGCATTCCCCTATGTTTGTATAGAGCCTTCAACCCATTTTAATTAAAAACAAGCAAATAATGGTGAAAAATAGATGAGACAATAAAAATCAATTGGTACCACAAAATATTCTAATGAAGATTCTGAGAGGATAGAAAGACCAGAGAGGGAGGGAGGGAGAGAGAGAGAGAGAGAGAGAGAGAGAGAGAGAGAGAGAGAGAGAGAGAGAGCAACATCTAGACTTTCACTGAAAAAGCGCAGAATGTATTGCAATGTTAAGGGACTTATTGTCATAATGATCTATTAGTCCTTATCTGCAATGACAGAAAATTGTAACTTACTGCTGCGAAAAATCAAGATGATTTGAAATGGTGACTCCCCCCAAAAGCGGTAGAATAATGGAAATATGGGGAGACTTGCCAATTGGTCTCCAGGGAACACCAATTACTTTCGTAAGCGAATGATCACTAGTAACGACTAATGTCAGTTAGAGTAGGTCGATTTTGGAATTATGACTATGTATATGCAGAGAAAGTTGTTTTATAACCTAAATAATAATAACTCAAAATGTTTTTTTTCCAAAACTTAATCGTTTTTTTTTGAGAAAATGAATTTAAACAGTGAAAAAATTCAATATACTGACTTCATGCCGGTATTATTATTATTATTATTATTATTATTATTATTATTATTATTATTATTATTATTATTGTTGTTGTTGTTGTTGTTGTTGTTATTATTATTATTATTATTGTTGTTGTTGTTATTATTATTATTATTATTATAATAATAATAATAATAATAATAATAATAACAACAACAACAACAACAACAACAATAATAATAATAATAATAATAATAATATAAATAATAATAAAATAATGCCGTGTTAAATAATAAAAAAAAACTCCAGAAAAAAACATGAAGAAAATATAATCAATTTTATTTTTCGTTTAATTGTTATATCTATATTGTTTTCAGAAAACTAAATGAGCACTGATAAAAAAGGAAACACTGCAAAATATTTTATTTAAAATAAATTTAACAACTACTAAATCGGGGCTTCTTTTTACTCGGTAATTTTTTCACTTACACCGACACCTTATCGGGTTTGTTTACATTCTTCACGTTTTAACCGGAGCTTAGTACAAATATAATACTTAAATCTTTTGCATTTTATGTCTTAGCAATTTTAAATTAAGAAAAAGTGATACCTACTGTGGAAGCAACTGGTGCTGTTCTAGCAGATGAAGTTATCAATGTTTTGCAATAGTATAACAGTGTAGATACGCTAAAGGCTGTACTTTTAGATAAAAAAAGCACAAACACTGAATATAAATCAAGATTGGTTACATCTTAAGAGAATAAACTAAATAGGAAAATACATACAATTGGTTGCTCCTGACACCAGAATGAGCTTCCTTTTAAGGCGTTTTTTAAATCCATTGATAGAATAGCACGAAGCCCTACGTCATTCACTAGTCATCTCGGAAAATTGTGTGGAAATAATTACCATAATTTGCACCCAGTTTGACTTTTTATCAATAAGTCGCCCTCCAGATAGTATTTACTATAGTCTAACTGAAAACAGTGACCTCACAGGGGACTAAAGACTACTTTTAGAGGATGCTGTTGAATTTTTAAGGGGTAAACTAGATCCTAAATATGCAGCATGGAGGATCGGACCTGAAAATTAGGCAATATGGCTTACTTTGGCCATCAGATTTATGTGTTTATGGACCATAAACATTTATCCCTCAGAACTAACCAATAAAATACATAACCTGGTTAGATTTATCGTAGAGGTATATGCAGTTTACTGGTTTGAAATTAAAATAGATAATAAATTTCATAACCAGCAATTATATATTTTTAAAATGATCCACAAGATAAAACAGCAGCTTCCAGAAATTCAAGGAATTGCATTAAACATATTCAATTTAATGCTTTTGCCCTTTTGCCAGAGAATATTTTGTTCTTAGTGTTAAAATCAGATGAACTGGAAGTGGGAGCAAAAGCTGTCAATAAAATTCTAGCCATTGGGTAAGTAAACATTTATCCAAAACTGATCAAATTGTATACATCGATTTATATGTGAATTATCGATTTGTATTTTAATTTCATTATGAGAAAAATAAAACTTGTTGTCAATTAAATAAATTGATTTCCCTTTTATTTAGACCTTTTCCTAAAATAAAGTTTGCGAGCCAGCATTTACTGAAGGATTATCTGATGATGACATTCGGGAATTATTGACGAATGGCAGAAAGCAAGAGTTACCGGATTTGCCTGCACATTCACAAAGTGTAGAAAGAGCCGTAAAATTAACACCTGAAGCCTGCTATTCAATCTATGGACTTGAAGCAAGACAAACGTTTACTTGCTAAAGTTTTATGCTGTGAAATAAGGCCATATTTTGCTTAAAATGGTTACTGTAGGGAGAATTTTGACATGATGAAGCAAAAATAGTTATAGTTTGTACTTTGTAATTATTTAGTTTTTTTTTTTTGCAGAAACACGGAGAACTCACTAATAGTAAACAATATGTGCAGTATTCTATGTTAAAACTGATTTTCCAAACAGAATTAATTTTTTTTCATTGATAACAGAAAATGCCATTCTTTTTACAGCTATAACTCAATAAAGTAAAATGCAGCATTTCAGATATTTTATTTGGAGAGGGAAGAATTATACATTTTTGAATATTTAGCATATCAGTTATTCTATAATTCATGTAAATAAATAAACACACTCCTTGTTAGGACTAAAACTGCAAAATACTAAATACTTTCACATATAAATCTTAAAAAGAAAAGGATTTCCCCGTATATCAAAGAAGACAGTTTTTAAAATCAAATGCTAATCTAACGGCTGATGTTTTTTTTTTTTTATATATTTGTACTTCCGATATGTTCGTGCAACTTTCTCTTGTTGCAGCATTTTACATTTTCAAAATAAAATAGTTAAAAATCGACCTACCCTAATCTCAGTACTCCTAGTGGGTGACGGCGGGAGAGGACTGGTATGTGTAGAAGACTGTGTGAATGACACTAAAAAAGAACTACAAAAATACATAATGCAGAACACTGAAAGGATAATCATAGCAGCGAGAGACACTGAAAAAAAACTGAAAATAGAGAGACAAAGGATAAGACGAGAAAAGAAAACTGGGAAGAGGAACAACCACACGGAAGATTCGTAAGGATGACGAAAGTGAGAATAACGAAAACACGTGAACATGGATGAAAAAAGGACAAGTAAAGAGAAATTAATCATTAATAACAGCAGCACAAGATAACTTGATAAGAACCAACCACATCAAAGCAAAGATCGACAAAACACAAGAAAATAGCAAATGCAGACTGTGGACAAAGAGACAAAACAATAAACCATATGGTAAGTGAATGTAGCAAACTAGCTCAAAAGAAATACAAGAACAGTAAGAGAGTCTTAGAAGTTCATGTTTGTGATCATGTTGTGAGATGCTAGATATTATATATATATATTCATTGTGAGTGTTCATATCGTTGAGAGATGGAGACAAGTCTTATATATAACGAGACCGACAGGTAGGGTACAGGATAATACAGGAGAGGCTAGAATGTAATTCAATGAAAGGAGATTTATGATATATTGATAGATAGACCGAAAGATAGTGCGTTTGGCATTTACGTTTGACAGTTCTGTGAATGGAAGTGTTTCTATAAACATTGACACATATATTTCTTACCTATTTTTGAGATGATGATTTTCAAAATTTCTTATAATACAAATGGACATACCTTTTCTGTTGAAAACATAACTCGAAATCGCAGATACAAAAAGATGAAGTTGTTTGTTTATTCCATTTCAACCGGTCAATGACTTTGCATCAAGGAATTCAAGTCTTACATGATTCTTATTTTAACCTCCGCTTCAAAGGTTCTATCAGCTCTGTCTCTCTCTCTTCTCCCCTGACTGACTGACTCCCCGACTGAGTTTTTTTGACTGACTATATTGAGACCCATGGCGCCATTGCATTACCAACACGTGCATATTAGACACATGGCATTACATGCCTCCGTGTTTAAGCATGCATTGTTACTCACATGTTTCAAAAATGCGCGATTTGCACGTTTTAAAACCATTTCTGACGACCAGGAAATTTCCCATTCTCTTTGTTGTTTTACAAAGGAATTTAACCTACTTGTTAATTCTCTAACCGATATGTTTTATTATGCATTCTTTCTAAGAATGTGAATACATTTTCCAGCCAAATTTTATTTATAAAATATTTTAAAAGAATTAACCATTTAACTGGACATTCCATTTAAAACCTATTGGTCTTTAAAACTTATCTACAGGGTTCGATTCTCGTTTTATCTGATATCGTTTTCATTTAACTAATCCTCTTTTTTACTTACATGAAAAGGGGACAGCCCTTTTCATGTAACACGACCAAGTGAGAAGATCAGTGCATTAGGAATTGTGCAAACAACTGCATCTCAAACGTGCAGACAAATGGTACAAACATAAGCCAGCAACAGTAACTGAAAACGAGCATCACAAAAACCTATGGTACATGGATATACAAACGGATAATCCCATCGAAGCAAGAAAACCGGATATCATAATAATTTACAAAAAAGAAAAGTCTTGCCAAATCGTAGACTTTGCTGTTCCAGCTGACCACAGGACAAATATCAACGAAAAAGAGTAACGGAACAAATACATAGCGCTAACCAGAGAACTGAAAGGGATATCGATGATAAAAAAATTAAGATAATCCCTATAATAGTAGGAGCACTAGGAATAATTCCGAAAAACTTTGAAAAAAGAATGGGAGAAATTGGAATCAGAGGAATGACTGGAAAGATACAATGAATAACAATAATCAAAACCGCTGAAATCTTAAACAAAGCGCTTGAATGCGGGGACTAATACACATTAACTACACGAGAAGACCAGACAAACTGCTGCAAAGGCAAAGCATGAAGGAGCGTTGCATAGAAATAAGAACATTAAAGATATATATCTATAAGTTATCCATCCCCTCCTCCATCCTCTCCCCCATCCTCTCCCATTACCCAATCACCGCCCCACATAAAAGAATGGTCAAATAGCTGAGAAGGGTCAAGGAGGATGGAAAGATGGAGGAGAGAGCACTAACTACACCTCTGATGGACAAGTTCGAAGAAAACTGGGACATTGGGGAGGCTTATTGCCACTAAAATTCCAGTGGAGATCAATGGCCGCTGCTAGCGAAAAATGGATGGTAAGCAACTGTTGCGATAATGCAAATTAATTTGCAAATATTATCAGAAGAGGTGGAGAGCACTGGAAAACTGAGGAGATTTGTTTTCGCTCAGCTTCCATAAAACACCACAGGCTATTCTAAAGGAGAGATCCATTATGACCTATGTAAAAGCTCCTTGTGAGCCAATAATAATAATAATAATAATAATAATAATAATAATAATAATAATAATAATGAGAAGAAGAAGAAGAAGAATTTATTTGTGCCACAAAAAAATGACGCAAGGAGGATTGAATGACCAAAGAGATAAAGCAGTAGCCAGACCTCCGTAGGATGAGTGCAAAGAGGACGGGGACTTTAGAGAGGCTTTTTGTTACCCACTTTCTGTGATGACCAGTGGTCACCACCAACGTAAAATCAATGGTGAGCGGCTGTTACGAAAATGTAAATTCATATCCAAACGTTATCGAAAGCGGTGGAGAGTACTGGAAGTCTGGGAAACTTGTTGCAACTCGGACTCGAGAGAATATCACAAGTTGTTCTCAAAGAGAAATCTTTTATTATAGCTTGTGTGACTACTCCTAGTGAGTTGAAAATAACAAATAATAAAACTTCCCTACAAATAGTATTGTCGGAATCGACTGACATTACACGAAATAGTCGAAAAAGTTCGATGGCGTTGGAAAGATCGAAGAGAGAGCACTAATCAAGCCAAACTCAGACCTTAGGAGGCTTGTTGTCACCCAAATTCTAGTAAAGACAAATGGTCATTGCCAGCGAGAAGTCAATGGTAAGAGGCTCTTGCAACAATGCAAATTTATTTACAAAGGTTACCGACACAAATGGAGAGCACTGGAAATCTGGAATAATCCCTGATGATCTATGTGAGTACACCTAATGAGTGAATAATAGTAGATAGGTTACATTAAGGGTGGCTGCGAATAGCGACTTTTAATGAGCTAATCTTAATGTTTGAATCAAGTGGTGAGTACAAGATATGATAACACTAAATCTGCAAAGCAGATTTACTAAACAGGTCGTTTCTAGAGGTTAATCATAGACAGATGACGTAGAAGATTAAAGCCTAAACTATAAGGCCAAACAGGGTAGACAAAACAAGAATAATAGAGATATAATCCCAACGTGATGGGATTACAACCAACTCACGCGTCCATCATATATATATATATATATATATATATATATATATATATATATATATATATATATATATATATATATATATATAACTTGTCTCGATTCATGTTACGATTGGAATATATATTTGCCAAACATACCGAGGCAAAAAGTAAAGAAAAATGTTCCGAATTTAGGAAGAATAAGAAAAGCACCAGAGCCACCACCATAGTTTTTCGAGACTGGAGATTGCCAAGTATTTTTCTATCAATTTCATGAATATTGAACTTAAATGATTTAATGGTTGGTTAAATCTTATCAACACAATCTTTACGCATATTATATGTATATATATATATATATATATATATATATATATATATATATATATATATATATATATATATATTGTCAATAACCTAATGAGGCAATGAGGCAATCGTGAAATTGTATGCATTACTACATAGACGATTAATAACAATGAAATAGTTCACGAAAACAGAGGAACTCGATCAAAGTAACAAAAGCATAAAATATTATGATTAGACGCAGCGTTAAGCCACATAAGTGAATGCAGCAAATAGTCCCAAAATATTAATACAATAGACATGACTGTGTGAAGAAAACTGTGCTGAGAATTCTACGAATTACTAAAATTCAAACATGCAGAAAAATGGTATGAACTGGAGATAGTACTGGAAAACGGAAACCACATCAAAGTGGACAGAACAAACTCTCCAGAAAAAAATAGACATGGCTGGGCTGGTAAAGTATTTTCAGTATGCAGGTAAATAGTAGTCACAAATCAAAGACAATATTACAACATGACAGGCACAGAATCCTCTCGGAAATTTAAATACAAACGTGATAATAATGAATGAAGCCAAATGAACAAGCAAACAGCACAGAGAGTATTATTAGAGGTTTTAGTATTATATAGATGCTTAGTCTGAAGCTTTAATTTATGAAAATGAGATATTTATTGTTACAGATATCGCCCAAAACAAGTCAAATAATACTAAACCAGTAGTGACAATGCAGGTATATAAATGACACAATGGATAGTGTTCGTGAATTCGTTATATGCAAAACGTCAATACGTCATGTAACTGCGAATAAGGCAGTAGAGGAAGGAACGATAGAAAAACACATGACACTAACGAGTGCAAAAACTAGCGTATGACGTCGAGAATACATGTACATGTCGATGTCACAATTGCATCTTTCACCACGGCTCCTAAACCTGGCCGTTGAAAACTGCAGATTTCAAAAAGCTACCTGTTCAACTATTACTGCCTTCACCGAGTTTGTTTCTGATGTATCGTTATTTTCATGGAAAGTGTTCGAATGAGCTTCAATCTATGGTCCCCCCTCGCCAAACTTTCACAAGAAACACTCGTCTAGCTGTAAACACTATCAATAATTTCCCCCACTCTTTATCTGTGCCTAAACCTAAACGTAGATTCCATGAACAAAGCTTTTTTCTTAGAACTGCACGCCTGTGGAATTGTCTTCCGTTTTCCTGCTTTCCGCCTGACTACAATATGGTTGTCTTCAAGTCTAACGTAAATAAGTTCTTGATGAGCCGTTCCATATTAGTTATCAACTTTACCAAATTTTCATTACTAATGATTACTATAATGTCCAATTTCTACTGTACACTCTTTAACCCTTATCCTTGAGTGGCCTCTTGGCCTTAATAATGTGATGATGCCTATGTAAAAAAAAAATCAAAACAAAAAAAAACGAATTCTGCGGATCAACTGGCACTATTTTGTCTCTGATGCCCAAGTCAAGACGCGCTGTAGGATCACCCCTCACAAACAAATATCTTTCAAACAGACGACTTCGCTGGTTCGGCCAAATCTGGAAGTAAACGTTTAATCTGGGCTAACGCTATTCGACTGATAGTCAGGGACACGAACCTTGGTTTAACCACTAAGGAAGCTATCATATGAGCAGGTGAAAAGTACTGGGGCTGCTGTATTGCCATTTGGTGAATGGATTCTGGACCATGCAGTAGCTTTTGGTGGGGCCATATTAGTGGGTAATTGTTACGGCTTTACCTTCTCATGTGCTACAAAAAATATATTTCTTCGTTTTTTTTTCTCTCTTACTTTCCCTCTCTTCCCTACTCTAAGCAAGTTTGCCGACCTATTCAACAAATCCCCCAAAAAACACCGGAAAAAGTTTCCAGAAAAACACTCGATTAAACCCATATCTTCAACTTCCAACATAGATCCCTACTACCATGTCCCCTTCTCCAACAACATGGGTCTACATTCCAAGCTTCCAGAGGTTGAAACCCAATTGCAGGAGACTAAACCAGATCTATTATGCCTAAGCGAAACTGGCATTGGACCGACTATACCCCTAGAAGAGTTTTGAATTAAATGATACTCTAACTTAACATCTAAATCTGAACCCCAAGATCGTCATGGGCATGGAATATGTGTCTACATTAAAGATGGCTTTCCATGTGGTAAGTGCATCTCCAGAGAAGATCCTAAATTACCCAATATGTACTTCCGGGTTGCACTTGCTCACACGACTGTGTTTATATTTGCCCTCTATCGCTCGCGTATAGCGGAGTTGCTATTTTTACGAGCATATTGACGACATCGTATCTGATCATCCTTCGGCTAACATTCATGTCTGTGGAGACTTCAATGTTCACAATGTGGAATCATTAACCCACTCAAACAGGACAGATGATAAGGGGAGGTTCTGTCACGATTTCTCCATTGTTTATGAACTCAGTCAAATTGTCTGTGAATCCACACGTGTGCCCGATACTGACGGTTAGTATGCAAGTCTTCTAGAACTTTTTCCTTACAACTTGCCCTGAACTGTGTTCATCTTCTGTCTCCACTGGGATCATCCGACCACACTGTTGTATCAATTAAAATAAAAACGAAATGTAATCAGACGTACCTCTCCATCGTACACTATGGTTGACTGGGATAGCTTCCGTTCATTTATATCTGATCTACTTCTGCATTCCATGTTTAAAAATGATGTGTCCTCTATAGTAACAGGCCTGACAGAGTGGTTAATTGTAGGTATATCACTTTTTTCTATTGCTTCCAACGTAACTGATATACTGAGATTAAAGCCGCTTCCAGGACTGCCAGCAACCACTGTAAAAGAGTAATGAAGAATGTGAGAGAGTTGTATGCCCAGTCCGTCAAGTCCAAAGTAGCTGAGCAGCGGCTTGGTTTACAACAGTTTTGGTAAATAGCAAAACGGATCCCGAACAGAAGCGTGTGCTCTATCCCAACTATCATCAATTAACCTGAGGTAATCTCGTCAGCATCAGATAAAGCCAATCTTTGCCAAGAACTTTGCAGCTAATTTCACTCTATGCGACCAAAGCTGCCAACCCCTCGTATTTAATCCTGTATCAGAAAACATGCTATGCGACGTACAAATATATGTGCGTAATGTTGCCAAGCTAATCAAAAACCTGGATTCCAGTAAAGCAACTGGCCCGACGGCATTCCAATTATAATCCTCAAAAGGCTTCAACCAGAACTAGCTCCCATACATACAAAGCTGTTTAAGCGTTGTCTTAAGGAAAATTGCTTCCCAACACCCTGGAAAATCACATGTATATGCCTCGTATTTAAGAATTCAGGTGATCGCTCATCTCTCTCTCAGTATAGACCTATAAGTCTCCTGTGCGCCATGAGTAAGTCGCTGGAATCTGTGTTCAATAGAGAAATAGACAACCACCTCAGAAAAAATAACCTTCTTAGTAACATGCGATATGGTTTCCATTTTTCTAGATCTACAACGGATGTGCTTACGGTTATTTTTCATAAGATTAGCGAAACTCGGCGGAGGATTCCTTTCTAGTGCAATTGCTCTTGACATATCAAAGGCCTTTGATAGGGTATGGCATTAAAGTCTACTTCACAAGATCTCCAGCTATGGTATAATTGAAAATGTCTTTTCAATTATTAAATCATTTCTCTCTGATAGGTTCATAAGATAGTGGTTGATGGTCAGAAATCAGAAGCTCTCAGTATAAATGCTGGAGTCCCTCAGGGGTCCATCCTGATTCTAATTCTCTTCCTGATCTATATTAATGATCTTCCAAATCAAGTCCTTAGATAATTCGTAGACATTTTTGCTGACGACACTACCATCTATGACAGCACATCAAAGGCCGTAAACGATCAAGTTCTCTCTGATTCTCTCTGATTCTCTCTCCTTTGATTTTGACCAGGTGGTACAATGGGGATGGGGGAAGCGGTTGGTTACTTTTAATTCATCTAAAACCAAGCTTTTGTCTTTGCATCATTAACGTTCTGACCCCAAATCTCACATTAATTGAAATGAATGGCTCTCGTCTTGGGGAGGCGCCATGTTTTGACAAGCATCTGGGCTTGACATTTACTCCTTTTCTAAAATGGAATACGTAAATTAAATCCGTTGCCAAGGTTGCTAGAAAAATTATGAGACCGTTCTATCGATCCAGTTTACATCTACCTGCTGATGCAATTCTCTACCTATATAAGAGCTGGGTTTGTCCAAGGAGGGAGTATTGCTGTCACATCTTGTAGGAGCTGCTATGAAGATCTTATCCTGCCTTGACAGAGTTCAGAATAGATTTCGTAGCCTAGTGGGGGTGCCCTTTTCCCTTCCATGTAACCTTTTTTCTCACAGAAGAGACGTTGCGAGCCTGTCTCTGTTTTATCGTTATTTTCATGGCAAGTGCTCGTCTGAGTTCCAATTAATGGCCCCTTCCTCGCCAATCATTCACAAAAAACACTCGTTTGTCTGTAAACACTATCAATAATTTCCCCCACTCCTTATTTGTGCTTAAACCTAAACGTAGATTCCATGAACAACACTTCTTTCTTAGAATTGCACACATGTGGAACTCTCTTCCGTTTACCTGCTTTCCGGCTGACTACAATATAATGAGCTTTTCCTCTTAATCCAATTTACCAAATTTATACTTCTAACGATTACTATGATATTGTCCTTTTGCCCACAGTACACTCTTGAACCCTTATCTTTGAGTGGCCTCTGGGCCTTTATAAGTGGTGATTCCTTTGTAAAAAAAGTTTATTAGAGACCGTTCTACACACAGCATTATATATATATATATATATATATATATATATATATATATATATATAGGTTCCTTCAGTTTTGTAAGAGTGCCTGCGTGTGGAATTTTTGTGGCAAAAGTTTTGCAATCTCCACCCACACCTCTCCTGAGTCGACATTGTGTAATACCAGTGGCAAGTGAAGATTCAGGACGACTGGAAACAATGACGATGTAAGCAGAGAGTACATACATCGCCTAGAATTATACATACATACATACATACATACATACATACATTGGTTTTTATTATTGTGTAAAAGATTTCAAAATTTACCACATTTTTTACTGAGGATAGATTTTAGAACCGTTCTTGTCAGTGTCTCCATCTCTATCAAGCAAGATTACCCCCAACCGGTGATTTCAAAGGGAGTCAACATCGGCATAAGCGAGTTGTAACGAAGATTCTAAAAAAAAAAAAAAACAAAAAAAAAACCGCAGTCTTCTAATTAGACGTGTATTCTTTTCATTAACATACATAAAAAAGCAACAAAAAACACTGTTCAGTTGTCTAACCGCTGAGCCACAAATGTATTGATTCGAGTTCACGAAATCCATTTGGTTTTTATCATTCTTAACGTATTTTGTTTCAAAGCAGATTCTGTTTTTGTTTGCTTTTTTAAATCCTTTTTTTTCTATCAACTATCTCCTTCAATCTGGTGTGTGTATATTCACACACACACACACACACACACACACATATATATATATATATATATATATATACATGTTTTTTTTCACTACACGTATTTAGATAGATAAGAGACATCAGATTTCTATTTAAAAAATCGTTTTTTCCCCACTAAAAAAAATGTGGTTCTCTCTATCAAAAAGAAAGATGGCGCCACTCAAATGTAGATAAAAACAAAACAAGTGGAAAAATTCGAACATCATGTAAATAAATTATTTGTTCATACTGATAAATGTAAGCTATAAAAAATGAATCATACACATAGATATGGGCCAGCGGGTTATTATAAAATTTGATAATCCATATCTATTATTAATGGAGATTTGGTATTTGTCTGAAACTTAAATTATACTATTTATTCTATTAATTGTACTGTTGCGATATCTTTCAATGCTCTATTCAGCGTTGCAGTGTAGTATCACCATTATCATCTATTTAGAGGGACAGTGGAGTATCTGTTCTGATGGAATGAGTGCCTCCTTCTTGACATTACCTCCTGTTTTAATAGTAGTGTAGTATATGTTCGTTTGTTATAATCTCTCTCTCTCTCTCTCTCTCTCTCTCTCTCTCTCTCTCTCTCTCTCCAAAGCATTACTTCATCATTTGGAATCATTGTATTATATGCATATCCATCATTGTTCCATCCTCCCAGGAGTTTTGTTTGCATGATATTTTTATTTTGGTGGGGGAGGCCGTACGTAGTTATGTATACAAACAAAATTATTATTGTTGTTTAACTGATATTTTGGGGCATCTTCGATATTTTGTTATATGATTTGGTAGTCATATTAGAATTAGTGATGGGACGATTCCAATATTTTCCCGATTCCGATACAATTGCTGATTCCGATTCTATATAAATCTCAAATTAGTTTATTATAAGCTTGTTATTTTTCCCAGATTTTGTTGAAAAGTACAAGTTAAATATGCAGATATTTTCCTAAACGTAAAAATAAACTTGAGAAGAGTGATCTATCGATTTTAGGTTTAATGATATTATAAAATCAATAAATATTCATTATTTTATCATTATTGCCAGCAATAGAAGATTTTACTTTAAACAAAATCAGCTAAAAAAATACAATTAAAAGAATCTTTTTGGCATCGGAAAACAGGCATCAATTTTTCCGATTCCGATGCTCCCAAATTTTCCGATTCCCGATTCCGATTCTGATTAATCGTTCCAACACTAATTAGAATATTGGGTCATTGATCATCGTGATTGGCTATGGACTTTGTTTAGACCTTTTGGTTTTCTTCTTTTAAGTTGGCTTTAGATGGATGGACTAATACAAACAAAGCTAAATAGCCACGTCTTGTATTTATAAAGTTAAGCGGACAAAGAATAATGCCTTTTCTTGTACACTTGTTCCTTATCTCGGCAACGTGCAACATAACTACATTGCATATGATTCTCAACACTATCAATCGTCTTTGTACATTATTGATATACCTTCAAACGTACCCCTTCTTTTCTAGACGAATCGTGACAATGTTATTTGCCATCACTATTATAAGCTTCTCGTCTATTTTTTTATTACGATGGAAATGTTGTTTGTGTAGATGAAAATAAGCTGATTTTATCAGCAGAGGAAAAATGATATAAATAATAATTATAAATTTCTAAATAATATATGAATATTAATTAAATTATAATAATAATAAAACCAATGCAGTTATACATGTAAATATTTTCACATTTCAATTGTATTTGGGAAACACAATTTCAATTTGGATTCGTTAGCATATATATTCAGGGTAGTATATTATTTTTCGTGTTCTTTTCATGTCTATACGTAATCAATATTTATATCAATAAAATGTTACAATAGACGTTTCGATTAACATATAGCAAACAGCTTAATAATTAACACTAAAAATGATAAAGGTGTAGTGACTGAATACATTACATAAACTAAGAGTAGATTATTGCATGATACATTAATAAGGACTATTATTATTATTATTATTATCATTATTATTATCATTATTATTATTATTATTATTATTATTATTATTATTATTATTATTATTATTTACTCACTAAGAGTAGTCACACAAGCCATCATCAAAGATTGCTTTCTGAGAACAACTTATGGTGATCCCTGGAATTTCAGTGATATTTTACTACCGGGCAACGCCGGGCGGCTTGTTAGGATATATATATATATATATATATATATATATATATATATATATATATATATATATGAAATAGAATGGAGGTGGAAGGACCTGAATACTCAATGTTTCGCCCGATTTATGCAGGCTTTTTCAAGATGGATGGTCATTGACGATCATTAACCACCCTTCTTGAAAAAGCCCGCATAAATCGGGCGAAACGTTGCGTATTCAGGTCCTTCTACCTCTATTCTATTTCATATCGTCGGATTTAATCAAACTCAACAATCATATATATATATATATATATATATATATATATATATATATATATATATATATATATATATATTTCTATTTGTCTATCAACAAATAGTGTACTTATGCATTCACGTAAGGTCCAAGTCATCTTTGCACCCATCTAGCGGAGTTCTGGTTACTTCTTTCTCTCCTCAGTCTTTCCATCCCCCTTGATCCTCATTATTTGGTGTTTACCCAATTTATAGTGACAGACAGAGAAAAAGGGGGGGGGCGGTATCTTTCAATTATTCATTTTCAGTTTTTATGATTCCAAGTGATATTCCTTTGTGTTTTGTCATCTGTGGCTTTTTCTGTATTCAGTTTCTGTGTTCAGTTTCTGTGTTCAGTTTCTGTGTTCAGTTTGTGTGTTAGTCTCAACAATCAAGGGTTTTCCTTAATATTTCTGCAGTTTTCATTATTGATTCGTTATATCTTCTCTGTCATTCCTTCTGCTTTCAATCTCTTCCATTCTTTTTTTCAAAGTTTTTCAGTATCGTTCCTAGTGCTCCTACTATTAGTGGTGTTATCTTTACTTTCTTCATTTTCCAGATCCCTTTGAGCTCTCTGGCCAGTTCCATGTATTTGCTCCGCTTTTCAGTCTCCTTGATATTCACTCAGTGGACTGCTGGTACGGCAAAATCTATAATCTGGCAGGAATTTTTCTTCTTGTTAACAATTATAAATCCGGTTTTCTAGCTTGGATGGTTTCATCTTTTTGCATATCCATGTCCCATAAAATCTTGCGACTTACATTTTCCAGTACTGCTGCCGGCTTGTGTTTTTATTATTTGTCTGTGTGTTAAAATGCAATTGTTTGAATAATTGCTAATGTACGTACTACCTTCCCCACTTGATCGTGTCTATTTTTATATTCTTTTATGGTTAGTTTGCTGCATTCATATATTATGTGGTTTATTGTTTTGTTTTTGTCTTGTATACAGAGTCTGCATTTGCTGTTTTCTTGTGTCTTGCCGATCTTTGCTTTGATGTGGTTGGTTCTAATTGTGTTATCTTGTGTAGCTGTTATTAGTGATTCAGTTTCCCTGTTTAGGTTTCCTTTTTTGTAGCTATTTCCAAGTGTTTTCGTTAGTCTCTTCTCTTGTCATCCTTATGAATTATGAAAGATGCTTCTCTTTCTATTTTTCCTCCCTCATCTCTATTTCTATCTTGTTTGTTTCTTCTTTATCTCTTGCTGCAGTAATTATTCTTTCGGTGATCTGCAGTATGTATTTATCTACTTCTTTTTTTTTGTACAAATCAACCCTCTTCCTCCATCTTTCCTTTTTACATATAGTCAGTCAATATCATCCTTCGGGTGTAGTGCATTGTGCATTCTCATGAGTTTCCTAGTCTTCTGGTTGAGATTCTTTAGTTCTTATTCGGTCCAGAGTATCTTATTTATGACACTGCCCACATGTTTATTCCTTTAATTATGTTTCGACTATTTCGTTCAGTTTCGTGTTTTCTAGATCTTCTGAAGTATTCCTTTCCTATTTTTTTTATTTCCGTTGCTTTCCGTTGCATTTTCGTCATAATGATGATGATGATGATGATGATAATAATAATAATAATAATAGTTATTTTATAAAATTCTATTTATATAATGACTTGAATTAAAATTTAAAATGCAAAAGTCAGGTATCATGGTTTAGTTGTGCCCTAAACAGGAACATTTATTTCGAACAAGCCCCTGTCTTATCAAAAGATCTACTGTTGATTTTATATGCCAGGCTTTCCTGCTTGTGCGGTGATAAAACTTCTGAAATGCACTTGTAATGTTAGGCTGTTTAACGGCGTTCATGTTAGTTACAATGAAAGTGTTTCTTCTTTAATTAGTTTATTTTTAATTATAAATGCTCGATTCTTATCGGAGGCATTTTGATAAAAACCTATCTAAGAACACTTCCAGATACGAGGTACATTTGTGTAACATTCAAATATATTTACCCAACCGTTTCGGAGTCCACACAGAATGTACTCATACACAGAGATACACACACAGATAACGTGCCGTTTATATATGTTCAGATTTATAATTACATTGAATAGCTTTAAGTGATGGTTTTCTAATCAAACCGTGTTCATTAAACTGGCCTTGTATAGCACAAGAACAACCAATTCTAAGGGCTGATAACTCTTATATGAGTTAACTGAACAAAGTTGTGTTGTCTTTACAAGGCTAGAAAGCATTCTTGACGAGAAGCATGAAAGAGGCTGGTCCATTTGCAATAAGTCACCTCACTTCGGTCAACCTGAGCTATGGTTCTGTATAGTTTTCAGATGCCCACCTTCGGTTTTTAAGAAGAGATTTATTAATTGCTACCACGGAAAACCGATGCCAGAGTACACCCGACTTTGGTACGTTGACTGTTTCATCTCCATCTTTTGACCTTGTGTCACATTTTCCGCGCCGAAAGATAGATAAATGTCACGACTAATGTACATTGTCAGAATCGATACAGACGTGAATCAAGATTTTGGTAAAGTGCCAAAATTTGTTAAATATTGCGCTAAACTTTGCTTTTAACAACAGTCTGGTTAACAAAACGGTTCCATGAATAAACATGTTAGCGTATTTCACTAAATTATGTAGAATGAAATTAAGATTAATTCGGGAAGAAAGAAACAATAACCTTAAACCGTCAAACAATGCACTCAAAAAAGTAATAATAATAAAAAAACCCTCGTCAATAAAGCGCTTCTATTCGCGAACATTGGCACAATCACGCTGAATTAAAGCCAATAAATCATTCCGAGACAATTGTTTCGCCTTTATCTTTTACAC
Source organism: Euprymna scolopes (assembly GCF_053919585.1). Taxonomy (NCBI): domain Eukaryota; kingdom Metazoa; phylum Mollusca; class Cephalopoda; order Sepiida; family Sepiolidae; genus Euprymna; species Euprymna scolopes. Next base: position 131,495,015 of record NC_136486.1, on the reverse strand, counting down.
TTTGGCCCGCCTCTCCTTCAATTTACTCCTCGCTAGGCGAACAGACAACTGTCATGGTAACAATAATTATTAGCGAAATCAAAGCGATGAACGACACCAGACGATAACAGCAAACTCGAGATAAACGCGTAATCTCGTTTAGATCTCGGACGACAGCCAATTTTATGCATTTCGCCTCCATTCTTGTCAGCGTATATCAGCCTTAGGGTTTCTCAGAAATGCTAGACTTGACCATACGCACGGTATCTACTCTAATGATTAACACACACGTATACGTCGCCATAAAGATTACGGAAGCTGGCGTTAGATAACACACTATCTACTGCCTATCATTATTTTAACGTCTATGTTTATATGCGCAGAAAGCTACAGCGCATTTATTATTTCACCCTGTCTATCTCTCACCATCATTCACGTTCTCTATCCACTCTCTCTATTTTCACTCGTATTTGGGAAGGAATAAGAACAGAGCACTCATTTCGCTTGTACAATATATGATGATACATAGTAATGCATATATATATATATATATATATATATATATATATATATATATATATATATATATATAACTTTATTCGATTGGCAAAATTTTAGAATAATTATAAAAAAGTGAACCATATCGTAAATTCAATCAACTAAAAAATGGAAACCGGGGTGAGGAAAAGAAAAAAAAAATATATATATATAATGGGGCAAGTTATATGTACAATTAAATAAAATAAATAAGTCGATTAAAAAATTATCGTTAAAATGCAATAATGAGATTTACATTTCTCGCCCAGATAAAGGCAACGGTGTAGTTATCCTTAACCGTCAAGACTACATTGCAAAAATGCTTTCTATTCTTAACAATGATAGCAAATTTATCTGTTTAGGTTCCCTGGACTCTGATGACACTCCTTCAATTGAAACCAAGCTTCAAAATAAACTACTTCGATGGCATAAACTTAAATATTTATCTAAGGAAGTTTATAATAATATCCGACCGGTGGGCTCTCAACGCCCCAGGATTTACGGATTGCCTAAGGTACACAAAATTGATACTCCATTGAGACCAATTTTGTCGATGGTAGGTTCGGCCCAACACAATCTGGCTAAATGGCTGGTTTTAATTCTTGAACCAGTCTGTTCTTTTTATTCAACACATTGCACACCTGATTCTTTTCATTTCGCATCGACTATCAAGGACCTTCCTCTTACCACTAATAACTGTTATTTGGTCTCCTTTGATATTAGCAATTTGTTTACCAATGTCCCTCTTGACGAGGTCATTGACATATGTGCTGATTTTCTTTATAGAGGCCCTGGCCCCCTCCCCTCTTTTCCTGAGGCGGTGTTCGTTGAACTTTTGGAACTTGCTACTAAGTCAGTTTCCTTTAGTTTCAACGATGTGATGTATCGCCAGTTCGACGGTATATCGATGGGATCACCCCTTGGCCCAACTTTGGCCAATATTTTTGTGGTTTTTTTCGAACAGACGTTGTTTGACAAGTGCCCTAGACCAGCATTTTACATGCGTTATGTTGACGACACTTTTTCTTGTTTCGCAACGCATGATGAAGCTATGTCCTTTTTCCACTTATTAAATAATTTACACCCTTCTCTCAAATTTATGATGGAGGTGGAAAAAGATAACTCCCTTCCTTTCCTTGATGTGTTAGTTTCTAAACGTGGGCTTTCCTTTATGACATCTATTTATAGAAAACCCACTTTCACTGGTCTTTATCTTAGTTGGGATTCTTTTGCACCCACAACCAGGAAACTAAATCTTATTAGAAACTTAACCCATCGGGCACTTGCTATTTGTTCCCCGCCTTTTATTGATGTGGAAATTGAAAACATTAAAAGGATTTTTATTACTAATGGATATCCACCTCCATTAGTTAACTTAGTTATTAATAAAAAAAATTAAATCCTTTTCTGAGCTACCAAAATACGGTCCATGTAGATTTCCGGTATACCTTAGGTTACCCTGGATTGGACTTAAAGGCCAACTTATTTGTGATAAGATTTCCTCTCTGGTGTCTTCTAATCTTGGTGCTCTATCGCTCCGTATTGCCTTTTCCACAAAAACCGCCTTTCCCTCATTTCGTAAGGATGTCTTGCCTATCTCCCAAACAAGTAATATTATTTAAAATTTCAATGTCGGTGTGGTGCCGTCTATATAGGCAAGACGACCCAGCGTCTTCAGATCAGAATCGCCCAACATGTTCCCCGTTTCATCCGGGATCATCAACCTACTACCAGAAAATCTCAACTGATAGAATCGTCCATCGGCCAACACTTGGTCGATAAAAAGGAGTGCGGTCTTGTTTTCTCTCCGGAGTGTTTTTCTGTTTTGTACCGAGGACGCACAAAGTTCCACCTGTCTGTCCTCGAAGCACTTGCCATCATTGCTAACCCCCCTACTTTGTGCAAGCAGAGAAACCTCCGGCTTCAGTTAGAATTATTTGGGTAGTCAGGTTTTTTTTTTCTTAACCTCCTCTCCGCTCGTATTCCATATCACTACCAAATATTCTAAAAAATAATAATTTTCAGACTTATGACCCTTGAAAATGTTTGTCTGAACGAAAAGCGCTTTGGGTATATTTTAACGATAATTTTTTAATCGACTTATTTATTTTATTTAATTGTACATATAACTTGCCCCATTATATATATATATATTTTTTTTTTTCTTTTCCTCACCCCGGTTTCCATTTTTTAGTTGATTGAATTTACGATATGGTTCACTTTTTTATAAATATATATATATATATATATATATATATATATATATATATATATATATATACATATAACTGTTTTATTTGTTTAGTTACACATGTGAAACTTATATATATATATATATATATATATATATATATATATATATATATATATATATATACAGGGTGACCCCCCAAAAAAACAAAAGCTAAATGGAGGCCATCTAGAACATATGCTGTAGAACGGAGAAAAAAAGGCCAAGAACCCTAGTGTTTTGATGTGATGTTTTGAATATAATAAACTAGTTATGACCAAATTTCATTTCATTCGGACAAAACACTAAGAAACGGGGCCTAATTAGAGTTGGGGCCTGTTTCTTTTGAGCCACCCTGTATATATATATATATATATATATATATATATATATATATATATATATATTTGTTTACAGTTTTTTTTGGGAAAGAATTCCAACAAAATGCTCGATTACAAAGAAAAACCTTTTCAATATAAGAGCTTGATATTTATTCATTTAAAATTGCACAGAAGGTCAGAAAACATTGATACCGTCGGTTTCAAGCCTAACATAAGGGGGGACCAGTTAATGGTAAATCGTAAATAATGTTAGGCTCTCGTCACCCATGTTTAAAACAACATGGATGACCAGAGCCTAAGATTATTTACGATTTACGATGAATTTGTTCCCCTTATGTTAGGCTTGAAACCGACGGTACCAATGTTTTCTGACCTTCTGTACAATTATATATATATATATATATATATATATATATATATATATATATATATATATATATATATATATATATATTCAGGAAAGCGGAAGTTAAAATAACACAGTATATTGTTACTATTTCCGATTGCGGACGTTTTATTTTCATTAAAAAATCACACGCTTTTCTGCGTGTCTGTGGATAGAAGCAGTTTTACATAAACGAAAAGTACCATTCGTCAATATGGTAAGCTTAACATAGGGTTCCATGTTGTTTTTAATAAAAATTCAAGTTAAACCTTTAATAACTAAAATGCTAAGGAATTTAATCAAAAATCTCGTATAAGCTAACGAAATATAATATATGGACTGTATTTTTAATTGAACATTTGTTACGTTAATTTAAAAAATAGATTGCATACGTTTTTAATCAAATGTTTTCATATTATTATTATTATTATTATTATTATTATTATTATTATTATTATTATTATTATTATCTCACAAGGAGCTTTCACACAGGTCATAAATCGCCCTTTGAGAACAACCTGTGGAGTTCCCTGAAAGCTGAGTGACAACAAGTATCCTCGGATTTCCAGTACTCTCCACCTCTTTCGATAACATTTTCAAATGAATTTGCATTGTCGCAACAGTCGCTTACCATTGATTTCTCGCTAGTAGCGGATATTGGTTTCCACTGGAATTTGAGTGGCAATAAGACTCCCCAAGGTTCCAATTCTCTTGGCACTTGTCCAGCGGAGGTCTGGCCAGCGGTCTTTCCATCCTCCACAACCCTTCTCGGCTATTTAGCATCATTCTTTTTATGGTGGTGATTGGAAAGGGGAGGGGATGGGGAGGAGATAGTAAGCTTACAGGTAAGCAGCGTCAGTATTCTAGGTTCCATGTAACGCTTCATGTTTTGTCTCTGCAGCAGCTCGTCTGGCCCGTGCATGTGGCTCGTGTGTTAGTCTCCACAGTCAAGAGTTTTCCTTAATATTTTAGTTGTTTTCATTATTGCTATTCGTTATATTTTTTTCAACCATTCCTCTGATTCCAATTTCTCCCATTCTTTTTTCAAAGATTTTGGGAATTGTTCCAAGTGCTCATACTATTATAGGTACTATCTTTGGCTAGCTCTGTGTATTTGCTTCGATTCTCCTTTTTTTTATATTTAACCTGTGGTCAGCTGGAACAACAAAGTCTACAATATGACAGGATATGTTTTCTTGTTAATTATTACGACATCCGGTTTTCTTGCTTGGATGAGTTTATCCGTTTGTACCATAGGATTTTGTGATTCTCGTTTTTAATTACTGTTGCTGGCTTATGTTTGTACAATTTGTCTGTGCATTCGAGATGCAGTTGTTTGCACAATTCCTAGTGCACTGCCCTTCCCACCTGGCTGGTCTTTCCTGTTTTTGTATTCTTATTGGGCTAGTTTTCTACATTCACTTACTATATGGTTTATAGTTTCGTCTCTTTGTCCACAGAGTATGCATTTTTTGCTGTTTTCTTGCGTTTTGTCGATCTTTGTTTTGATGTGGTTGGTTCTTATTGAGTTATCTTGTGCTGCAGTTATTAGGATTCAGTTTCTCGGTTTACGTGTCTTTTTCGCATCCATTTCCGAGTGTTTTCGTTATTTTCATCTTTTGTCATCCTTACCAATCTTCCATGTAGTTGTTTCTTTTCTCATTTTTCTTGTCTTATTCTTTGTCTCTCTGTTTTCTGTTTTGTTGATTTTTTCTGTGTCTCTCGCTGCCATGATTATCCTTTCAGTGTTTTTCTTTATGTATTTTTCTAGTTCTTTTTTTGGTGTCGTTTATACAGTCTTCTATACAAACCAATCCCTTCCCACCGTATTTCCAGTCACGTAGAGTCGACCAACATCGTCCTTAGGATGTAGTGCGTTGTGCATGGTCATGAGTTTTTTTTCTGGTTTTCTGGTCGAGCTGTCTCAGTTCTACTTTGGGCCACCCTATGAACGGTCCAGAGTGTCTTACTAGTGATACTGCCCATGTATTTATGCCTTTTATTAGGTTTCTGCTACATAATTTAGTTTCCAGAAGTTGACTTGCTCTTCTGAGATATTCCTTTCCAATTCTCTATTTCATTATTATTGGCTCACAAGGAGCTTTCACACAGGTCTTCGGGAATCTTTCCCTGAAAACATCCTGTGGTGTTCACTTGAAGCTGAGTGACAACAAGTCTCCCCAGATTTCCAGTACTATCCTCCTCTTTCGATAAAATTTGCAAATAAATTTGCATCATCGCAACAGCTCCCTGCCATTGATTTCTAGTTGGCAGCAGCTATTGGTCTTTGCTGGGATTTAAGAGGCAATAAGCCTCACAAAGGTCTCAGTTCTCTTCGCACTTATTCGGCTGAGGTCTGGTCAGTTCATCGGTCTTTCCTTCCTCCTTGACTGTTTGGTTATTTAGTCTCGCTCTTTTTTGGGGAGGGGGCGATGATGTGGCAATGGGGCTAGGGTTGTGTTAGAAAACTTATAGATATGCGGTTTCAGTATTCTTGGTTCCATGTAGTGTTTCATGTTTTGCCTTTGCAGCTTTTTGTCTGGCCCGCGATTGTTACTCCTGTGTGTTAGTTTCAACATTCAAGGGGGTTTCTTAATATTTCAGCTGTTTTCATGATTGTTGTTCGTTGTATTTTTCCAATCATTCCTTTGATTCCAATTTCTCCTATTCTTTTTTCAAAGTTTTTGGGGATTGTTCCTAGTGCTCCTACTATAATAGGTATTATTTTGATTTTCTTCATCTTCCATATCCCTTTCAGCTCTCTGCTAGCTTTGTGTATTTGATCCATTTCTCCTTTTCTTTGATATTCACCCTGTGGTCAGCTGGAACAGCAAAGTCTACGATTTAATAGAATTTGTTTTTCTTGTTAATTATTACGACATCCGATCTTCTTGCTTGGGTGGGTTTATCAGTTTGTATATCCATGTCCCATAGGATTTTGTGATTCTCGTTTTCAAGTACTGTTGCTGTCTTCTGTTTGTACCACTTATTATTATTATTATTATTATTATTATTATTATTATTGTTATTATTATTATTATTGTTATTGTTATTGTTATTATTATTATTATTGTTATTGTTATTGTTATTATTATTATTGTTATTATTATTATTATTGTTATTGTTATTGTTATTATTATTATTATTATTATTATTATTATTGTTGTTGTTGTGGTCACATTTTAATAATAAATACATAAATGAACACCTTATTTTGTCTGTCTGTTCGTTCACCAGTTAAATATTATTTAACGTAACAATATTATTTTACGTAATAAATACATTTTGGTATTTTATATACAAATGAATATGCATTTATAAAATATTATCAACGCTTTTGAGATATCATTTGAAATTTAAGCAAGCTAACAAACGATATTTTTCTTGAATATAAATTATTTTTTAATTTAAAAAAAACAAACTTTCAATCGTTTTCGAGAATCCTTGTTTTTAATAATTTTTCCGTCGTAGATTAAAAAAATGTGATGGGCGTCCGTCAAGATGTTGATCGCGAATAGGCTAACTGTCCTTTTTTGTGTCAGATGAGGCTTACATGGCATGATTATTGAAATAATGCTGACACTTTTTATAGATTGTTTGTAATTTTTGATATTAGAAATTTAAGAAAGCCAAAATTTATTAGAAGAAAAAAAATACCGTATTTCAAATTTCAAACGATAGTTCAAAAGTACCAATATAATTTCATTATCGTTTTTCACTTTCTTAAATTTCTAATGATGTTTTAAGTTTCAAAAGATATCTCAAACATGCTAATATAATTTCAGTATCGTTTTTTACTTTAAAAACATTCTTATAATATTTATAAATTTCTAGCGATATCTCAATAGTTGAAATATTACTTCATTATCGTTTGTGACTTTCCTTAAATGCATATAATACCTTAAATTTAAAACGATATTTCAAAAGTGCCAATATTATTTCATTGTAGTTTTTACTTTCTTAAATTGCATATAATATGTCAAATTTCAAACGATATCTGTAAAGGGCCGATATAATGTAATTATGATTTTTATTTTTTTAAAATGTTTAAATATACTATAATATTTGTTATCTAGTGAATGAATAAATTCAGTTGAAAATATTATATAGCTACTCTTTTATTAATATCTAGAAATACAATTATAAGGAACATTTTGCCACTATATAGATAGTGATATATACTTTTGTTTAATCAATGTCTATAAAAGTTAAGTATGTGCATATATAATTGTATATACAGAGTTTAACTAATTAACCGGTCATTTTAAATGTTTGAACTCAACTTCTAGACGTAAAGGTCAGTAATGTAGGGCATATTTAGTGTCTCGTTAGGCCAATGAGGTATAGACATGAAATAGACAAAACCTCAAATTTGAACATTCAAAATATCAAAATTTGCATTACGCTTGATCCATCGTTATTAACACTACGTGAAGCAGGGTTTCTTAAATTTCAATTTCTCATTAAAATCCTTTACATTTTAGGCATTAACTATCACGTTGACAAAGTTCTGACGCTTTTTAACTTTTAAATTCAGATGAATAGATATCGGCTCAAATAAAATTTATTAATCGAAATATACACCATCATAATCAATACACTTTTGCAAAAGCAAAAAAGTGTATTCATGCCAGTAACGTAAAAACTTGTGTTCTGGTGGCGATGAAGTCGTTTTTGATAGGGCTTAGTTTTTTAAGCGTTTCTCACGCAGAGAGAATTGGCGAGATGCTTGAAAAGTGGTATTCGGTAAGTGAAAAGTCTGGAGAGTATGGCCGATGAGGCAGGGATTCGTAGCCCAATTCGTTTAACTTTTGTCAGGTCGGTTTAGCAACGTGCGGTCGGGCGTTTTCATCGAGGAAAATTGAGTCTTTTCTGTTGGCTAATGCTGGGTGTTGTTGTCGAGGTTTCTGATGAAGTTCGTTCATTTGTTGACAGTACTTCCTCGCTGTAATCGTTTCGTCTGCATGCAAAAACTGCAATGAATCAGACCGGTCGCAGACCACCAAACAGTCAGCAGAACCTTCTGTTGATGCAACTTTGGCTTCGTGAAATGTCGTGGAGCTTCGTCGGCGTCTCACCATTGAGCTGAGCGTCACCGACTATCGTAAAGAACCCACTTTTCATCGCAAGTAAAAAACCCGATCGAGAATTACTATGGGCGTCCCAAAATAAAATAACCCATTTTTTCACTCAAAAAGTTGAAAGGCTACGAAGACGGGAGTTGTATCATTAAAACGAGCAACCTTTTTATGTCAGAATCTATATTTCTACATAGTAACCACTATTCTCAATGCACTTTTGCCAAAAATTCAATGATGCTGCTTTGTGTCTGACATAGTCCATGATAGGGGTTGTTTTTTAGGGTTATACACCGTCAATGTCTGCAACAGAGAGATAAAAATTTCAGGCTATGAATGCACAACTTCAATCATCATAACAATGCAATTTGCAATTTTTCCTATTATTTTCGGGCGGAATAAAAAATAGGAGGCATTACATAAAACATTTTAAATGAGAACAGAGACATCCACCTAATCTACACATTTAGTGATGACAATGTTATTAAAAAAAAATGGACAGTTAAAAAATGCCATCTCAAAGCACGACAGACCTAAAATTCTATTTCAACCTTATGTGCGACGTATCGATTGATAGAAAGATTCTGTTATATAGCTGTTCGACACACTTTCATAAAAACAACAACAACAACAACAACAACAACGTATTCCTTCCTTACATATCTTTGGTTTTACTTACAAGCGCATACCTATTGATCCCACGACAGAACCAACAACAATGTGAATTACTTTGATCTCTGCTGAAGATTATGTAGTAAAAGATGTAATGATTACAATTTTAGAATAACTTGGCATTAGTTACGTTCAGAAAGATATGTCTGACTGAATTCCCTTTTATGATATTCAAATCTATGACAACTACAGATTTACTAAATGCTCTTCATGTGTGTTATAGCCATCGTGTTTAGGAAATCTCTTCAAAATTGGCTCAATATTGTACAAAACATGGTAAGCAAAATATTCTGGGCATAAACAGCGATAAACCACATTATGGATAAAATATTTACAACTATAATACGCCTACCCATTTTTTTCACACACACACACACACACACACACACACACACACACACACACACACACACACACACACACACACACACATATATATATATATATATATTACCGTAGGGTCCCAATTTCGAATCTCGCTAGATTCAGCCACTCTGATGAGTCGTAGACGACGAAACACGTGTCAGCGGATAATTATATTTTAAAAAACAATATATATGCCGCTCCCAAATTGGCTGAAGGGAAAATTATTCCCAACTCGTATTTAAGTAAAAATGCTCTTTAATAAATAATTGAATTCATTCCAAACGTATCGCAAAAACAAAAACAAATAACACACACACACACACACACACACACACACACACACATATATATATATATACATATATATATATAATTTGAGGTTAATATTTTTCAGGGGTAAAGTAACCAATGGATTTAAAGAGGTTAATATAAGAATGCTCGATACCGAAGTAGAGAAAGTTATACTTTCTAATAGTTTTCATATAAGCAGTAGTATGTTGCTCAACAGTCATGAGCATGTTTCGGTCGTCTAGTTACTAGATCAGTCAGCAAGTTCCCAGTAACTAGCAGACCAAAACATGCTCATGACTGTATAGCAACATATTACTGCTTATGTAAAAACAAATAGAAAGCATAAGCATATATATATATATATATATATATATATATATATACACACACAAACACACACACACACACACACACACACACACACACACATATATATATATATATATATATATAGATAGATAGATAGATAGATAGATAGATAGATAGATAGATAGATATCGCTCGAAAATTTCTTTGGATGTAAGTCAGTCAATCTATTTTAATGACTGTATTAGTCAGCTTACAAAAATTGTATGCTCGTCTTAATATTTGTCGATATTATTAGTTCTTTACCATGAAAAACTGTTTCCCGGATCTTTCTAAGATAGTATCAGCCACACCCTTAAATCACAACTGATTTATATAAAATATATCGGAGTTTATGTTTTCTCTTATGAGTCTGTGTTGTTGTTTTTATATCCATGTAAACCAGTGCTCGCTCTCTCGGTAATCGTCAAAAAGACATGACCAGAAAACGAAGGAGAGGAAAATCATATCATACAGGATTTTAGGTCGGCGACAGTCAAGAAGCAAAACACATGGTCTTACACTTCATCAACGACAGAGGCTCGTTTGATAACCAACGTTGTGAACCCGGCCGACAATCCTGCGACTGTCGTCTTCTTTTATTACAAATAATATTGCCAAATATTTCGATAAATCTGTATTATGTTTAGGGCCAATACATCTCTGTTGGTTCCTCTAATCTTGTTGCGGTACATTACACTCTTACATTATATGGTAATATTAAATTCAAAATTTTAAATTTGCTGCAACAGTTTACTGTAAAATTTAAGCCTAACTGAATGAGAACACTCGCTAACGCCTTCCTGTATATGTAGCAGGACTTGTCAGTTGTAATGGAGTCACTTCTATGTGTTTTTAACGTTACCATAAAAGAAATCACTAGCAGCAGGAAATCAGCAATGAGAACTTAAAAAGACGCAGAAAGACATTGGGACTCGTGAATTGAGCCATCAAAATGTCACATTGCTTAAACAATAAACTGATACAAGTATGATAACCAGGTAAAAGTACGTAAAATAATATCATATAATGACGTGCATTATTCTTATAAAATGTAATAAGTTAATCAACTTATAAAAGCAAGTAGTTGCATTTTTTATACCTAGGGAGGAAATAGATAGATGACTAGTGAATCTATTTATCTACAGAGTCATAAACGGATAAACTGCGTAGACATAAATTCACTACATAAAAGAATATCGCTAAACTAACAATCTACTGTTTCCATACTAAGAATTATACAACGACAAACTCATGGATGATCTACCAATACACATTGTGTCTCAAATAGGCTCCTGTTTGCTTTTATATGAACCCGCAACCGGAAATATGCACCATACGTAAATCGTGTCGCAAGTATATATGTATCTGGTGATATTAAGTGTTGCAAGTTTGAATTTAATGATTTGAATATGCACAACGAATGATAGAGACACAGCCGATAGCTTCTCTATATCTAATTCCCTTACAGAGACAATCATTTCCTTATGAGCCGTGAAGATCAGTAAGCATCACATCTTGATCGATTATTACCTGACGATTGTAAGACAAATGTGTATTGTAGATATAACTATCATTTCTCACCCTAGCTGAGGAACCGTTGCTCAAAATGACAAAATAGGTTGATTAACAAGTCGTCAAATATCATATCAGATATGTCCATGGAGTAATATCTTTTAATTTTCCTGTTGAACAGTGTGCCAATGAAATGACTGAATGGTGTAAAGTTGTTATTAAAGCACATGCTCCCACACAGAAGATTTAAAGCAGGCCCTACTCCCCTCAATGGTTAACTTCAACTAGTGCAGTTGTTATAGCGCGAAAATAGTCGATTGCTTCAACATAAGTCAAGCACAAATATGAAAAAATTTATAGATTGTAGAAACAATTACAAGAATGAAATGGTCGAAGCCAAGGAGAAGCATACCGAAAGGACCAGCAATTCGGAACTCGCGATTTCTGAAAAAATTCTGATAGTGTGGTGAATAATGGAAAATTTACAATTCATCCATTATCCGACAATGATTGGGTCGTTTGTACGACAACCGAGAAGGCTTCTTGCGCAGCGATTCCCCTCCACCTCCACATTAAACACACAAATCACTTATTTCCAAATTTCCTTTTGCAGACAGAAACCACACTCAAAAATCGGAAATTCACCCCTTCTTATACCCGTGATATCATACAAACCATCTCCAAGGCGCGTGAACCTGCCCTCATACCTGCTATATTAATATAGAAATGTTCGGCTGAATTAGTCCCTGTTCTTTCTAAACTCTTCAAAGAATACCCTGCCGAATTTGCTTCCCTGACAGATTGATAATCGACTACGTTGTACCAGCATTCAAGAATGCTGGTTAAAGAAGTTACCTGCTTGATTATCGTGCAATGAGTCTCCTCTCTATTCACTAAAATCTTGGAGCACTAGTCACCCTAAACTCTAAAACTTTTCTGACAAACAATATAGATTTAGACAAGCCAGTTCTACTGCGGATATATTAACGGTAATCTCTGAATGCATATACCATGCACTGGATAAGCCAGAAGAAGCCAAGGCGGGAGTCATTTATATATTCAAATTTTGACATAAAAGGCTCTCATGAAAATTAAATATCTGAACAAATGCCTAACATAATCAGATCCCCCGCAAAGAAAAACCCAGATTATCGTTTCTGGCCGTACATTCAAACTGTATGATATTAATGCGGGTGTGCACCAGGAATCGATATTTTGACATTTATTATTCCTGACAAAATTGTGTCCGAGATGGGTATACTTGTTGGTGACACCACGTTTTATAATATACACGAGGGAAATCCGACTGTACATATATCCAAGACCATTACTAAAAACTTAGAAAATGACTTCCAGTCTGTACTTAAATGGAGACAACAATAAATGGTAACATTCAACGCTAATAAGACTAAGCTTCTTTCCTTTAGCAATTAAAAAACGTGCTTAATCATCAATAGCTATGGCTAGTAACACTCAACCTGAGTCCAAACTCATCGGATTAACATTTTCAAACAGCTGGCATTAGAACACATACATTAAAGCATTGCAGAGGCTGCCAAAAAGAAGGTGAGCTCCTGTACTAAAAACTACTCACATCTGATAGTTTCCATGCATATCTACAAAGCTACCATTTTGCATGGAAAATTGTTGCTTCATCTGAAGGTCGAACGACGGCATTACGAATATGCATGTGTAATGTAATAGCTATTGCAGCAAACATGTCTTCATAGCTCAGGCGTTAACGTCAAAGGAAAAATAAATCGTAAGCTAAAACGTTTTGGGTTCGATTCTCGATGGTGACGCACGAGTCATTTTTTTTTTTTACTTTTTAAAATATTACTATATATTGGGTTCACTATAATTTATAATATAAATCTCAGCAGTCTGTTTTAATGTATGTATGTATGTATGAATGTATGTATGTATGTATGTATGAATGTATGTAAGCATGTTTGTATCTCTACTTAAAACGTTTGATAGAGACGACGAAGCTTCACGAGATCGGTATCATTTTGAAGCTGCCGGCTTCAGACGACAAATACCGAAAAATTAGCCAAAAATATCAATTCCTTCACCCTCAACTGGGAACTTTTGTACAGGGAAGGTCGATTTTTTCGCTGACATTTTTTCAAGTCATTTAACCCTCGCGTTCACGACGTCAGTTAAAAGGCATTATTTCGTCGGGCCGTGACGTCATAACCACGGTAGGCACATCGGTAATACAGTTTGTTTTTCCACCTCTTTTATCTCTGGCGCGTTACGGATTCGAGCCTGCTTACAGGATCTCTTATCTCCTCGCCGCATTAGCCCAGTAATTTACTTTAGATGTAACTACAAGACTGATTACATTGTTATAACTAGTCCAAAGGCAGAATATGTACTCACAAGGATTCGTATTGGACGTTAAATCAACTGATATAATTTGTTCAGCATAATATAAGAGATGAAATTTGTACATCCGGTTGAGCAAACACCGATTATTTAATAAATAATCGACAATGAGCATTCTCGTACACAATTGACATGTTTACTATCGTAGGTTCTGCTCATCCGATACTTCAGGTTAAAGTTCTGGGGACAATTCTCATTAAGTCTTGAAATGTTTCTCTCTGTAAACAGAAGTAATGATAGTCGGATGTTGGTGCCATTTCTATTTCTTGGAGTGAATTCTCCTCTAACTCATTTCGATTTCCACCGAATTCTCTATTTATTTCTTTAGTACATTTCATCCTTTTAGCTAAGATAAACGTTTAGAAAACGACCCCAAATAATAGCCCCTTACGTTCAAGTGGCGATATGCTTTGTAAGGGTGAACATGAGTAAAAGGATACTTATTAACCTATATACTTAGCGTATTTGTTATCTATAGACTTGAAAATTTGTATGTAGAGTACTCAGACGTGAGAAAATCTTTTACTTATCCGGAAAATGGGTTGCTAAGGGATTAAAAATAAATAAATGGTATATGGGAAGCCACTGAATTTTTTTAAATCTGTTTTTAACATTTTCCCGACTGCGCATGTGCGGTCGTGAAATATAACAGCTTCCTTATGTTAAGTATTAATTGGTTTGAAAGCGCTTTTTAAAAGTCATGTAAAGCTGCTGTAATGTTCATCGTACTTGACCCACTGTCTTTAGATTTTTGTTTCGATCTTTCGATCTTAGCTCGAGTATATTTTTTACTTACAAGAATTGAACTGCTAAGACAAAACATAATACTCGTATGCACATGTCTCAGTTTATTTCCGCTTAGTTTTTTTACTCCATTTTTTTTTTAAGAATTCAATGTTACGTTTAATATCTACAAGATTTCTGCTTATAATAAATAAGAATTCTGCATTCATAAAAATATAATATTTATGCGTATTTTACGACCACATAACGTCGGCCAGCCTGCTAGTATATATATATATATATATATATATATATATATATATATATATATATATATATATATATATATATATATATATATACTAGCATTTCGGCCCGGCGTTGCTGGGTGTTTGGAGTTGTATGCTGAGCAAAAAAAAAAAAAAAAAAGGTCAATTTTTTAAACTTTGACCCCTATTATGACCCCTTAACATTTATTGTTTTGGGCTCAAATCAAGTTATTAAGTTAAATCCATGTCAAAGGAACCTATATCTAAAATTTCAAGTGTTTAGACACTAAATTGTCGAAGGAGTTTGGTAGAGTTCTCAAAGGTCAAATCGTTGAACTTTGACCCCTAAACAGCCAAATTCCTGGCCGAAAAAAACTATAATAATTACGAAGATAAAAATATAATAATGGTGGCTTGACTGTTATGCCCACATTTGGCATTTGTACGAGTTACATTTCCCTTAATCCACGTGTTTATTGATGCTAGTCCAGGAATAATGTTCTAGCAAATGGTTACTTTGTAACTGTGTTAAATCCTTGACCAATAGTAATTACTACTACCTGCACTGAAAATTGAGAAAGCATGAAAAGGTAGTGTGTTTAGGTATAGAATAATTATTAATATTTATAATTACACACACACACACACACACACACACACACACACACACACACATATATATATATATATATATATACTCGAAAGTGGGTAAACAAGTGTTGCGATGTGTTCATGTTTTTTGCAGTTCATATATCATTTGACAGAATCAGTAAAAGCTGTCAAATATACGCAATCATGGACCTTGGCGAATCCACACGTTGCGCCTGGCTTTATTTCTTTTTATGCCCTCACCGCTTCTCAATGCCCAAGAGTACTATAAAAGTAGTGGACGAATGTTTGTTTTAAATGAACATTTGTGGAGGTTGTTTGCGGGCATTGCTCCAGTGGGTCGACCGGTAGAACTGCCGACTGTCAACGCGATGATTTTGGGTTCAATCCTCGGCTTGGGAGTGGTGCAAGTCTAGCGGCACTGATGAGTCGTGATACAACGAAACAGTACTGTATGTCGATGACTACAAATATATATATATATATCTTTTATAATATATATATTATACATATAATTATTTTCAAACATGTCTTTGTCTCTCTTTATATATATTTCTGTCTCTCTCCTATATATATATATATATATATATATATATATATATCTCATACAATTCGTCAGTCCTTATGATGACTAGTCAGAGTCTTGATAATGGCGTAGTTCTTTTCCTGTGTGAAACATCTCGTCACAGGCACCGTATATATGGGTGATAGGGTTGTGTGGTCGGTAGTATTTCAGCTCTAAGAATTCTCCAATCTTTCTATTTCTGCCTTCTCTTTGTGGAGACTGTTCCGCCAGCTACTCTTTTCTTTGGCTTGTTCCTCCCAACTTTCGACATTGATGTTTATCGCTTTCAGGTGCCGTTTTGTTACATCTTTGTAGTGAACCTTCTGACCTCCTATTTTGCGGGTTAAATATATATATATATATATATATATATATATATATATATATATTTAAAGTGATGGTTGTGTAGTTCCAACGAGAGAAAAAAATGTATATTTAAAAGAGTGTAGCCATCAACAATTGTGGTTTTTTTTTAAAGGTTTTCATCATATTTTTATTTTAAAATAAAAATATGATGAAAACCTTTAAAAAAACCCACAATTGTTGATGGCTACACTCTTTTAAATATATATATATATATATATATATATATAATATATATATATATATATATATATATATATATATATATATACACTGTGCCACAAAATAAATAATTTAATTAATTAATTTACAAATTTACTCAATGTTTTTATGCTAATTTCTATTTCAAAATAGATGATACGCACACATGTAAGGAGAGATTGACTGCCTACTTGACGCTGTTTTCAAGAGTCTAAGGTCTTTCTGTATATGTGTTTATTTGAGCAACCGGGCATGAAGATACTTTTCCTTCGAAGGAAACTCTGAATAAATAATTCCAATTACATTAAATCCGTCCTCAAATATATATATATTTTTTTACACAGTGATCACCACTTATCAAGGCCCGGAAGCCACTCAGGGATAAGGGTTATTGCAAGTACATTACGTTAGTGTGGAGATTTGATGAAGTGTTTACTTAAAGGGGTGGTTCATTAGGAATTTGTTAACGTTGGACTTGAACACATCCAAGTTGTAGTCAGGTGGGAAGCAGGCAGACGGAACAGAGTTCCACAGGCGTGCAGTTCTAAGAAAGAAGCTTTGTTCATGGAATCCACGTTTTGATTTAGGCACAGATAAAGAGTGGGTGAAATTTTTCACAGTGGATTCGGCTAGACGGGTGTTTTCGTGAAAGATTGGCGAGGAGGGACCAGAGATTGGAGTTCAGACGAGCACCTGTCATGGAAATAACGATAAAACAAGGATAGGCTGGCAATGTCTCTTCTGTGGGAGAGAGGTTGCAGGGTAGAGAAAAGGGCATCCCCCACTAAGCCACGAAGTCTATTTTGTACTCTGTCAAGGCAGGATAGGCTGTTTTTAGCAGCTCCTGCCCAGATATGACAGCAGTGTTCCATCCTTATATAAGATCTCTTTGGTACAGACAACCCACACTGGCTTAACCGAGGTATGGTGAACCTTCTCTAAGTGATGTTACTTCAGGCAACAACACAAAGCTGGATACTCCCCCAGACTATATGGATTCGTGTCTAGTAAGGCCAAAAGACGAAAAGAAAGATATACTATAACATATTTAACTGGTCAATTGGGGAAGAAAATTTATATCCTTAACTTCTTTACTCATTCAACATTTATGGACTATTTGAATACTTATGTATCTCATACAGGGATCAAATATTACCCTGTAGGAAGGGACACTTTGAATTTTGAGAAATTCAACTAAAGTAAAATGAAACAAACAAATTAGATTAAGAAGATTTATTATTTAGAAATTTATAAACTTTACAAATAGATGCTACTTCTTTTAGAGTAATGGTATATAAGTCAACGACAATTAGCTAATTATGGAAGTCGGTTATCAGTTACACGAAACAAAGAAACAGACACAAATAAAAGGATTAAATTAAGATTGGTTTTGCCCGAAGAAACTTAGTATAAAAAATACATTAGGAAAGAAAATTGAATTTGAACTTTTATCAAAGTTAAAATGAAGTAAGATATTATTTCACACGCACACATATACATATACACATACTTTTTTAAAATTAATTTTATATAAACTTTTTTTATATCGTTACACTACTCATGATAATGTACTGACGATATTTATAAATAACTAAAGACCTCCTCAAGCGATTATAGGCTTTCACTTTTAGAGTCCATATTTGTACTAAAATGGTAGTCACACACAGGTTTTTTTTAGAAAACATGAATATCACGTGATATAGGGATATTTACGTAAAATAAAAAGAAAAGCAGCAGAATATTGTGCATAGCCATTTTGGTTGGCTCTACTTAACACAAACACTATATATTAAAATAATACTAAGGAATTAGTAATCCATGACAACCGAAAATTACGTAGGAGAGTATTTTTTGAAGTTAATAATTATATTAGTCATCACATTCAATGTATGAACTACCGCTTTCGTTTGTATATATGTACGCAATTGGTTATTAAAAAATAGATTAAGCAAAAAATTTTAATAATATAAAACTTAATGATAGACAAAGTGTAAATACAAGTGCATTTCCTGTTATAATATTCGTGTCTGCTAGGGTATTTATTGGATGACACAAAAATATATATGATTTTACGTTGTGTTTATTTTGGAAACAAAACCTTTTTTATTCGATAAACAATACGTTATAAACAATCCACTAATATATTCGAACTTTAATAAGAACTAGCAGTACCCGTGGAAATTCCACGGTAGTTGAAAACATCAACCCTCCTATCAGCAAACACCTCATCACATAAGGAAACAATACGAGGCTGTCTTTTAATAGAATAATCAGGGGAATATTTGTTTGGATCAGAAGGTAATTTTTTTTAGACAAATACTACTTGAACTACTTGAGATTATTACACGAAATAGAACTACAGTGAAACATCTAGATGTTAATTTTATTAAAGTGACTTGTAAATCAGTAAAAATTATGTTGCTAGAAACATGTTACATCTTAACTTTTTGCATTTTTTCATAGTGGTAAGAGAACGGGGCCAATTTGCAATACGATTTAATGATGGAATAAATCAGTAAGTAGTAAGATTGGTGGGTTAAACTTGAAATATAGTTCAAAATAATTTTTTAAATTTCATTATGCAATTGAATGTCTGAATTTGTTAGGTATTTCCATTATCATTATTGAAGTTATTTAAACTCCTAATCACATCTTTATTGTTATCTTGCAATAGATGTTGATAGTTGGATTTTTTGTTGGATGAGTTTTGATTGTTATCATTATTCAAATTATTCTTATTTTGATTGTAATCTTGAAAATGGATATTGCTTGTTTGATTTGCGGAATTTGTATTCCATAGGATATTGGGGTAGTATTCAACTCTTAATACTGTAAAGAATCTGTTTGCAAAGATCGGGTACTTTGACTTTTACAATAAATTACCTCCACAAAAACAATGATTACCCTTTCATTTTGAATAAAAATCAATTCACTTATAAATTGTAGGAGGAAATACTACTTAATTTTTTCATTTTTTCATAAATTATAATCATACAATAGATAAAATATTTTATAATTTCATGAAAAAACAAAGGTCTTGATATCTAAAAAAATATTATTTCTTTATATCTTGAAATACAGACAGAAACAGGATTCAATGAAGATGTTCAAATGGAAAATAAATGTTTTGAATTAATAAATGGGTAAACTGCACTGTCTATATTTTCTGGTGGGTACCATTCTCACCAACAAATATCATAGCTATTTCATTGCAAGTGGGGAAATTGTATCTCTTTATGTCTTTACCCCTTCTGAAATGCAACTCACACTTGGGCATTGGTTTATTTTCTCTTATAACTATATTTTGCTGTTCTTTTTCAATCAAATCCATGTTCTTATACGTATGTATTACGTTGCTGTGCATCCATGGTACTTCTTCTAATTCTACCTACCTCACTGTCTCTCCCTTTCTCTGACCTGTTGTCTTTGTTCTTCCTTGATCCTTTGCCGATAAGTTCGCATATTTGCGCGGATGTTTTCCATTCTTCGATCCATAATGAAGTTTATGGAAAAGAGATGTTCTTTTAGAGACTATTTGAATTCCTCAAAATAAATACAATATTTTCTGCAATTTGTATTGTTAAAAATCTTTTTTTTTAATACTCACATATGAAAAAAATACAGAAATTCACTGCAATAAATGCATTATGTTTTCAAATTGATAATATTTTAGCGTTTTAAAGTGGAATATATATATAGTAATTTTGACAAAATAATTTCCGAAATAAATTTTGATCAGTATATTCATAAATTAAAAGATGCAAATTCTCTTGCATATTTTTCATTCACCATTTAAAGTAGTTTAAATATTTTTTAGGTCACACAGTAAACAAAGATAGATTTAAATCCATTCTAAGATAGAAATAGACCTTGAGAAATATTTGAAAATTGTAAATTAAAACAACTATTTGTTTACAAACCCTGCTTGTGAATTTAAAAACTAAAATATAAGAATCTAAGTAAACACAATGCATGTGTAATAGGATATGTACATGGCACCAATGTTTAACTCCTCCAGTTAAATATAATTCAAAATTTTATTCATAAATTTTATTTGAAAAAATAAAAAAAAAACAAAGTTATTGCATTTTCGTTTATCTTATATAAATCAACAAATATCAGAAAGTAAAAGTAGCATTAATAAATGTGAACAAATTTTGTGAAAAAGTTCAAAGTTTCTAATTTGTTGCATTACTTTTAAGTTTACAATTTTGATAAAAAATAATTCGATTCAAAATAAGATTAAAAGTCACAAGACTCAGAGTCAAAATCGATTTGATAGGAAGAAGGGTTTCCTTTTCAGAGAAAATGTTTCAAAAGTTACAAAAACAAACTTACCATTTAGTATATACATATATATATATATACATATATATATATATATATATATATATATATATATATACACGCACACACACATACATACATACATATATATATATATATATATATATACAAATATTGTTGTATCAATTTTACATTGGCTCAAAATATTATGTTGATCGCTTTAAAATTACTCGTAGAAATCACTTCTTATTTCAGTGTCGTCTGCGTTAATGATTTTAAATTTATAATTTTAACCTATTTACCCCTCTCCATATTTTGTAACTAATATATTTTTTATTTGTCTAGTTCATAACGTAAATAGATAAACGAAAATGCAATAACTTTGTTTTTTTTATTTTTTCAAATAAAATTTATGAATAAAATTTTGAATTATTATTTTTAGAAAAAATGTTAAGAATGGGTTTGTGGACCTGTATGAGGTATCCCCCCCCCTAAAATGCGTGTAAATGAATACCCTGCCTGAAAGTCAGTAAATCCTATATTTTTTTGCTACGCACGCACGCACACACACACACACACACACACACACACACACACACACACACACACACACACACACACACACACGCAACGCACACACACAATAAAAAAAAATAAAAAAAACATCGATCGAATGATTGTATAAAATGTAAACAAAAAATTTATTAAAGTAAACGTTAATACCATCATTTTTCTATGCTTGTGTTATTTCAACACTGTCTATATTTTGCAGAAATATCAATGTATAAAATGTGTTAGGTGAAAGTTCAGTATAGTTGCAAAACGTACGCACACACACACACACACACACAAAGGAAGTATTTTTGTTTTTGTCTACGCTAAGAAAGGTCTTATAGCGGGTGAAAGGCATTAAGAAGAAATAAAAAAAATGTTTGATAGAAGTAACCTGTAAACAAAAAAAATACTTATGTTTAAAAAAGGAAGCAAAACGTCGTAAGTATAAAATTTTTTTATTAAAGTAAACATGAATACGTACCGTCTGTTTATGTTTCCGAAAGAAGCTTTTGAATAGCAAGATAAGGCCGCCATCTTTGTTTCAGTTTTCAATTGGTTAAGAAGAAGTCTCATTTATCCAATCAGAACGAAGCATTCTTTGTGCATCACAGCGACACAAGTTATTTTTTATTCAGTTTTCTTTCAAATGTTTATTAGGTGTTTGGAATATTCCATTTTCCTTTTAAGAGTTTTTAGGTTGATAACGGACGGAGCGATAAGCGTAATAATAGAATGATGTTTTATTTTATATTTATGTTTTTTTAGTTAAAAAAAACTATTTAAATCATGGAACTATTTTAGTTCTACACTGAGAGGTAAAATATCTCACGCAGAACTCATTTAAGTACGTTTAGAAGAATAAAAGTATGTTTATTTTTACTCATGTTTACCCTTTACAAAGCATATTACCATTTCGACGTAAGGGGCTACTATTTCTAGCTGTTCGAAGGAAGAAACTATTAGAATAGAAACTATTCTGGCATTTAGGGACATAAACAGTAAAGGGATAAGCTCTTATTGCTAAGAGGGTTTGTCGGGGATATGTACGTCGAGGGGGTACAGTGAAACGAGTGCATCAGAACACATTCTATTAAAATATTTGTAAAACATGTACAATAATACAACATTGCGGCGATGGGACAGGGGCTACAGATTAGTTGATAAAGTGGAACCGATTAGATTGACAACTCTTTTTTGGACCCTATCTAAGAGGGAGAGACTAGTTGTAGATGCACCAGCCCAGATATGGAAACAATACTCCATGGATGGACGAATGATGATCTTGTAGAGGTGCAGGATATTCTCAGTTGTGAGTAGTCTTCTAGCTCGATAGACGGGAACTCCCTTTCTTTGCAGCAGCCTTTGTAATGTCCTCTATGTATTTGTTCCAATTCATATTGCTTGCAAATGTTAGGCCGAAGAGTTTTAAGGTAGAATTCTTAGGTAGGGTTGTATTTGTCATGGATATAGGCGGTTGCAGAGGCGTCTTGTAATTGTTAAAGGAGAGCAGCTTAGTTTTACTAGCATTAAATGTTACCAACCGCTTACGGCCCCATTCCACTATAGTCTGGAGGTCATTTTCTAACAATTCTGCCATTGTCTTAGATTTATGTACATCTGTCCCTACCTCATGCATTTTATAGAGCGTTTTTATCATCAGCAAATATACCCATCTCGGACACAATATTATCAGGAAGGTCGTTTATGAATATCAGGAATAATAATGGTCCAAGGATCGACCCCTGAGGCACTCCCGCATTAATGTTATGCGGCTTGGATGTATGTCCGTCAATGGCAACCTGTATACTTCTGTTGTCTAAGAAGGACCTAATTATATTTAATATATGTCCAGTTATACCGTACAATTTAATCTTCATTAGCAGCCCTTTGTGCCAGATTTTTCAAAGGCCTTGAATATGTCAAGGCCCACAGCCCTGGCTTTCCCCATCTTATCCAGTACATGGTAAATGCGTTCAGAGATGACTGTTAAAATATCTGCAGTAGAACGATTGCCTGAATCCACACTGTTTGTCAGAGAGATTTACTTTTGCGAGGTGGTGAACTAGTGTTTGATTAATTAACGTCTCAAAGATTTTAGCGCAGAGGAGGAGAAGGAGACTAATGGAGCGATAATTGAGAGGGTCTGCTCTTTCACCAGAATTCTTGTACATTGGTACCACAGAGGCCATCTTCCAGCTATTAGAGAAGCAAGATTCAGCAAGGCATTTATTGTAGAGCTTGGCAAGTATGGGGGCTAACTCGGCTTAACATTTCTTAATTAGTATAGCAGGGATGAGATCAGGCCAACACGCCTTTGAAGTGTCTAGGTTTTTTATGATATCGCGAACATGAGAAGGGATGATTTTTATATTATCTATGTGGCTTCAGTCCGCATAGGGAGTTGTTTGTTGGCTGTAAGGTAGAGTTAGAGGCGAATCACCGGGCAAGAAGTTCCGCCTTCTCAATTGCCGTACATGTAAACTTCTGGCTGTTTATCAGTGGAGGAATTACTGATTGCCATTTATTCACTACACTATTATAAATTTTCCAGAAGTCAGGAGTTCCTATCTTTTGTAATGAATGAGTTCCCTGATTATTTCAGCATGGTTTCTTTTGGTTGTTGCTATTTGACTCTTACAAATGATTTCTAGCATCTACGCATTTTTGCCTATTTGTATTTGACTTAGGATGTACAAACCGGTGGAATGCATTCTGCCTTTACACAATGTCAGCTACAAAATCTGCAGTGAACCATGGGGTTGAGTGAGGCTTGCTATAATACTTCTGTGTGGAAACATGTGCTTCAATGCTCGCTTTGTCACCATTCAGTTTCATTGGCACACTGTTCAGCAGGAAGAGAGAAGATATCGGTCCATAGGCCATCTCGGGTGCGTTCTCTAATGGCTTCCCAGTCAGCCCTGTTGTTTTGAGCAATGGTTCCTCACTTTGAGGTTAGGATTTAAATGTGATGTCAACTGATACCATTAGGTTGTCTGCGTTTTCATGTGGACAGTGAGCATTAGTCACACAATTCTCAGGTACTGTGGTGAGAAATAGGTCTAGAAGTGAAGCTTGCAGAGGTTTGCGATCTGGAAGGCGAGTTAGGAACATTACTGTATGTGTGAGGGAATGGCTATAGAGAAACTGTAAGTAGAGCGTCCAGCTGCATCTGTGTAACCTGAAAAACCAAGCCAATTTTTGATAAAGACATGCTGGTGCTTCTAAAAATAGCAATTCCTTATGTAAAGGTACTGGCTAAAACTATTTCCATTCAAGCAAATACTTTAAAATTACTTTTTTTTATCGTCAGACCAATGGAAGCGAAGGGGGAAAAAGTCAAACCGGACACCATTGCTGCAAAGAAAGTACAAACAGCTGTCGCCACAACCTTATAAAATTATATTTTTTTCTTTTACAATTTATATCTTGTATGTCTGTTTTACTTTCGTTTTCCTGTGGACAAGAAATTGCTCTCGTTTAATTATTCATGGCGGGTGCTGTACACAGAACTTTGGAAAGAATGGATTAGAAGAATGGAAGGGAAAGACGTAATAAATGAAAAAAAAAATTGTCCGGTCAGTACTGTAAGGAAACTGTAAGATAAATAAATAATAGTTTGAAATAAAAGTATGAATTCCTAAAAAGATGTTAAACTATATGCTTTTGGTCATGTATATATATATATATATATATATATATATATATATATATATATATATATATATATACACATATATATATATGTATATATATATGTATATATATGTATTGTTTTTTCACCTTAAGCAAGACAGTGCCATTTGAATGTAAGAAGTTATTACTCGGGATAAAATTTGCAAGGGTGTAGGGAGTTGAGTAGCATGGTATCTGTTCACATTACACTCGCACTTCTGCATGTCAGTACAGTCGGAGTAGCAGAGACCTGGAAGGAAATTCCAAAGGTTACCAATTCGAGGGAATAAAATATTTGAATAAAAGTTTTTTTTTCGGCATGTAGGGATATCTGTAATTTTTTATGCTTGTCGGGCTAGTTGGGGGTATTTACGTCGAAGGGGTACAAGGACTGTCAGGTCATCAGAGCACCTTTCATTTAAATACTAATAAAATAGGCACAGGGATGCAACATGAACAGTTTGGTTGACAGTGTGGGACTTACTAGGCTGACCACTCATTTTTGAACGCTGTCTCAAGTGAGAGACTAGTAGCATTTGAGCCAGCCAAAATGTGGCAACTAAATTCGATGCATAGGCGAATGGTGGCTTTGTAGAGATACAGGTTTCTCTCAAGCGTAAGCAACTAGCAACTTTTTCGCAGCAGTCTTGGCAATGCTCTCGATATATATGTTCCAACTCATGTTCCCTTTGAATGTTAAGCTGAGAAGTTTTAATAAAGAGCTTTCAGGTAGAGTATTATTAGCCACGACTATGAGTGCTTGAGAAGATTTCTTGTAGTTATTAAAGGAAAGAAGCTTAGTTTTGGTAGCATTGAATATTACCAACTAGTTATGTCCCCATTCTACCGCAGACTGGAAGTCTTCATCTGAGGTGTTAGCCATTTCCTTAGGTATTTGTTTATTCGCTTTTCCTTTGTTTCTGTAATAGAGCGTAGTGTCATTAGCAAATATACTCATCTCGGAGACAATTTTATCAAGGAGGTAAGTTATGAATAAGAGGAATAATAAAGGCCCAAGAATCGACTCTTGAGGAACCCAACATTTATATCATATTGTTTTTTAGTAAGATCATCGAGGACAGCCTGGGCTTTTCTCTAATTGAAAGTAGATTTAATTATGTTAAGTTATACTATATGATTTAATTGTCATAAGAAGACTAGCGTTCCATACTCTGTCAAAGGCCTTGGATATATCTAAAGATGCTTCCCTAGCCTCCCCTGTCTTATCCAGTGTATAGTATATACATTCTCAGATTACAGTTAAGATATCTGTAGAACTAGCTTGCCTAAAGGCATGGTATTAATCGGAAAGAAATTCAGTATCTGTGAGGTGGTGGATTGTGGTTTTTGGAGAAGAGAGGAAGGAGGTTACTCGGGGCTATAATTTAGTGGGTCACTTCTTTCGGCAGAATTTTTGTTAGCTAATTCCACAGAAACAATATTCCAGCAATGAGGAAAACAAAATTCGGTTAGGCATTTGTTGTAGAGTTGGGAGAAAACAAGAAATACTTCAGCATTTTTAAATAGTATAGCCGGGATGAAATCAGGTCCACTTGCCTTGTCGATGCCTAGAATTTTTATGACATTATGATCTTAGTAAAGAAATATTTTCAGATCATCGAGCGAGGTTTCTGTCGTAGGAATATCATATCGACTAATCTAATATTTTACTCTTCAATCATGTAAACTAATTCTCAGAACTGATGTAAGAATTGCTATGAAATTAAGTCTCTAGAATAAATTAAACACCGTGGAACCTGAATGCATGACGTTAGCAGGAAAGACTTAGTTTGGAATTCATTTATTTTTTTTTTTATTCAAATCTATGTTGCCGTACATATAAACTTCTGGTTGTTTATCAGTAGAGGAATGTCTAAATTACATTTAGGACAAGGATATATCATTTTATAAGTTAATAATATTTTCGGAACAAGAACTTTTGAGAATATGTTTCTAGAGAAGTTTAAGGTAAACAAAAGTTATCCAGGTATCTTACTTCTAACACATGTCCTTCCCCAATAGAAAACTGAAAAAAAAAGACAAAGTCGAAGGCAATTATAAAATTTAGATTTTTACTTCTGGATTTCCATCGAAGTTGTCTTCTAGAAAAATGTGGAAAAATTCTTCTGAAACTGATATCATTTTACAAAAATAAATAATTTCATATTTAATATTTGATATATCCTAAGGCTCATTTAATGTTCTCAATATTATGCTTAGATTTATATTTGGCTATGCTCACCTTCATGCATGAATTTGATCTCATCTACCACTTAAACATTAATGAATTTTGTCCACAAAACTAACCGGGAAAACTTCCCTCGTGTTAACACAGTTAGCATCTTATGCACTTTTAAAATGTTGAATATAGCCAACATTTTCAAACAAGTAACCGAAAAAACTCTGCAGAATTGATTACTGTCATTAGATGATTCAGTGACAATAAGAATCTGCAGCTA